>NC_141608.1:54946170-55250337 GCF_047967505.1 Dipteris shenzhenensis
CTCAACCCCTTGAGCAAACTGCAAGACTTTGTTCATGAGGCAAATGCTCACCCGCTCAAGCTTGTGTTCTTTAACCAATTGAGCTTCATCCATCTTGATAACGAACACCAACTTGCCAAGAAAATCTATGCGAATGAGAGAACTAATGAGGGCAACGGAAAATGCTAATGGTACAAGAGAAGCACTAAAAAAAAACCTTGGTATATCTAATGCAGTATGGAGATCAACATATCATTTTCCTTTTGTCCATAGAATCTGACCATCGCCTTTTGGAGTTGCTCAAGATCCACATAAACATTGTTGAAAGAATCCATTTCAAAGGATTGAGTGCCAGCTTTCTTTCAATTCTTCCAAGTCATTGTGCCAGTTACACAATGATATCCTCCTACCATTTCCCTAGCACGTATGTTACTTTCTGTTCGTACAAGCTTCAGAGACCAAGGTGTTGGTAATGGCATGGCTGGATTCTTATACCGTTGTGCAATCGAGGATTTAAAAATCTTGAAAATAGATGAGTAAGCTTCAGGACTCACACCAACAGCATCACATGCCCCCAACATCTCCTTTGCATCCATAATGGCCTTGAAGTCCTTCAACACTTCTCGAGTGACCCATGCATGTAAAGTCTTATGTCTTGGGTCCTTTAGCATTTGAATGACATCAGTTGGCTTCATCAAACTTTTAACAATGTATGAGTAGTCGGTGTCTTCTATGGTTGGTGTTCCCATCACCTTGTTCATGAAGCTCCTAAACATGGGGCAATTGAATATAAAAAATAAGAAACATGAATGAACAGGAAAAAAACTCAGTAGAGATTTTGGAAACCAACCTTCTGGCATGGATTCTCCTTTTCTTTGCACCACCTTTGGGTGCTAATGAATCCAATGAATGCAATTTTCTTTTTCTATCCTTTTTTCCCAATGGAGTGTCTTTCAACTTCTGCACTCGATCTTTTGCAATTTGTAGGGACCTTCGCAATGACTGATTGCTTTCCACTTACTACTTCATAGTATCTTGCAAATCTTGTCTCTCCTTGTCAAAAGCAATCGATTTTTTGAGTAGTTCCTTTTTCTGCATCTCAAGATCTTCAATGGTCCTCTGCATTACAACAATGGTGCTATTGGCTAAACAAGCTAGTTGCTCTAATTGTGCTCTTCGAAACTCGCATGCTTTTAGTCGATTGCAATAACCGAGTAAACCATCCATTCCATCACTAACATACCAAACAAGACCATGCATTGTACGAAAAGGGGGATTCCTTTGGGTTGCAGGATCTAAGGGATACAAGTTTCCATCAACCCAAAGGTCAATGTGTCTCTTCCCTTGCACACAAAGATTATGCATCGTATTCTCACAACTTCCTCTATTTCCCAAGTTGCGTATGCTTGCATATTGAGCATCCAATAGTAAGTTCACATGGTACTTATTGGAGACATCCCCAAGTGGTGCCATGACTGGTCACACTACCTTTCACAAAGGTAGGGGTGCCTTGATGAAGATCTGGGAAGTAGGATAAGCCCCCAACAATAGGGAGGAAGAGGGAAAAGTGGTAGAAGCAATGGAAAGCATGTACAAGAAAAAGGGATGGGTATCAAGTTTTGCTATTACTCCTGAATGAAGGAGCAAGAGGGAGGGGCTAAGGGAGAACGAGGAGAAGAATGCAGGTAGAGTGGGAGGAGGAGGAGCATGCACAGGAAGAGAAGGGGGGTAGGAGAAAAACGCATGGAGGTGG
This sequence comes from Dipteris shenzhenensis, assembly GCF_047967505.1. Classification (NCBI taxonomy): domain Eukaryota; kingdom Viridiplantae; phylum Streptophyta; class Polypodiopsida; order Gleicheniales; family Dipteridaceae; genus Dipteris; species Dipteris shenzhenensis. The sequence continues at coordinate 54,947,903 of NC_141608.1, forward strand.
AGGTGGAGGAGGAATCTATGAGGAGGGGAGGGGCTAGGGAGGAGGAGAAGTGGGTATCCAAGAGGAGGATGAGGAGGAAGACGAGGGGGGTGGGCATCCAGGAGGAGGAGGAGGAGGAGGAGGAGGGAGGGAGGAGCAACAACAATAGAAAGAGTGGAAGTGGGAGAGGAGAAGCATGTGGATGGAGGGAGGGGAGAAGGAGGGAGATTCAAATTTCAAATTTTGAAATAGTGGCCCCCTCCTTTGATGGGTTGAAAAGTGAAAGATGGTGGGCTCATTTGTGGGCTGAATTGTGGGCTTAACCCACATGGGTTAGAAGGTTAGGCCCCTTTGGGAGCCCACCATGGGCTTTGCATTAGCCCACTAATCCATTTCCTTACAAGGCCCTTTTGAGACCTCACTTCTCCCCTAATGTATATACTGTAATGCACTATGAGATGGTTTTTATTTTTTTTAAGGTATGGAATTTTTCTTAAAGAAGAGATTTTCTTTGCTATTGTGTGTAATGATGCATGTATATCTACGTCTGTAACACAATGTTTATGCATATATACACGCTCTATTACATGCATATCTGAACTTAGTATACAAGCAAATTTAGATGCCCATATACGTGCTCTATTACACACATTTTTGAACTCAGTGTACATGCAAATTTAGATGCCCATATACACATGCCTGATATTATCATATACATGCCGACCATACACATGCCCGTAACTTATCGCATGTATGCAATGCATGTATGGAAGCATTGTCTTATAGTGGATATTGTCATGTGTAAGCCCTACATCAATGTTGTCATCGCCCATGAACTAAATGACCATCATGAACTGATTGTCCATGTCCAAGCTACACCCTTCTCTAGGTGCCATTTTGCCTACAACCAAGGTGTTTTGCAACTAGGTGGTTAGCCTCCCCTATCCTAGGAATCGGCCTCTAAGGAACATTGCAAGCATTGGAATAGAGATGGTTAGGTGATCAAGGGTAGGTGGGTGAAGATCAATTAGATTGAAGTGTCATTCATTCTATCCTTTGCCAAGGATCTATTCAATGTGTGCCCATATGGATAGGTATCTAATTGTGTTTCTAGAAACTATTGAAATAGTCCATCATATCTAAACACAATGAAATAAATAAAAATTACACGTACAACCACATGAATTCTTCTTATTCATCCCACCAAAATGGGGGGGGGGGGGAGAGAGAGAGAGAGAGAGAGAGAGAAGGGGGGGGGATGAAAACACTTGGATTTTTCATTGAAATTTATAAACAAAACTTGAATTTTTTCATTGTCTTATAGTGGATATTGTCATGTGTAAGCCCTACATCAATGTTGTCATTGCCCATGAACTAATTGACCATCATGAACTGATTGTCCATGTCCAAGCTGTACACCCTTCTCTAGGTGCCATTTTGCCTACAACCAAGGTGTTTTGCAACTAGGTGGTTAGCCTCCCCTATCCTAGGAATCGGCCTCTAAGGAACATTGCAAGCATTGGAATAGAGATGGTTAGGTGATCAAGGGTAGGTGGGTGAAGATCAATTAGATTGAAGTGTCATTCATTCTATCCTTTGCCAAGGATCTATTCAATGTGTGCCCATATGGATAGGTATCTAATTGTGTTTCTAGAAACTGTTGGAATAGTCCATCATATCTAAACACAATGAAATAAATAAAAATTACACGTACAACCACATGAATTCTTCTGATTCATCCCACCAAAATTGAGAGAGAGAGAGAGAGAGAGAGAGAGAGAGAGAGAGAGAGAGAGAGAGAGAGAGAGAGAGAGGGGGGGGGGGGGGATGAAAACACTTGGATTTTTCATTGAAATTTATAAACAAAACTTGAATTTTTTCATTGTCTTATAGTGGATATTGTCATGTGTAAGCCCTACATCAATGTTGTCATCGCCTATGAACTAATTGACCATCATGAACTGATTGTCCATGTCCAAGCTACACCCTTCTCTAGGTGCCATTTTGCCTAAAACCAAGGTGTTTTGCAACTAGGTGGTTAGCCTCCCCTATCCTAGGAATCGGCCTCTAAGGAACATTGCAAGTTTGGAATAGAGATGGTTAGGTGATCAAGGGTAGGTGGGTGAAGATCAATTAGATTGAAGTGTCATTCATTCTATCCTTTGCCAAGGATCTATTCAATGTGTGCCCATATGGATAGGTATCTAATTGTGTTTCTAGAAACTGTTGGAATAGTCCATCATATCTAACTCTCACTATTGAGCAACAAACCAAACACAATGAAATAAATATTAATTACACATACAACCACATGAATTCTTCTGATTCATCCCACCAAAATGGGGGGGGGGGGGGGAGAGAGAGAGAGAGAGAGGGGGGGGGGGGGGGGATGAAAACACTTGGATTTTTCATTGAAATTTATAAACAGAACTTGAATTTTATTTCTTAAACATTTAAAAATTCTAAGATCCCACCTTAAGATCCAATAGAGCAAGTCACTAACTAGTCGCAAACTACTTGTGATTATAAAACTTTAGAGTTGGTGAGCATATGTATGCAAATATGCATTGCATGTACTTGACAAGAAAATTTGGAATTGAATAATGTAATTAGATCTTGCACAATGTAGATGTGAGCTGCTCAGTCATTGGAACCATTTTGGAACTTGTTGGATGAAAGATGGGGAGGTGATCACAACTTGACATGATCTTGATTGGTTGTTAAACAAACTTTTGCAATATATTTTCACATTCTTAATATCCAAGTCTAGTACCTTGAGAAACTAGGAGTTCATTCCTCTATATTCTAATGTTTTTCCACAAGCTTGTTCAGCAGTAGGCTCCAGATTGCCACCAACTGCTCGCAAGTCATCTTGAAACAATCATAAGTCCCTTGGCAACAGAAGGACACAAGTGCCATAGATTGGGAAATTTGAACGAATTCTCTTCACTTGATTTGTGAGAGAACTAGTGCCTATTAAAGCTATGCATCTTTGAAGTTGAATACTTACTCCTTTGTTGGCATTTCTAAGGACATAATCACAGCTCCTATGGGAATATCTAAGGAGATGTTGTACAACATGGGCATAAAAATAAAAGTGAAACACTTAAGATTTTGAATGCTCATTTTGGACAAGGATGCTTCTCAAATGTTTTGAATGTTGATTTTAGACTAGAGGTTCCATTCGGCTTTGATGAGTACCCTTGGTTGTAAAAGCATCCTCATGGTATTAGGAATATGCACCTTCACCACAGATAAGAAAAAATTTTGAATAGTGGAGGAAGATGAAAAGAGAACTCTTGATAATAATTATTACCAGGAGGTTAATGTCACAGGTGCTCTAGTTAACATCCTTAGCTAAAACCCAATAATGATCAAAACATTTTAATACATTTCTATCAATTAACTCTATTTGCGCTTGCGTAGGTAGGTACATGTTATACTACACAGATTATTATTATTACAAACTTTATTTGCACTTGCCTCTTGGAAGTAATAAATAGGAGTGAAATTGCCCGTTGACAATCGGCTAAGACCCGCACGGGCGGCGACAACGCACGCGAAGCAACCCCCCCAGCAGAAACTGGCGAGTAGAACTACGCGAGACAGCGCAGGGTGAAGCACGCGCACGGGGCGGGAGTGGTTACAGAAGTTGACGAGCAGAACGTTCTTGAAGAGTGCGCGCAGAAGGCCTCGTACGCAAGAAAGCCAGAAAACTGCAGATCTGGGGAAACATCGCCCAGAATTGTCATTTTGGGGATGCTGGAAGAGGTGAAAAGCGTGCTTGTGAGATAAGAGTTTTGAAAGAAAATTTCCGTTCTTCTCAACGGGTGTCATAACGGGGCATATCCCCCCCTGCGAATGCGTCCTTAAACCGTTATTTATCGCACTTCTAACGGGAAAGAAGAGTGCCCCCGTTATGGGCCTTGGAAAATCCCATTTGCGACGTGGTTCGAAGGGCGTGTTCGTGTAGCGGTGGCACAACCTTGTGAGCATCCAACGGTGATTTTGTGACACTTCAAAAACTCTTGACACTTAAGGTACTTGCTCTTTAGACCCTCCTTGTGAATATAGTCCACTTGGGGAGTCGTGGTTCGCAGGTACCTATCACATTGGGCACTTTGGCAGTGATATTGCGTGACATTCGTCACATAACACCGTGATTGCACCAGTGGGTATGCTATTGATGCATTGAGAGCACTTTTGATGCCTATTGTGCTTGGATAGCAATTGTCGTTCAAAGGGCTTTTGTGGTTTGGATGCATATGCGTTTAGGAGGAAGCTATTGGATGCCGTACATGCCTCATATGTTCAGAAATTGAGCTCTAATCAAGGGGCTTTTGAAGACAGAGGTGTTATTGTGCATTGGACAAACTGCAGCAGGAAGTACATGCCATAAATCCTTGTCAAAAGTGTTCAAATCAAGGGGCTTTTGCCTATTTGCAGTTCTGAATTGTTTGCCACAGTTTGGGGGACTGTTACATGCCTTTTGGTCACTAATTGAGCACTTTAAGTTGGAGAAAGCATGCCATTTTCTGAGTAAAACAGTCATTTACTGTTTTTGGACAGTTTTGGTGGAGCTTTCCTACTGCTGTACTGCATTTCGAGTGCTATAAGTGTCATTAAAGCTTGTTGTACCGTTTCTGCAGCAAGCAAGTGGGAGGTGTTATTTATCTGGGAGTGTTTCTGCGCTTTGGAGATACTTTGCTGAGCACTTCTAAGTGCTTGCAGGGAGTCATACACTTTATTTCTTGGTTCTCTTTGCTGATATGGCTTCATCAAGAGAGAGCTCATCTTTGCTCCACATCCGGAAGCTTGAGGGTGCTAAGAACTACGACATCTGGAGGACCCAGGTGTACAATGTCTTGTTGCAGAAGAGTTAGCATCTCCCTATAAGGGAAAAGGGTGTCAAGCCCTCCGCCATTAGTGATGAGTAGTGGCTCAACATAGATGAGCTTACGCGTTCCACACTCATGCTATCAGTTGTGGATTCTCTTCTTCGTGGGATACGGGATATGCCCAATGCATGGGCAATGTGGGAGCGGTTAGAGAACACTTACTCTCAAAAGAGTGCCACAGGCAAGGTTTATTGGCTCAAGAAGCTTACAAGTCTCGAGATGAAAGAGGGAACATCAGTCAGTGCACACATAAATGAGTTTAAAAGCATATTCAGCCAAACTTGCTTGCACAAGGGCTGAAACTAGATGAGGAGGTACAGGCTGTAATTCTCTTAGGTTCATTGCCAGAATCTTGGGACACTTTCAGGACAGCCACAAGCAACTCCAATCCTCTCTTAAATGTGGCAGATGTGGAGGGAGCCATCCTGCAAGAAGATATGAATCGAAAGAACAACTCAAGTGGGAAAGGGAATGCATTGCAAGCACGTGGCTGAACCAAGAATAGAGGCAAGAGTCAGGACAGAAATGGTAGGAGCAAGTCCCGCTCCAAAAAGGATATTGAATGCGATCAGTGTGGCAAAAAGGGACATCTTAAAAAACAATGTTGGAAGTTGAAAGCAGAAAAGAAAGAGGGCAAGCAAAAGGCAGATGCAAGTGATGATTCGAAGGCCATTGTGCCTCATTCTAAGAAGTCTTCTGTCAAGATAGAGGAGCTGAATTATGTGTCTGATGGCAGCCATTGCTCTTTATATCTTCTTTTTACCTCTACTACTTGGTTTCATTGTGGCATAGCCGGCTTGGACACATGAGTGTTAAAGGAATGGAAGAGTTGTCTCATCTTGGTTACATCCCGTCTCTTAAATTTTCAGAATTGAAAAACTGTGAGCACTGTATTTATGGTAAACAGAATATGTGTCCTCATAAGAGGGGTTTGGGTAAGAAAAGCTCACAATTAGAGCTTGTGCATACAGACACGTGTGAAATGCCAAATCTATCACTTGGGGGGGCAAAGTATTTTGTTATATTCATTGATGATGCCACACGTAAAGTGTGGGCCAGTCCTCTTCGTTCGAAGAGTGATACCTTCACGAAATTTAAGAAGTGGCTTGCCTTGGTTGAGAACCAAACGGGTAAGACACTCAAATGCCTGCGTTCTGACAATGGAGGGGAGTATGTGTCGAAGGAGTTTGATGCATTTTGTGACTCCAAGGGTATTAAAAGAGAGATCACTGCTCCTTATAACCCACCTCAGAGCGTATGAATCAAACCATTCAGGAGAAGGTTCGGTCAATGTTGTCACATGCTGCACTATCCCATGGATTTTGGGCAGAGGCCATGCAAACGGCCATTCACCTCATCAACAGATCGCCTAATAAGAGGCTGGATAATAAGGTGCCAGAAGAGATATGGAGTGGAAAGCCTCCTTCTTATAATCTGCGAGTCTTTGGTTGCATAGCGTATGTACATATCCGCAAGGATTTGCGCAACAAACTCGAGCCTAAGTCTCATAAGTGTGTATTCCTAGGATATGGTGATGATGGAGAGATGGGATAGAGACTTTGGGATCCTGCACGAAGGAAAGTCATACGCAGCAATGATGTGATCTTTGATGAAAATATCATGTACAAACAGCCCATGAATGCTCCAGAAGGTAGAAGGGTTGTATATGATGAAGATGCACATCCTGGACAGCAAAACGAGAGGGCTGTACCGCAGCAAGAAAATCAGCCCAATCATGCTGCAAATGATGGTCTTGATGACCAACAGGAAGAGGGAAACGATTTCCCAAATGTTATGCCACCGCTTTAGGAGCTTCCTGACATTATCTTACAACCGTACCTTGAAGGACACATGCCAAATGATGATGATATGCAGGCTGAACAGCCAGCAGAAGGTCAGGAACATTGGGTTCGGAGATCCACTAGGATCACAAGACCACCTGATAGGTTTGTCCCAGTGGCTGATTATGTCATGCTTACGGATAGTGGTGAACCCTCATGCTTCAAGGAAGCAATGCAGAGGGATGATAAGCTCAAGTGGGAGCTTGCCATGAAGTCAGAGATGGATTCTCTGAAGAAAAATGGAACTTGGGATTTGGTGCCATTGCCTAATGGTAAAAAAATATTCCATGCAAATGGGTTTACATGCTAAAAGAGATACCAAATGCTAGGCCGAGGTATAAAGCCACACTGGTTGCCAAAGGCTTTAAGCAGGAATATGGTGTTGACTTTGATGAGATCTTTTCTCCTGTGGTTAAGATGACTACCTTAAGGACTGTGTTAGCCTTGATTGCACATGAAAACATGGCATTGGTTTCGCTTGCAAAAGTCAATGAAGTCAACCTAGCTGGGCCTAGAGAGACGCCTAAACCCGTCTTTGTGTCAGTGGACCTCAACAAGAGGAAGGAAGTGACTTGATCACTTTACTGAAGGAGTATAAGGATTGTTTTGCCTGGTCTTACGAGGATATGAAGGGTGTGCCACCAGAAGTGGTGCAACACACAATTCCCATACGTGATGATGCGAAGCCAGTGCAACAACGCCTTTATGACATGAATCCTAAGTATAAAACGATAGTGAAAGAGGAGATTGACAAACTCCTAGATGCGGGATTCATACATGAAATCGAGCATACAGAATGGGTATCCCCCATTGTAATCGTAACGAAGAAGAATGGAAAAATACGAGTGTGTGTTGACCTCAAAAAGGTCAATGCAGCCACAATAAGGGATCACTACCCTTTGCCATTCACAGAACATGTGCTCGAAAGGGTGGCAGGTCATGAAGCGTATAGTTTTTTGGACGGATTCTTTGGATACAACCAAGTGTCCATTGATCCCAAGGACCAACATAAGACGGCGTTTGCCACAACATGGGGAGTATTCGCGTATCGAAAGATGCCGTTTGTTTAACCAACGCCCCAGCAATGTTTCAACGACTTATGAGTACAGCCTTCAAAGAGTACTTGCGAATTTGGCTAGAGATCTTTCTAGACGACTTATGCATTTATTCGTGATGGCTAGAACATTTAAAATATTTATGAATGGTTTTTGATCGTTGCAGATTATATAGGATTTCATTAAAGCCACTGAAATGTCAATTCTGGGTAAAGCATGGTGTTATCCTAGGTCATGTGGTGTCCAGAAATGGAATCTCCACAGACTTCAATAAGATCAAGTTGATCTTGAAACTACCCCCACCAACGAACTTTAAAGGTGTTCAACGATTCATCGGACACACAGGGTATTACCGAAGATTCATCTATATGTACGCGGATCTAGCTTGACCATTATACCGATTGTTAATTAACTTTACGTGGACCGATGAATGCCAGAAGGCATATGATGCCTTAAAAAGAGCTTTAGCATCAACACTAATCCTACGATCACCGAACTGGGATGTGATATTCCATATTCATATTGACGCATCAAACTTCGCAATAGGATGTATGTTAGCTCAACCCGGCGAAAGAGAAACTATACTACTACAGAAAGAGAGGGTTTGTCGATGGTATATGCGGTGAAGAAATTCAAGCATTACCTATTGGCAAACAAATTTGTATTTTTTGTGGATCACCAAGCACTTCTGTACTTGGTAAATAAACCCTGCATGATGGGAAGGATTACATGTTGGCTGTTGATTTTGATGGAGTTTGACTTCACAGTCGTAGTCAGGAAGGGAAGAACACATGTTCTTGTCGACCATATGTCACGAATTCCCAACGGAGAAAAGCCAATTGGTGTGGACAACGATCTACCAGATGCACCTTTGTTTCTAGTGGATTTAGTTCCAGAGTGGGCGGAACAAATATGTCATTATCTAACCAATGGGTTACCCACAGATACACCTGTAGATATGGCTAAAGCGAGAAGGTTGATTAGGGACGCTGCTCCTTATCAACTAATTGCAAGACAATTATATAAGCAGGGAAAAGATGGAGTGATGCGCAGATGCGTCAGGGAAGATGAGTTCATTCTCATCCTAGACAAGGCTCACTCGGGAATAGCAGGAGGACAATTCGCAGCAGAAACCACAGTGCGAAAAGTACTTCAAGCAGGTGAAAAGTCATTTGGCAAGGAATAGCATTAAGGTTTTAGGGCATGTTGTTTCTGAAAATGGAATTGACCATGATCCTGATAAGATTAAAGCATTAGTGATGTTGCCTTCTCCTACAAATACTAACCAATTGCGTACTTTCCTTCAGAAGGTGAAGTATTTGTCACGGTTTATCAGTATGCTGTCTCAAGTGTTGTTTCCTCTTCAACAAGTAGTTAAGTATGATCCTTTAAAATGGACTAATGAGTGTGAGGACATGTTTACAGTTGTAAAGGAGTTGTTAAGTCAAGTGTCAAGTGTGAAAGCTCCAGACTTTTCAAAGCTTTTTTATGTGAACCCTTCAATGGCCTGATGCCATTCGAGCCATACTTATGCAGCAGGGTAATAGTTCTAGATATATGAGGCTGGTTTATTATGCAAGTAGAGTGAAGAATGAAGGAGGGAAGAAATATACAGCTGCTGAATTGATACTCACCAGCTTGGTATATGCATGTTGAAGATAAAGGCCTTAGAGCATACAAAAGGTAACACTATTGTTGAGCAGTTTAGCATTCAGTCGAAAAAGCACATATGGTGGCTTGTAGCATTTGAAGTCCCCAAAGAGACGCACTCTAACTTGAAGTGGGTTTTTGAGCGGTCCCTGATCCTGATATTATAAATGCTCGATTAAACTGAGAGTTACTTCGTGTTGAAGGATTTGGATCCTTCAACATTGAGTGGCACATGTCAAGGGATTTGAAAACATTGAAGTGCATGTTTGGAGTGGAGACATGTGCGAATGCAACTCGTCCATGTATTTATTACATGTGGACACAATGTTTGCACAATAAGAGACATGCTGACAAGCTTGATGCTAATGGAATGTACGAATGGGCCAATGGTGTCACGAGTTGTGATCAGCCTGTTGCTCCAAATCAAGACAAGTTGGATGAGAAATGGGATGCAATTCTCAACATCCCATTGGAAAGAGTGCACTTTTGTGTGTGGCATGTGGAGATGCACTTGATGGACAAATTGCTCTTTTTGCACATGGTGTATGTTTGGAATATGAAAGCATCTTGTGTTTCAAAAGTAGAAGAACTCTTGTCTAGTATTGGCTTGCATGTAGGGAACGTGAAGTTTCAAAAAGATGCTTAGCTATCAAGCGCTTTAGGAAATTTGCCCGCCAAGGTATCCATGGGTGGTGTAAAGGCATGAAGATTTTTATCCAATCACGAACGAAATCGAAAGAATATAGGTTGGGGTCATTGAGACAACATTCCATCACCAACGATGACGTGCAATTGCTTAAGGATGCTCTTGTCGAGTTCACTCAAGCCATGGTTGAGGAGTGGGGTGTAACTCACATCACACATTACATGGTCAGGCAAACCAAGCTCTTTACCTTCAATTCAAACTATTTGTTGCAATGTTGTATTGACCTCCCATGTCTTCTTTTTTTCAATGCAACATATTCTTTTTGCACACGCACCATGGTTTGCAGAAAAGTATGGATCTTTGAACGTGTGGAGTGCACAAGATATGGAAAAGTCATATTACACCGCGAGATGTGCATATTTTAGAAGTACATGTCACGGTGGTGGTGTGGTTCGAAGCAATGCACTGCATGAAATGTTTGAATGGTTTTATCATGTAATCATTGGTTCCTCACTTGAGAGGGAGAGGAGAAAGCCTTGCAGAGCAACTAGGTCGAGCCATTAATGATGCAAATCAAAACAAGAAGCGGATTTTCTAAAAAGCTTCACATGCTTCAGAGAGAATTAAACAATGGGTAGCAACAACAGTTCACTCTGGAAAAAGATGGACTCAAGCTCCTAGTTGACACTTGTTTTTTTGCAATTGCAATTATAAATATGTACCAATTTTTTGAAGATAAATTTATTTTAATTTTGCAAGAAATCCTTGTGATGATATTGCAATGTTTCTACATTTGGGAATGATATGAACTTGTTTTCATTTTTACACTTGTGCTTTTTTAATTTGTTAGATTTTAATGAAAAGGTAGACCTTTAGGTAAAAAGCCTTATATATAGGGGCCATTTTAAACCTCAAACCTAAGGACTTAACCTTTAACACCTATATAAGACAAACACCTCACACATCAGTGTCACAATCGTGGATGGCAAGAACTAAACAAATAGGTCGACCAATTCATAGCACTATTATCGAGGTTGCTTACGCACGCTCTCTAGCCATTCGTACCCTTCTAGAGCAATGAAGGCAAGCCCAACAAATAGAAGAGCAAGCAATGGTAGCAAGGAGGTAGGCTGCTAAGTTTGCACAGGCACAGGGGGCCTCACAAAATAGACCTGAGAGTATTCATGCACATGAGAGTTAGAGTAAGAAGAGAAAGAAGCATACCGAAGAGTGCCGCAAGGTGAGGAAAGAAGCAGGCCTATCTCCAAGGCCATGGGGTGCCAATCCCCATGATCTTCCCTGTGCTAGGCCCACCAGAGGGGGAAAATGATTACCTCTTGAAGGCACGAGGGCCTCCACAGAATAGGCTAGACTGCGGAAGCAACATGCATGAAAGAGTGTCAAACGATGTGGAGGTGGCAGCGGTGACAGTGGGAGTGGGGAAGGGGACAATCCACCCTAGAGAAGGAGGCAACATATGAAGCCTAAGCGGAGAGCACTTTTGGAAATCAGGAAGTTCTAGAAGTCCATGGATTTGCTGATTCTCAAGGCTCCTTTCACCTGACTAGTAAAAGAAATTTTGTATTCCTACAAAGATGATGCAAGAATGTCAAGTCAAGCGCTCACATGCTTGCAAGAAGGTGCAGAGCAAGCATTGGTATCCCTTTTTGAAGACGCCCAATTGTGTGCAATCCATGCAAAGCGCGTCACTATTTTAAATAGAGATATTCGACTTGCAAAGAAAATACGCATGGATCCGTCATTCACAAAATGAAACTTGACATTTTATGCAGTTTCATGTAAATATCATGACAAATGTGTCCAAATATGTACATGTTATATGAATCAATGGAATTTTTGCTATACATTCTTGTAATGATTAGATTAAATATGCAAAATTTTGAATAAATTTGCAATGATTTGAAATTTTTTGATGTTCGGAAGACTTGAAGGTGCATGCAAATTCAAAGGCAAAGTTTATGGAGCCCACAAAGGCAGATAGGGTGTTTGCTTGGATGCATGAGATCATTGAAGGGAGCCTTCACAACCACTAAGAAAAGGGGTATTGAGCAACTATACGGGTTGAAGTCCCACGATTGGCACAAGATGCTCCAAGTAAGTGTTTTCCAATTCTTGTACGTTGAAATTAAATTTTGTAATGCCATCAACCATATATACATGTGCTCTTATGTGTGCACGAATATCCTAATCACATCCAAGAAAAGGAGGAGCTAGTGAAAGGCAAAGCTCTTGTGCAAGAATGTCAAGACATGCAAGTGGAAAGCAGGGCACAAGTTGACATAAAATTGCCACAACATCAAAAGTACCCAATGCAAAGACAACCTATCAAAGTACCTTCCATTATTATAGAAAGGAATGAGGATATGTTGTCCAATGAAAGTCCTTTGTTGATAGATCGTATATTTGAAGAAGATCCGATCATGGAAAGATTGAGAAATGAGGGTCTAAACAACCTTCATGATGATATAAAAAGACAATCTGATGGCATAACAATGCCAGATGGACCAAGAGATGTTGCAGGACTTGTAGCATTCTAGTCCATGGAAATCAAAATGCCGATTACTTCATTGCTTAAGGGAAACCCGACTTTGTGGCATGACTTATTAGATTGGATGAATGGACATCTTAATTCAATGACTTGTAGTATTTGCAAAGAAATATATGGAAGAGTTTGAGAAGAGTGGCTATTTTAATAGCCACTTCAGGAAGTGCAAGCTTGACAATGAAGGAACGAGTATGTTGCATAAGACACATGTCAAGAGGGAGACCATAGAGGATGAATCTCGACTATTTGATGACATTCTTGCCACATGGGGGCTGGCTTGAAGAAACCCCCATTTCTGCCAAACAATCTAGAAGGCATACAACATACATCAACTTTGAGCTTCGTATCAAGTAGGTTGTCGAGCTCCTAAACATGGGATCGAAGAAAGGAGCATGGTCCATCACCCAAAAATTCATGTCCATTACTGCCTCTTTTCCTTAACGAATCAAGCTAGAATCGGAATCCAACACAATTTGGCAATGATATCAACGTGCGGGTGTCTAGCAAAAATTAGTGATGAGAGCCCTGAAAAATCACAAAAATTATTTTTGTTTCTTAAAACCACTATGGCCATGCATAATGCCATGTGTGGCATCTAGAATGACAACAATCAGAGAAGTTATTTTCATTTCTTTAACACTAAGGTGGCTAAAGCACTATGGCCATGCTTTTAACAAACGTCCATAAATATTATATAAATTTCAAGGGAAGGAAAAGAGCAAGTGAAAGTGAATAAAGATGGGCCAAAGCTTAAATATGTATGGGGACTTAAATCTCACATAAAAAGAAAATACTTCACTACACCTTAAATGTAAGGCATGTTTCACAAATGTTCAGACTTCACACCCATCCGACGACCAAGGCTAAAAAAACGAGGTGGATGTTAACTCACGCCATTTTTGCAGGCGAGTAGGAAGCGCGCGCGCGAGAGAGAGAGAGATGGTTGTCTTGAGATCACTGAGGATGACCGGCACTGATAACGCATTCCTTCCTTACAAGACCCGGCCACCCACTCAGCATGGGAGCCTCTGGTCCTTCTACTTCATGTGCGTGATGAGCTTGGAGCAGCAGCACGAGGAAGAAAAGAAAGAAGACCAGTGGCCTCCGTTTATGGCCCTTATCGATACCTTTAACTTTTCTGGTAAGTTTTCGTAACATGGATTGTGCTTGAAAAAGAACAGACGAGCGACGAGAATCATCCAGGCCACCGTCCATAAACATCATACGCATGCCAAAATTAGATCATATTGAACATCGCTTCATGAATCCTGGTCCGGAAACGTGTGGAATAAGCATAGGAGTGAATCCTGCCTATGCAAGTCAAAGCCAAAGGTCACGCATGATTACTCTTAATTCTCGGAGGCATAGATCACAGAGTAGTTTTTTCACACACAACATGCACATAACTGACGTTACATACGGCAGATCTCATAAGACCCTGTATATGCGAATTAGTTTGGATTATAAAAAAAACGAGCTGCACCTATTGCCACTTACAGGGCATGCCAACCATGAACTTTGATCTGTAGATCTTGGCCTGCAGGAGGCAAGAACCAGGACAACCGAGGACCAGGAGCAAGGAGCTGAAATCAGGACCAACTGGGCCTGGAACAGGTCGCCTGGGCAGCACGGGAGGCTGAACCTGGAAGCAGGAAGATTGGAGCGTTGAGAACTTAGGGCCTTCGCCTTTTAGTCCAGTGACAGTGCCAGGGAAGCGATTGAAACAGCTTGCAAGCAGTTGTGGTCTTGTATCATCTTGGAGTTCCAGAGGGGCATGAGGTGTATCGGGCCGAGATGTGGAGCTAGTGAGATTGAGATGGTCAGGATGCTGGACAAGATACGGGCTGAATATTCATCCTTCAAGCCAATGGACATTCATTTGTATCATGTCTTTGCAGAGTTTGACCCTGCACATGTAAATTTTCTCTGCACATGTAAATTTTCTTTTATATATATATATATATATATAGAGAGAGAGAGAGAGAGAGAGAGAAAATGATTTAGTAACATCTACAAAAGGCCAAAATGACCTATGAGACCTAGAAACATAAGAAAGTCTAGTTACAATCCACTTTGTATGAATGTATGCTCTTGTGCGCTTGTGTGTCTGAGAGTATATATTGATACAAAGTTCTCCCTCTACGCCTTTTCAGTTCTCTCTCTACCTCTATCTCCTACCCCTTTCTCTATACCTTTCCTCTTCTCCCTCTTCTTTCTTCTCTATGTTCCCCTCTCCCTCAGCCATCCTTGGCTTTCCTCCCCTTTCCCTTGCACTCTTCATTGCACCTTGTGGAGGCATTCAACCACCCATTTGCTTGAATATTGGCCTTGATAAGATCTCAGTTCAGTTGCAGCTTTGCTTGCATTTAGAGTTATTTCTTTCTCTTTTGCTTGCTCTGGGGATCTTCTTTTCAGGTTGCCTGTGTCGATCAGGGAAGAGTAAGAAAGATCCTTATGCATGTATTCCCTATGAGAAGGAACTATTGTGATGCGTAAGAACACAAAAGTGCAAACGATCCCGATTCTGCAAGAGAGAAAAGGATCCTGATATGCCCGCAGTTGCACGACATAGTTTTGGGTACGGCTGTTCCAATCTGCCGATTAGCCAAAAAGAAATAAATTCAGTGGTGTATGGGGTCTGCGATGTGATTTCCGGCCAGATATGTTGACTGAAGACGGAATGTTTACGGAGCTATTGAATTCCACCCTCTAAAGAGAATCATTGATAATCCTCACAGACGACATATGAAATTGGTACAAAGCAAAGATGGATTCGACTTGGGGCAAATAACCTCGTCATTGTTGGTTTTAACGGATTTTCCCATTAGATAAGGCAAGTTCACAAATTTGTGACGTTTGGGATAATTGTCAGCATATGCGATTGTGTACGCAGCTGAAGATGATGTCGTCTGTAATTGGCATGTGGAATCATCTGTTTGATAATCACGTTACTCTTGCTGCATAGAAATCAATAGAGTGGCACCCATGATGTCAAGATTGAGATATTCATAAAAGAACAAAACTAAATTGAGAACTTTTTGGAAAAGAGCTACAGGCTTCAGATCCATAGGCATATCAAGTTCACATTTTTTTTTCTTGACTTCTGCCTACAACAGTTTGTTGAATACGCTGGGGAATTTAAGCCAATGTAAGCGAGAACGGAATAGTCCATGTCGACAAGCAGTTTGTGCAAGTATGCCTTATATAGTACAGTTGGATCTCAGACTGAAAGAGGAGACAAAATGAGTTCCATAAGAGACAAGAGGTAATTGCAAGCCACAAATTTTAGAGAGCAACCAAGAATTAGCATTTTGGAGATCAAAAGACGCGATTTGGGTATCGCCCCTATAAATCAGCTAAAGCCGTAAATACTACATGAAATTGCTGAAGGGAGCATTACTATATGAATTAACGAATACAGAAGGGTAGCTGCACCAAAAAGAAAGAAAAAAGAAAATTTTGCTTGAGAGTAGCATAGGTGGTTCCTTGATCTATCATGTTAGAACATAAACAAAGACAATTTCTGGACAGATCAAATTGTGCATACGTTCCTACAATATTGAGAAAGGTGTAGACAATTACCAAGTTGTAAAGCACAGTTTATGCCTCTAATGGTGGACAGAGAAGTCTACACTAATGCATGCTAATGCAAACAACAACAGGGGTAGTTGAAGAAATAAAAATCTAAAATAGAATGCATATGTTGATGGGATAGATGCAACTAGTATCCCTATATAGTATATTGTTGAAAATTTGCAGACACAGTTTATGCGTAACTTGGGCGAAAATTTCACAAATGGAAATTTGAATGTCCGCTAATACGGCAAAAATATATCCCTAGATGAATTCAAGAACATGCCCAAACTCATCACATGAAAATTAAAAATTTTAAACAAGAAGTGCAATTTATAACTTCATGGTAGTCATCAAATCAATTATAAACCATCAACTCCATCATGCATAGTAGGGACTAGTTACCATGACATCCCCACTAACGTCATTAGCGCCCAGTAGTGGGTGTAGAACTCTGTATCAATATATGCTCTAACACACACACACGAGCATACATTCATACAAAAGTCTACATACTGAGTTTTTGACAAAGCTACGGAGGTTCTGGTCAGACTCAGCCATAATGAAGGCTAGCACTGAAGGGAGAAGGCTAATCAAACCATAGTCCAAACTTATTATTTCATTTTAGTCTCAACACGCCAATGTAAGCTCAATAAGTAAGGCATGGAAAAAGGCGCAATTAAATCATCATTGCATGATTTATGTTGCATCCTTGGACAAGCATCACTTGTGTCTACTATCTCCCAAAGGCTTGGTCTTACTTCCAATTTGTAGTGCTTATCTGAATTGAGAAGCTCTTAGTAATGGACCACACCACCTTTATGTTGGTTAGACCTCAACCAAAAGTAACAATTTCATTCTATGAAAGAGACTAAATTCATCTATTGTCGAACATTTAACCCTCTTCTATGGCTCAACCATTGCTTGTTCATACAAAGAAGAGGGACTGCACATTTCATAAAACATACTTTAATGTAGTAGTAGCACATGCAAATCTTTTGTTTACACCAATAATTATCTTAGATACCTCGAGCAAATTTGTCCACTGATCTTCGTCCCCATTGCACTCCTCATTCCTTTTCCAAATCATCAAGCCATCAATAACATTTTTCTAGTATATTTGGTATTTGGAAGTTTTATGTTAAGGAGAGTGGTTGTGTGTAGTTGGCTTGTAGACAATGAAAATCTGGCTATTGTTTGCTTGTGGCTATTCTGGAGTTGCTCTAGCCTCCAGCCCGTGACATTGCTTAGGAAGATGATGATGTTGCCTTGCCCACGCCAAAGCTCTCACATCAATGTGACATACACGGAGGTCAAACAAGAGCGGTGAACAAGAGCAGTTTGAGAATGGAGATGTGAAAGATGATCTAGTTCCACCTTTGAAAATAAGTATACTTTCAAAACAAGATGTGTTCATTTCTCCGACATCTATTGATGCTTCACAATACAATCCTACAAATCAGCAATCCCATAGGCATTGATAATGGGAAATGAGAAACAAGCTGGCTTTAAAAAAAACCAGCATGTTTCAAGAGAACTCAGCTCACATCCCAGGGAACTCCCCATTGCCCACATGCGTGCACACAACATAAACATATACTGGTGGGTCATTCCAATTCCATTGAACAAGGTCAAATCCCTTTGACCAAGATCAATGTCTCTTGACCGAAGTCAATACTGGGTTCTCAGGTGACCGAAGCCAATCACACAACTATCTTGAGGGCACTTTTGAGACTACAACGTTACGTGTTGGTGGGTGAGATTTTGAACTTAAGATGGGTGTGCACTCGTGTCGGATTTTTTTTGGGCGTAATGATTGCCACACTTGTGCAATAATGGCATACAATTTGTTAAAATTCTTAGTTCTAAACACGACCGAGCTCGACACATGTCATTAGATGCATTTACTCGATGAGCATCCATGTCACAACCACTATGTATTTTGTCAAAAGCCTCCTTGTTCTGAACTCCACAGAGCTCTTCACCTATTAATACATGAACACCAGAGAGGTTGACACACGTCGCTACATGCATTTTGTTATTCTCATGCCAACTCTTTAAGCACCATCACCTAGTCTAACCCTTGGGCCGGTTCCCGTATTCTCCCGAGTTTTTGGAATTGCTACTGCCAATCCACTGGGCCGGTAGTCTCGTTTAATATAATCTGGTTCCTTGGACTTAATCCACTGGGGTCCGATTCCCCTTCACTTGGATTCCTCCAAGTTCCTTTAGGACAAAGTCAGTGCTTTGACTAAGTCCTTTCACAAAATCTTTGGTTGATTAATTAAATTCTTAATTAACAACTACCTGGGTCTCTAATCCTGAGTCAAGTCCCTGACTGGAATCTGCCCATCTTTGACCATTAAATAATGCATTGATTCAAATCAAACTTTGATCAACTTTATTAATCCAATGATTAATTATAAGTGGTGACATCCCCTCGGCTTCTAATCTGTTGTCCTCAACAAGCTTCCTTATAGATGTCCAAGATCTCTAGATGGTCAGACAACATGTCTGCATCCATCCACTTGGCATGTAATGCCGAATAGTTCTAAAATTTTACAAGGTATCTGTAAAATTTCGTGCCTTGGGGGCCCTTATGTACAGTATGGTACACAATTTGTTTTGGTTGGACGATCTCCTCCAAATCTTCCACCACTGGTGGGTCTTCCAAAACTGGTTCCATTGGTTTTGGTCCTGGTACTTCTTGAGAAGACTCACATGAAAGGCATTGTGAATCCTCCAGCGATCTAGCAACTCCAATCAGAAGGATACTGGATTTATCTCATGTATGACTTTGAATGGCCCATAGTACCCGGGGAATAGTTTAGCATACGCCTTTTCTTTACCCTTCCATCTTGCGGAGCCTTGTCTTCTCAAACCTTAGAAGTACCCACTCTCCAACTTTGAGGTCAAGCTGCCTTCTATGTTTATCTGCAGCTTCCTTTTGCTTTAACTGAGACCTCTCTATGGCTGTCCGTACCTAGCTGAAAGCTGTCTCGAGATCTCTGACATACTCATCAGCTGCAAAAATCTCATCCTTTGTCCGAAGGATTGGGGGTAAAATTACTTTTCCTTAGATGACCTCAAATGGAGCTTTTCTTGTGGAGCTAGGCATTGTATTATTATAGGCAAACTCCACCAATGGGAGATACTTTTCCCACTTAGTTTTTGCTCAGCCACGTAACATTTAAGCAAATCCAATATAGTGGAATTTGCTATCTCACTTTGACCATCTGTTTGAGGATGAAATGAAGAAGAAGAATTCAACTTCGTCCCCAAGTTGTCAAACAAAACTCTCTAGAATAGGCTGGTCATTTTGGGATCACGGTCACTTACAATGGACTTAGGCATCCCATGGTGCTGAAATATCTGTGCAATAAACACCCTTACCATATGATCTACCTTAATTGTCTTTTTATCTAGAATGAAATGAGCTTGCTTACTAAAGCGCTCAATAACAGTCCATATCCCATCATTCCCGTTTTTCAATCTTGGCAGATCAAACACGAAGTCCATTGCTATACTTTCCCACAGTGCCTTCTAGTACTGGGAGTGGCATCAAAAGACTAGGTGTCTTATGCCTATATACTTGACCTTTTGACAAGTTAGGCATTCTGTGACAAACTAATACAAATCTTTTCGCATTCTTGGCCAAAAGAAGTATCTTTCCAAAGCTTGGGTGGTTGAGGCAATCCCTCTGTGTCTTGCATAGGGTGGTGCATGACATTCTTCCATGATTTTCTGCCTTAACCCTCGGGTGATGCATAGGCAATCAGCTTTCATGAGATATCCATCTTTCATGGAGTACTGACTAGAGGACTGTCCCTCAAGCATTTGCTGGAAAATTTCCCCAAAGTTTGGATCCTTTGCATATTGGGACTGCATATCTTGTAAGTCTTGATGATAGGCAATAGTGACATTATGCACTTGAGGTCTCCTAGACAGAGCATCTGTTGGAGCCAAGTAAGAGGTCCAAACCCGTCGCGGAAGAGGCAGTGGTATTGACCTCGGATGGCATAGTAGATGAGGCATATGGTAGTGAAATGCTCCTTGGACTCAATCTCGTGTAGATCACAAAAGGTACAAATGCGACTCTCTCGTGGAATGCCCTCTGCTCGTCTGCTCTCGATGCGTAGTCGATGTGAGGAGACCCTGAACTGACCAAGAGAAATCCAAAGTGCATGAGGGAAATGTAGTTGTATGTATCCTGGCGGAATGATGAATCCCTCTGGTAAGATCTGGAGACAAGGTGTGCGGTAAAACTCGAGCTTCACTGGAAGCTTAGGGGGGGCCAACCATGTCCTAAACCAATTGGAACCAATGCGGACACGTCTTGTCACCCTCTCATATAAAGCCACCACAGCCCTTATAACCTCCTGTCCATAACCCAAATCCTGGAGTTCTCTGATGAGTCGGGCGCGTGGTATTGTGTCAAATGCCTTGTGGAAGTCCACAAAACAGCAATAGACTCTCTGTCTCGTGTGTCTAGCCTCCTCCATGATGTATTAACGTCGTCAAAAGCCCTCGCGGGGCTATGCGACAAAGAGCGCGACAAGAGATCTCATACAAGCTACATGGGGCTGAAACTGAAAATTTTTTAAAAAAGGGGTAACAATAAGAGAGCAGTACCATAAGCATCTACTGTTTGCGTGGGTACAGAGAGCAATATACAAGATATCATTAGGATGTATCGTGTCGATCGGGTGCCAAAGTAGCTTGATGAGTAGAGAGGATTTCCTGTATCAATAGCTATCGAGTAGAGCTATGACGTGGGGGTGGACGAGGTCTATGTGTATGGCGGATTTGGAGAGACATATCAGCAGTGACACCATGGCTAGAGCGATGCTCTCCAAAAAGGGAGGGGATCAGGCGAGCTCGGATAGTGTAGGCAGCAGGCTTGTGATGTCGTCTCCAATCGGCATGGAGCTCAGAGATCACCTCATCAGCTGAGTCAGAGTGACCCAGTACAATCTCAAGTGTGAAGAAGTCAGTAACATGTCGCTGTCTCCTATCTATCTAATCTGCTATGGTCTCTCGCTGCTGCTGTCTCGTTTGTCGTATGAGCATGTCTCTGTGTCTCCTCATCTCTAGGAGATAAAGACCAACGCAAACTTGGTCATAGAAATGGATCAGTCATGTGAGTGGACCAAAACCAGAGTCCTCTAGGAAGAGTCAATGGTATCGTCCACGTATCTCGTAGTAGATTGGGCAAAAAACATAAGAAGTGCTCCTTTGTCTCGATCATCCCTGTGGTGCATAGTCTACAGAGTCGTCTCTCTCTAGGGATCCCTGTTGCTCGCCCTGCCTCAATCTCAAGTTGATGTGACGAGACCCGCATCTGTCCGATGGCAATCCTCAAGGCGTGTGATACACGACGGAAGCAATACATGACTGAAGAGTGCCAAACCTCAACCTCGACTCACCATGGTCAAAGTCAATCAGAGGGAAGTATTGGCGCAATGGTACGCGGGATACACCTGTTGGTGCACATGGGAAGGAGTCCAACAGTTAAGAGGCATAGGTGGTGCACCAACCCTCTCAACCAACTAGTGTCAGGAGCGCAGGAGAACACATGGAGCACGGGATTCACTGACCCAGGACAGGCTGGAGTGTTGCGGAAGCCATCAAGGACAGAGCGGGCCACAAACGGTGGAATGGCTAAGGATGGCTAAGGGTGCAAGAAGACATCCAATAGGAAGAAGGAGAGGAGATTGGCAGCGGGGGGTGGAGCAGAGGAGGAGAAGGTGAAGAGGGGGAAAGGGAAAGGGGAGAGGACATTCTGGCAGGGGCGAGAGGCGGGAGTGAAGGAGTGAGAGGCTAGAGTCAAGAGCTCGCCTCGTGTGTATCTTCGGGGAGTGTATCAGTCATCTTGCTTTCTAATGAGTTATGCTACTTCCCATCTCTGCTCGCTACTCTAAAATCTCTTTTCGTTGTGTTCTCCTCCCCTCCTCTCCCTTCACCTGGTACAACGGACCTGTGTCATGTGGTTGAAGTTCCTTGCTGTTCATGTCGAGGGATGGCTTTCATGATGTTGTTCCGCTTTGGTCTTCTTCTTGCTCACATCACTTCAGCACTTGTACCGCTTGCACATAGTTGACACCATCTACCGCTTGCACATAGTTGACACCATCGACAAGCACTCACCTACGTACCACCAGTGACACTTATGGCACGTCTTACTCGCTTCTCGCACCAGTGGCCCTAGGCCTCCGGTAATACTTCCGGAAGTGTTAGGAAACCCCCCCCCCTCAGACAGTTTATGGCGATCACGGTGGGACACTGCTGGTGTTGAGTAGCACGAGTGAAGTGGTGATCTAGGGTCCTAGAGAGAGGTCTTATGCCGAGTAGTTCTGAAACATTTGAAGGAGCTAGTGAGAGAACTCGGAGGTACTTGAGGAGAGTGGAGAAAAGACTTCCGGCAGACCAAACTAGGTACAAGAAGCATTACGTGCGACGTAAGTTTGCGAAGTCCTCAACTCGAGCACAAAGTGAGCCCATTGGAGCAGTAGCCAGAGCAAGTACATCGACACTCTCATTGACTTGGACCAACAGGAACCCTGGTGGTCAGATCCGGACTCCGGAGAAGAAGAAGTGCAAAGCGGAGAACAGGTGAAAGAAGAGGGTACTAAGGACGAGGACTCCTCAGGGACTCATCAAGGTCAAGGCAGCCCCTCTCCTCCTCCTGCAACGATGTCTTCATCAACCACCTCTTCTACCGGAGTGGTGACTCCATCTGCTCCCGCCTCAACCTCTTGTGGACAAGCTGCTACCTCATCTGTTATGCATAGCTCCGGGCTCCTAGCTAATCCTTCTTCTACATCTATTCCATTGGGGGGTACTTTTGCTCCGGCCATGCCTTTACCTGCCATGATGGTTTCATCTCCCTTTCCATCCACACCGGTGTTGCCTTTTCCACCACCTTCTTCCTTCCCTTCTGCTTACTCATCCATGACTTCAACTCCGTCCCTCTCTTTCCCAAATGCTCTCCCATCCTCTTTCACCCCCACATCTTCCATGTTCTCACCCTTTCCCTCTGCAACACCGAGACCCCCCACTTACGCCCTACCATCTGGGTACACTTCCTCTATGACTACATCAGTAGTGACTTCTCCATTGTGGTCCTCCACAGGAGGAGTTGTCGGGGTGGTCTCCTCCTCGGGAGCGCCAACACTCATTACAGCCCAAACGGGACTCCCTCCAACTCTTGCATCCTCTCCAACCTCTCGGGTGGGGATGGCCGTTCTCAGTCCTCCAGACAGAGCTAGACTTCTCGAGCTACTGAACAAGGTCCACGTGAAGACTCAAAAGTTCAAAGGCCACCTCCATGAGGATGCGGAAGCTCATGTGAGGAAGTTCCTCACAGCATGTAGAGCTAAAGGTGTGGAGAATGAGCATGCGTTCCTTCACATCTTTCCCTCGTCATTGGAGGATGCCGCGGATGTATGGTACAGTCAATTTCCTCCGGACCACTTCCAGACGTGGACAGACCTAAGGGAGGAATTCTTACGCACTTTCAAGTTGGAAAAATCGAACACATGATTGTCCAAGAGTTATCCACTGACACCATGAAGCCTGGAGAGAGCATCTCTGAGATGTACACAAGGATGAGGGTCTTGGCGGCAAAGATGTCGGTGCCACCCAATGACGCCGTCATGAAGGGGTGGTTTTTGACGGCTTTACCCTCCACCATTGCTATAAGGCTGGTTGACAAACTTCCTGAGCATGCCTCACTACAAGATATTCTGAGGGAAGCGGTGAAGATGGAACGGTCCCAGTTAAGTTTCGCCTCAACACCCGCTCAGACCGCCCAACTTCCGAGAGAAGAGGGCTCACAGGCATGGCAGCAACTCAAGAAGGAATTAGAAGAAATCAAAGAAGGTCTGAAAGACAGAACAAAAGTGGATGGACCGTCATCCTTTGAAGCTCAGATAAGAAGTGGTCTCTGGTGCACCGACTGCAAGGGTTCTGGCCATGGCTACTGGGAATGTCCATCGAAGCGTAAGGTACCCACCCCAACCTCCTTTTGCACATTTTGTGAAATTCATGGACATGATGCCTCCGAGTGTAGGTATCTTAAGGGGTTGAGGAAGCTTCTGCCGGAGTATCCAATTGGGGAACCACTGGTGGCTACAATCAACAGAGCTGCACCGACCACTTCAGGGCCAGTACCCCTAGCTTCAGCCCCTGTGAAGGCACCTGAACCACCCACCCACCCAATCATTCCACCTCCACTACTTCCTAATCCTCCTAATTCTCCTTTGCTCCAAGCTCCTACTCCTAGTGAATTTGGGGCTCCATACTTCTACCCTCCGCCCTACTATGCACAGTATCAACCACCTATGTCAGGGGATGGTTATGGACCCCCTTATATTCGCGGTCGACGGGGTGGGTTCCGAGGTGGACGTGGAGGCAGAGGTACCAACTTTCGCAGGCCCATCATGTGCTATAGATGTGGCGAGTACGGCCATTACCAAGATGATTGTACACAACCATTCGGGGGACCCTCTTGTACACAGTGCAACACAAATGACCACTATACCAGAGATTGTCCCAATGGCAGAAGGGAATTAACATCGCAAGTCAACATGGTTGACCTAGTAGTGGCGGGGGAGGGTGACAAACCCCATTTGATTGGTGCAGTGTTGGGAGCTGTGACTAGGTCACAAATGAAGGGTGACAGTAGTAAGGATGATTCAACATCAATATCGGAGGCCTCATCACCAACTAATACCAGCTCAGTCACTAGAAGAGCATCCCCACCTCCTTCCTCCAAGGTGGACAGTGGGCACAAGACTACATCACCCTTGTCCTCTCCTGTAACTGGATTAGAAAGGACCCGAAGGGCCCCACAGCCATCAAGACCTATCAATAGCTCTAAAACTACCTCAGCTCCAAGTGAGCAATCTATGCCTTCAAGGTATCAGGAGGTGATCAGGAGTGTCACCAAAGATCTTCAATCTAGTTCTGAAGATGAAGGCGTCACACCTCAGTTTCCTTCCCGCAAGTCCAAAATAGTGAGGTTTGCAACAGAAGTGATAACTTCAGGGCAAAAACGTGAAGAGTCGCAGGCAGGCCCATCCACCTTCCACTCAGGAAGCACAATGAAGCAAGAGAAGGAAAAAGGGGTGAAGCCTAGTAGTGCCAAAGAAAAGGGGAAATGGGTGATGGGAGAGTCACCACAGGAAATATTGACTGAGAATCCAGAGGCACCTCCTCTCCCTCGCGTAAGCTTCGACCCTCGGCCAGAAGCTCGGCGGATGAAGGCACAAAAGGTTGCTGCTACTGTCCAGCCCTATTCTTTGATGGATGACTTGATGGATTTTAGGCCCAATATCACCTTACGACAACTCTGTCAATTGTCTCCACATATCAAGCATCAGACTATTGCATTTTTGAATCGCATGCCAGGAGGGCGCCAAAGGGGATTTGTTCAGGGCGGACCCACACCAGAGACAGTAACAGTTCAAGATGGAGTAACACTAGACAATTGCTCAGCCTATGCTGCCCTCACATGTGAACAAAGTCCCAAGCTCGCAGTGGAGATCAATGGGGTGGAGCTGAAAGATGTTTTCTTGGATGGTGGGGCAGCAGTAAACATCATGCCGAGAGGTACTCTTCAACAACTGGGTTTGAAATTGACAACTGACGTACATTTCCAAGTACGCATGGCGGATCAACGCAAGGTGAAGCCTATGGGGGCTGTAAAAGGTGTTCACATGAAGATTGGGGGAGTTACATTCCTGTCCAATTTTGTTGTACTTAATATGACAGAGGGTGAGCAGACTTATCCTCTACTTCTTGGTAGACCATGGTTACGCTCAGCAAAGGCCATTCAAGATTGGTCAAGTGATGAAGTTCGACTACCTTTGGGATCCACATCCTTAGAAATAGACATGGTTACTGGAAGGGCCCGCCACCGACCTGTGGAACTTGGGGAAGAGGATTTTGAAGAAGAAGAAGGGGTGGAAGAGGAGCGATGGGCACTTGGGGATGGGCACTTGGGGATTGGCCCCTACAGGAAGAAGAGTTGGCCTATGTGGAGGACTCACCCTTCCAAGGTGAAACCGATGTAACAGCGGCACGAGATGTTGGTGAGAGCTTGACGTACTTGTTGGAACATGCTAGACCAGATGAGGAAGAAGCTGTCATCTTGGATTGGATGGGGGCCCTGGGATCCTTAGCCATCAACATGGTGGAGTTGTGTCCAGAAGAGGATCCTGAAGCCCATTTTGGTACTTCACAGAATGCGCAAGAGGTGAGCCAGGAAGCCTCTTCCCCACCTGGTTTGGCTGATCTCATGTATGAACGGATGCCTTTTGGCCTTCTTAATAATCCCCACATGTATCAGCGAATGATGTCCGCAAGTACCAGACCAAGTGGTGGGGAGGCCACCAGGGTGACTCAAAGACAAGACCATGAAGCAGCAATGGAAGCAATGGATGCACACGACATGGATGCCTCACACCAAGAAAATGACCATGGGGTCACAACAGAGGAGGAAGAGGATCCTATGCAAGAAGATGATGAGCGAGCGGAGCATAATGATGGACCTGAAGAGAACACTTATGAATCTATGGAAGAAGAAGATGACCACATAGATCATAGGCTGGCTGAGCACAATGATGGTATTGGAGAATACACTCATGGATCTGCAGAAGAAGAGGATGATCACCTACTTACTGATGTCACTCAAAGGCAGGAGGTACCGGAAATGACTCTTGGAAGGGTTATTGAATCCATTATGCAATCTGACCAACCTAGGAGGGGTCAAGAGGCCGGACAATTTGAAGGAGCCGTCCACATTCACACTGGAGTCTGGAACTTCAGACCTTCGAGGCAAGCCCACAGCATACAGGGAGAAGAAGATGTCACGGACCTTGTTCTACTCGACTTATATATGTCAGAAGCTGACTCCCCAGTGACACAGGAGGTTCATGACACTACATACGAGGTGGTTGGACTACCATATAGAGGAATGCTCAAGCAAGCACAAAAAGGAAAGAAGAGAATGGGCCCAACTGTTGCCTCTACATTTCAACCATTTCCAGAACACACCCAACCGTCCTATCCGAGCTCTTGGATGGAAGTAGTGGGGAATTTTTCTCTAGATGATTCTCCTGCGCACCCAGCAGTGGGAGTAGAAGAACCGAACAACTCCGCATCAGGAAGCATACCTCAGGTTGACCATGCCAGGGATTGGAGGTATCTGAACATAGGGACAGAAGACCAACCGCGACATCTTAAGGTAGCCAGTTGGGTCTGGGAACATGACTATCTCTTGCTGCATTGTCTGATTTTTTTCAAGAGTATGTTGATGTCTTTGCCTGGTCATATAAGGATTTAAAGGGAGTACCCACTGAGTTCATGGAACATCGCGTCGATCTATATCCGGAAGCAGAGCCGGTGATCAGGGGACCATATCGCATGAATCCTAACTATGGCAAGGCTGTCCATGCTGATATTCAAAAGATGGAGCAAGCAGGGTTGATCTACCCTGTTGACTACTCCGAATGGCTTAGTGGCATCGTAGTGGTACCCAAAAGAGAGACTGGAAAACTCCGAGTTTGTGTCGACTATAGGAGTTTGAATACCGCCACACGTCGGGATAGGTTTCCTCTCCCCTTCACTAACAGGGTGCTAGAAACCGTAGCTGGTCATGCTCTCTACTCCTTCATGGATGGATACAGTGGGTATAACCAGGCTCGGGTGCGAGAGCAAGATCAGTTAAAGACTACCTTCGTGACCCAATGGGGAACTTATGCTTACCGGATGATGCCTTTTGGTCTATGCAATGCACCGGCCACGTTTCAACGTCTTGTCACCAAACTCTTCCAAGAGAACATCGGAAAGTTCCTTGAGGTATTCTTGGATGACTTCTCTGTGTTCAATGGTAAGAATGCTTCTCACCTCGAACCTGCTATTCAGACTGATCACATGAGTAAGTTGAGGTGGGTTTTTGATAAGTGCAGAGAAGCTAGGTTGTGCTTGAATCCGGACAAATGCTTCTTCCTCGCCTTGCGAGGGGTCCTCCTTGGCCACATCGTCTCAGCTAAGGGAATGACCACGGACCCAGCAAAGGTGGAAGTGATATTGACCTTGCCTATTCCTCGCACACCTAGAGAAGTCAAGTCTTTTTTGGGACATGTGGGTTATTATAGAAGATTCATCAGGTCCTATGCCGACATAGCGGTGGCGTTGACGGAACTCCTTCGGCAGGAGCAGTCCTTCAACTGGTCGGCACCTCAACAACTGGCGTTTGACAACCTCAAGGATCGTCTAGTAAAGGCACCCATCTTGCGGCAACCTCAATGGGATGTCATTTTTCATGTGCATGTAGATGCAAGTGGGCTGGCCATTGGGGCGATATTGGCCCAACCAGATGAAGAGCACAAACTCGACCTACCTGTGTACTTTGCAAGCAGACAACTCAATGGAGCAGAAAGAAACTATAGCACCACTGAACGCGAAGGCTTGGGCATGGTCTATGCCATGACAAAGTATCGGCACTATCTCTTGGGTAGTAAGTTTATCATCATTACTGATCATCAAGCTCTCAAGTACTTACTGAACAAACCAACGCTTGGGGGGAGAGTGAGTAGGTGGATTCTTCTATTTCAAGAGTTTGACTTTGACATCCTAGTGAGAGCAGGCCGATTACATCAACCAGCAGACCACTTGTCAAGGATCTCTTCAGGTGAAGCAGCCATAGGAGTTGATGATGACCTTCCAGATGCGGGCCTCTTCCGTGTCGACGCCACAGTACCAAAAGATGACTGCCTGTTTGCTGTGGATAGCTTTCCCCCATGGTATGCAAACATTGTACAATTGTTGTCTACAGGGGAGTTCTCCAAAGGGTTAACTCCAGCACAAAAGCGGAGGCAGATTCTTCAGGCTGCTCCTTTCAAACTGATCGCGGGTCAGCTGTACAAGTTGGGGAAGGACCACATTTTGAGGAGGTGTGTGCTCCCTCATGAAACACAAGACATCCTTCAGGAGGCTCACTCAGGAATGGGGGGAGGTCATATGGCACCAGAGGCCACTGCTAGAAAGATAATGCGCTCTGGGTTGTGGTGGCCAAAGCTATTCCAAGACTGCTATGCTTATGTGCGCCACTGTGACTCATGTCAAAGAGGGGGGCCGAAGCCTACCCGACGGGAGTACCTTCCCCTTCAGCCATCCAGCCCTGTACCCCCCTTCTATAGATGGGGATTGGATTTTGTTGGACCCATCTCTCCTGCAACTCGAAGAGGGAACAAGTATGCTCTGATTGCTACTGATTATGGCACTAAATGGGTGGAGGCTAAGGCCGCGAAGACCTGCACTGCTCAAGTTGTGGCCTCATTCTTGTATGATCAAATCATTTCTAGGTTTGGATGTCCTGTGGAATTGATGAGTGACAGAGGTACCCACTTTCTCAATGATGTCATCGCTGACCTCATCACCCAACTGCAAATTGTTCACAAGACCTCTAGTTCATACTACCCTCGAGCCAATGGTTTGGCCGAGAGCTCCAATCAGACCATGTCTCATATTGTGGCTCGGTTATGCCTTCATTCCTTGGCAGATTGGGATATTCTACTACCAGCTGCTCTTTTTGCTTACAGAACCGCATACAAGGCTAGCACTGGATATTCACCCTTCCAGCTAGTTTACGGCTTGGAGGCGGTTATGCCCTATGAGTTCCACATGAAGACCACTAGGGTCATGGCAGAGATGGATGATGACTTGGAGGCATGCACACTTGAGAGATTATGGGATCTTGAAGCCTTGGATGAACATCGTCGTGAAGCGATCCTGGCTCAGGAAGTCTGGCAAAGAAGGCAGAAGGCATGGCATGACAGAAATCTCAGGAAGAGGGAATTCCAAGTTGGCAGCTTAGTCTTGTTATATTCCAGTAAGTTCCTGAAGCATAAACCCAAATTTGTCAGTGGTTGGACAGGGCCCTTCTTTATCACAAGGATTATTCCCAGTGGAGGGGTTTATTTGGCCACCTTGGCGGGCAAGAAGTTACCAGCACGTGTAAATGGCTCACGGGTAAAGAAGTATCATCCACATTGACTCTCTCTTTGGATAAGGATTTCCATTCCTATTAGTTGAATTTCTATTTATTCAAACCACAACAATGTATTCCCTTTCCTAACCCTGTCAAGCTTCTACTCTCTACCCCGTTGCACTCTTTGGTGAGAGACCAATAAAAAACTGAGTTTTCCTTCTCTGGCAAGACGGAGATAGCCCTTGCCTTCTCTGACACACCCTCCTCCTTAATCCTTCTTCACCTCTCTGTCACTCAGGTTCACCTCTCTGTCACCCATGTTCACCTCCAGGTCACCCCTGTTCACCTCCAGGTCACCCCTGTTCACTCCTATGTCAACTCCCCATGTTCACCTCTCTGTCACCCATGTTCACTCCTAGGTCACCCATGTTCACCTCCAGGTCACCCTTGTTCACTCCTAGGTCACCCCTGTTCACCTCCAGGTCACCCCTGTTCACTCCTATGTCAACTCCCCATGTTCACCTCTCTGTCACCCATGTTCACTCCTAGGTCACCCATGTTCACCTCCAGGTCACCCTTGTTCACCTCTAGGTCACCCCTGTTCACCTCTAGGTCACCCCTGTTCACTCCTCTGTCAACTCCCCATGTTCACCTCTCTGTCACCCATGTTCACCTCCAGGTCACCCCTGTTCACTCCTATGTCAACTCCCCATGTTCACCTCTCTGTCACCCATGTTCACTCCTAGGTCACCCATGTTCACTCCCAGGTCACCCCTGTTCACTCCTATGTCAACTCCCCATGTTCACCTCTCTGTCACCCATGTTCACTCCCAGGTCACCCCTGTTCACTCCTATGTCAACTCCTGTTCACTCCTATGTCAACTCCCCATGTTGACCTCTCTGTCACCCCTGTTCACTCCTAGGTCACCCCTGTTTACCTCCAGGTCACCCCTGTTCACTCCTATGTCAATTCCCCATGTTCACTTCTCTGTCACCCATGTTCACTCCCAGGTCACCCCTGTTCACTCCTATGTCAACTCCTGTTCACTCCTATGTCAACTCCCCATGTTGACCTCTCTGTCACCCATGTTCACTCCTAGGTCACCCCTGTTCACCTCCAGGTCACCCCTATTCACTCCTATGTGAACTCCCCATGTTAATGTTTACGGAGCTATTGAATTCCACCCTCTAAAGAGAATCGTTGATAATCCTCACAGACGACATATGAAATTGGTACAGAGCAAAGATGGATTCGACTTGGGGCAAATAACCTCGTCATTGTTGGTTTTAACGGATTTTCCCATTAGATAAGGCAAGTTCACAAATTTGTGACGTTTGGGATAATTGTCAGCATATGCGATTGTGTACGCAGCTGAAGATGATGTCGTCTGTAATTGGCATGTGGAATCATCTCTTTGATAATCACGTTACTCTTGCTGCATAGAAACTAATAGAGTGGCACCCATGATGTCAAGATTGAGATATTCATAAAAGAACAAAACTAAATTGAGAACTTTTTGGAAAAGAGCTACAGGCTTCGAATCCATAGGCATATCAAGTTCACATTTTTTTTTCTTGACTTCTGCCTACAACAGTTTGTTGAATACGCTGGGGAATTTAAGCCAATGTAAGCGAGAACGGAATAGTCCATGTCGACAAGCAGTTTGTGCAAGTATGCCTTATATAGTAAAGTTGGATCTCAGACTGAAAGAGGAGACAAAATGAGTTCCATAAGAGACAAGAGGTAATTGCAAGCCACAAATTTTAGAGAGCAACCAAGAATTAGCATTTTGGAGATCAAAAGACGCGATTTGGGTATCGCCCCTATAAATCAGCTAAAGCCGTAAATACTACATGAAATTGCTGAAGGGAGCATTACTATATGAATTAACGAATACAGAAGGGTAGCTGCACCAAAAAGAAAGAAAAAAGAAAATTTTGCTTGAGAGTAGCATAGGTGGTTCCTTGATCTATCATGTTAGAACATAAACAAAGACAATTTCTGGACAGATCAAATTGTGCATACGTTCCTACAATATTGAGAAAGGTGTAGACAATTACCAAGTTGTAAAGCACAGTTTATGCCTCTAATGGTGGACAGAGAAGTCTACACTAATGCATGCTAATGCAAACAACAACAGGGGTAGTTGAAGAAATAAAAATCTAAAATAGAATGCATATGTTGATGGGATAGATGCAACTAGTATCCCTATATAGTATATTGTTGAAAATTTGCAGACACAGTTTATGCGTAACTTGGGCGAAAATTTCACAAATGGAAATTTGAATGTCCGCTAATACGGCAAAAATATATCCCTAGATGAATTCAGGAACATGCCCAAACTCATCACATGAAAATTAAAAATTTTAAACAAGAAGTGCAATTTATAACTTCATGGTAGTCATCAAATCAATTATAAACCATCAACTCCATCATGCATAGTAGGGACTAGTTACCATGACATCCCCACTAACGTCATTAGCGCCCAGTAGTGGGTGTAGAACTCTGTATCAATATATGCTCTAACACACACACACGAGCATACATTCATACAAAAGTCTACATACTGAGTTTTTGACAAAGCTACGGAGGTTCTGGTCAGACTCAGCCATAATGAAGGCTAGCACTGAAGGGAGAAGGCTAATCAAACCATAGTCCAAACTTATTATTTCATTTTAGTCTCAACACGCCAATGTAAGCTCAATAAGTAAGGCATGGAAAAAGGCGCAATTAAATCATCATTGCATGATTTATGTTGCATCCTTGGACAAGCATCACTTGTGTCTACTATCTCCCAAAGGCTTGGTCTTACTTCCAATTTGCAGTGCTTATCTGAATTGAGAAGCTCTTAGTAATGGACCACGCCACCTTTATGTTGGTTAGACCTCAACCAAAAGTAACAATTTCATTCTATGAAAGAGACTAAATTCATCTATTGTCGAACATTTAACCCTCTTCTATGGCTCAACCATTGCTTGTTCATACAAAGAAGAGGGACTCCACATTTCATAAAACATACTTTAATGTAGTAGTAGCACATGCAAATCTTTTGTTTACACCAATAATTATCTTAGATACCTCGAGCAAATTTGTCCACTGATCTTCGTCCCCATTGCACTCCTCATTCCTTTTCCAAATCATCAAGCCATCAATAACATTTTTCTAGTATATTTGGTATTTGGAAGTTTTATGTTAAGGAGAGTGGTTGTGTGTAGTTGGCTTGTAGACAATGAAAATCTGGCTATTGTTTGCTTGTGGCTATTCTGGAGTTGCTCTAGCCTCCAGCCCGTGACATTGCTTAGGAAGATGATGACGTTGCCTTGCCCACGCCAAAGCTCTCACATCAATGTGACATACACGGAGGTCAAACAAGAGAGGTGAACAAGAGCAGTTTGAGAATGGAGATGTGAAAGATGATCTAGTTCCACCTTTGAAAATAAGTATACTTTCAAAACAAGATGTGTTCATTTCTCCGACATCTATTGATGCCTCACAATACAATCCTACAAATCAGCAATCCCATAGGCACTGATAATGGGAAAAGAGAAACAAGCTGGCTTTAAAAAAAACCAGCATGTTCCAAGAGAACTCAGCTCACATCCCAGGGAACTCCCCATTGCCCACATGCGTGCACACAACATAAACATATACTGGTGGGTCATTCCAATTCCATTGAACAAGGTCAAATCCCTTTGACCAAGATCAATGTCTCTTGACCGAAGTCAATACTGGGTTCTCAGGTGACCGAAGCCAATCACACAACTATCTTGAGGGCACTTTTGAGACTACAACGTTACGTGTTGGTGGGTGAGATTTTGAACTTAAGACGGGTGTGCACTCGTGTCGGATTTTTTTTGGGCATAATGATTGCCACACTTGTGCAATAATGGCATACAATTTGTTAAAATTCTTAGTTCTAAACACGACCGAGCTCGACACATGTCATTAGATGCATTTACTCCATGAGCATCCATGTCACAACCACTATGTATTTTGTCAAAAGCCTCCTTGTTCTGAACTCCACAGAGCTCTTCACCTATTAATACATGAACACCAGAGAGGTTGACACACGTCGCTACATGCATTTTGTTATTCTCATGCCAACTCTTTAAGCACCATCACCTAGTCTAACCCTTGGGCCGGTTCCCGTATTCTCCCGAGTTTTTGGAATTGCTACTGCCAATCCACTGGGCCGGTAGTCTCGTTTAATATAATCTGGTTCCTTGGACTTAATCCACTGGGGTCCGATTCCCCTTCACTTGGATTCCTCCAAGTTCCTTTAGGACAAAGTCAGTGCTTTGACTAAGTCCTTTCACAAAATCTTTGGTTGATTAATTAAATTCTTAATTAACAACTACCTGGGTCTCTAATCCTGAGTCAAGTCCCTGACTGGAATCTGCCCATCTTTGACCATTAAATAATGCATTGATTCAAATCAAACTTTGATCAACTTTATTAATCCAATGATTAATTATAAGTGGTGACATCCCCTCGGCTTCTAATCTGTTGTCCTCAACAAGCTTCCTTATAGATGTCCAAGATCTCTAGATGGTCAGACAACATGTCTGCATCCATCCACTTGGCATGTAATGCCGAATAGTTCTAAAATTTTACAAGGTATCTGTAAAATTTCGTGCCTTGGGGGCCCTTATGTACAGTATGGTACACAATTTGTTTTGGTTGGAGGATCTCCTCTAAATCTTCCACCACTGGTGGGTCTTCCAGAACTGGTTCCATTGGTTTTGGTCCTGGTACTTCTTGAGAAGACTCACATGAAAGGCATTGTGAATCCTCCAGCAATCTAGCAACTCCAATCGGAAGGATACTGGATTTATCTCATGTATGACTTTGAATGGCCCATAGTACCCGGGGAATAGTTTAGCATACGCCTTTTCTTTACCCTTCATCTTGCGGAGCCTTGTCTTCTCAAACCTTAGAAGTACCCACTCTCCAACTTTGAGGTCAAGCTGCCTTCTATGTTTATCTGCAGCTTCCTTTTGCTTTAACTGAGACCTCTCTATGGCTGTCCGTACCTGGCTGAAAGCTGTCTCGAGATCTCTGACATACTCATCAGCTGCAAAAATCTCATCCTTTGTCCGAAGGATTGGGGGTGAAATTACTTTTCCTTAGATGACCTCAAATGGAGCTTTTCTTGTTGAGCTAGGCATTGTATTATTATAGGCAGACTCCACCAATGGGAGATACTTTTCCCACTTAGTTTTTGCTCAGCCATGTAACATTTAAGCAAATCCAATATAGTGGAATTTGCTATCTCACTTTGACCATCTGTTTGAGGATGAAATGAAGAAGAAGAATTCAACTTCGTCCCCAAGTTGTCAAACAAAACTCTCTAGAATAGGCTGGTCATTTTGGGATCACGGTCACTTACAATGGACTTAGGCATCCCATGGTGCTTAAATATCTGTGCAATAAACACCCTTACCATATGATCTACCTTAATTGTCTTTTTATCTAGAATGAAATGAGCTTGCTTACTAAAGCGCTCAATAACAGTCCATATCCCATCATTCCCGTTTTTCAATCTTGGCAGATCAAACACGAAGTCTATTGCTATACTTTCCCACAGTGCCTTCTAGTACTGGGAGTGGCATCAAAAGACTAGGTGTCTTATGCCTATATACTTGACCTTTTGACAAGTTAGGCATTCTGTGACAAACTAATACAAATCTTTTCGCATTCTTGGCCAAAAGAAGTATCTTTCCAAAGCTTGGGTGGTTGAGGCAATCCCTCTGTGTCTTGCATAGGGTGGTGCATGACATTCTTCCATGATTTTCTGCCTTAACCCTCGAGTGATGCATAGGCAATCAGCTTTCATGAGATATCCATCTTTCATGGAGTACTGACTAGAGGACTGTCCCTCAAGCATTTGCTGGAAAATTTCCCCAAAGTTTGGATCCTTTGCATATTGGGACTGCATATCTTGTAAGTCTTGATGATAGGCAATAGTGACATTATGCACTTGAGGTCTCCTAGACAGAGCATCTGTTGCCTTGTTCTCTACTCTTGGTACATACACAATCTGAAATGAAACATGGATAACAAATTTTCCCATTTAAAGTGCTTTTCAGATAGCTTTGTTTGTGTCAGAAAGTACGAGAGACTTTGGTGATCCGTCTTAACAACAAAATCAGCTCCCAAAAGGTCACGTTTCCAATTGGTGAGACCATGCACTGCTCCAATGCTGTCTCCGCATGCATCACATTCAACAACAAAGGCCTTGTATAGATCAGGAACCACTAAAATGGACATCCTGAGCTATAATTGGGGCCTCCTCTTGGGCAAATAGATGCTGCAACCGAGGATCTTTCCTGAAGGCCTCCATTTGTTGCATCATTTCCCTGATAGTTTATGTCTAAAGCACCAATCCAAGATTGGCCTTCGAGTGCCAGTTCCAAGAAGGGGGCTTTACACTCGGAGAGAGAGAGACCACTTCAAGAGGGAGGAAAGGGGGATTGGGAAATGGGGCAATGCTGCATGAGAGGACTCCAATGGGGAAGAAGGGAGGTGGGGATATGGGTGATGTATGCACAAGGGAGGAGAGACAAAGCGGGAGAGTATAACCACACTAATAGGTCCCCTGCATTAAGTTTATGGTGTGGTATAGATAGAGCATATGTCGCTTAAGTGTTGAATGGGACGTAGCAAGTTGGTTTAATTGAGGCATGGAATTAATTTCAAGCCTGTCATTATAGTGTTGTTTTCTTAGAGATCTCCAATGACTGCTCTAGGTTTGATATAGGTCGTGCAATTCAAAAACTTAGCGATGTTGTAAAGAGCCAACTTTACTTTTTTTTTTTATTCATGCTTAGCTGTATCTGTTACGATTAGTACATGTTCTTGTCAATGTCATATTCGATTGGCTTCTTTGAAGTAAGTAGAAAGTCTTCTATTTCCAACGATTCCAGCTATCATGCTTTCACATTGCAAAACTGATTGATCAGTCGTAAACTAAGCATTCTCTATTGTTGATTAATGCAATATATGGTGCATTGAATTTGTGAATCTCAAACATCCTATGTGTAATTTGGTTTCTCCAAGTAAAGGTGATTGGTAGTAGTAAAGAGAAAGTTCTTTGTGCACTTTTTGTTTTATTAGCATTAATACTTAGTAAGTCGATCATAAACTTTAGTGAAAATTATTAAGAGTATGTGATTAAAAGTTGATTATTTTGCTTAACAGGCACAGATAATTCAAGTTGGCTGGTTCGACAAAGAGAAGGGGTTTTGGTACCTGCTAAGAGAACCCAAGTTCTTGTCTTTGTGTGTACCTTCTATCCCAACGCCTCAGGATGACACACACACACACACGCAAAGAAGTAGACGTATATTATTGTCCATAGGGGGCAACAGACCCATGGGACTAGAGAGAGAGAGAGAGAGAGAGAGAGAGAGAGAGAGAGAGAGATTACTAAAATTTTAGGAGACCGTGAAGGTCTATAAGATTAAAGGTGACTGATACAATGGACATGACGGTGGTGGTCTCAAAATGGACTATCGAGACCGTGTCTACCCAATATATATATATATATATATATATATATATATATATATATATATATATATATATATATATATATATATATATATTTTTTTTGTATATATGTATGTATGTATGTATGTATGATGGACGCTGGGTCTAGTCCTGATACTGATACTGATCTTGATGCAAAATACAAAATACAAAAAGTGTCTAGCAATCTCCAGATTGATCCGCAGATGATGTGGAAAAAAATGGTGCACCAGATTGATGGTACAAAAAAGGGGGGAGGGTAGGGCGCAAAGGCCAATCACAGTGGGGCCGTCGGGTGGGTCGAAAAGAATCTTGCGATGGCTGGTTGGTCTCTGACATCGTGCTGCCTGGTGGCGGTAGCACATCTGGGGCGATGGGGGGCCCTATGACGAATGTATGCAACGGTGACCCCAGTTGGGCGATCTGATATGAGAGAGAGAGAGAGAGAGAGAGAGAGAGAGAGAGAGAGAGAGAGAGAGAGAGTTTATCAAAGTCTACGGGAGACAAAGCCTATGAGACAATCTTGTACAATGCACTAGGCGGGTGTGGTCTCAAGATGGACCCACAATCCCGTAGCAAAAAAAAACAAGTAATATCACGAAGGATAGAACTATCCATGTACATCCATATGTCTATAAATCTATAAAAATATATCAATAGATAGCTAGATATCAATGATTCTCTGGTGTTGAACAGGGGTGCATAAAAGCCATGATGGAGGGCTGTCCTCTAGAAGTCTGTCGTCGCTAAAGTAGGCGGGAGATGACTCAGCGTCGAACTAGTGCCACAAAGACATTGGTCGGTCAGGTGTCGGAACTAGAGAAGAAAGCGTATGTTAGTGTGCAGAAAAGTAAATCAGTCCGCTGTCTCATCTAGTGAGGCTTTGGCTCTTGATCCCGTGTATGACGTCGAGTCAGTTGGGGTGTTGGATTTGGTAGTCGGAAGAAGTTGGTGATGGGCCTCTAAGCAGGATCTGGCTGCCCCGACTGGTCACGCAATTGAGCACGCATGAGTGTGGCTCGATATTGAGTCATCTCATGTAGGAAGGCGGCGAGACATCGCTGGTCTGGGTAAAGTAGGAGCCAAGTAAGAGGTCCAAACCCGTCGCGGAAGAGGCAGTGGTATTGACCTCGGATGGCATAGTAGATGAGGCATATGGTAGTGAAATGCTCCTTGGAATCAATCTCGTGTAGATCACAAAAGGTACAAATGCGACTCTCTTGTGGAATGCCCTCTGCTCGTCTGCTCTCGATGCGTAGTCGATGTGAGGAGACCCTGAACTGACCAAGAGAAATCCAAAGTGCATGAGGGAAATGTAGTTGTATGTATCCTGGCGGAATGATGAATCCCTCTGGTGAGATCTGGAGACAAGGTGTGCGGTAAAACTCGAGCTTCACTGGAAGCTTAGGGGGGGCTAACCATGTCCTAAACCAATTGGAACCAATGCGGACACGTCTTGTCACCCTCTCATATAAAGCCACCACAGCCCTTATAACCTCCTGTCCATAACCCAAATCCTGGAGTTCTCTGATGAGTCGGGCACGTGGTATTGTGTCAAATGCCTTGTGGAAGTCCACAAAACAGCAATAGACTCTCTGTCTCGTGTGTCTAGCCTCCTCAATGATGTATTAACGTCGTCAAAATCCCTCGCGGGGCTATGCAACAAAGAGCGCGACAAGAGATCTCATACAAGCTACATGGGGCTGAAACTGAATTTTTTTTTAAAAAAGAGGTAACAATAAGAGAGCAGTACCATAAGCATCTACTGTTTGCGTGGGTACACAGAGCAAAGAGCAATATACAAGATATCATTAGGATGTATCGTGTCGATCGGGTGCCAAAGTAGCTTGATGAGTAGAGAGGATTTCCTGTATCAATAGCTATCGAGTAGAGCTATGATGTGGGGGTGGATGAGGTCTATGTGTATGGCGGATTTTGAGAGACATATCAGCAGTGACACCATGGCTAGAGTGATGCTCTCCAAAAAGGGAGGGGATCAGGCGAGCTCGGATAGTGTAGGTAGCAGGCTTGTGATGTCGTCTCCAATCGGCATGGAGCTCAGAGATCACCTCATCAGCTGAGTCAGAGTGACCCAGTACAATCTCAAGTGTGAAGAAGTCAGTAACAAGTGGTTGAAGTTCCTTGCTGTTCATGTCGAGGGATGGCTTTCATGATGTTGTTCCGCTTTGGTCTTCTTCTTGCTAAAATCACTTCAGCACTTGTACCGCTTGCACATAGTTGACACCATCTACCGCTTGCACATAGTTGACACCATCGACAAGCACTCACCTACGTACCACCAGTGACACTTATGGCACGTCTTACTCGCTTCTCGCACCAGTGGCCCTAGGCCTCCGGTAATACTTCCGGAAGTGTTAGGAAACCCCCCCCCCTCAGACAGAGACCGTGTCTACCCAATATATATATATATATTTGTATATATGTATGTATGTAGATCTCATACAAGCTACATGGGGCTGAAACTGAAAATTTTTTAAAAAAGGGGTAACAATAAGAGAGCAGTACCATAAGCATCTACTGTTTGCGTGGGTACAGAGAGCAATATACAAGATATCATCAGGATGTATCGTGTCGATCGGGTGCCAAAGTAGCTTGATGAGTAGAGAGGATTTCCTGTATCAATAGCTATCGAGTAGAGCTATGACGTGGGGGTGGACAAGGTCTATGTGTATGGCGGATTTGGAGAGACATATCAGCAGTGACACCATGGCTAGAGCGATGCTCTCCAAAAAGGGAGGGGATCAGGCGAGCTCGGATAGTGTAGGCAGCAAGCTTGTGATGTCGTCTCCAATCGGCATGGAGCTCAGAGATCACCTCATCAGCTGAGTCAGAGTGACCCAGTACAATCTCAAGTGTGAAGAAGTCAGTAACATGTCGCTATCTCCTATCTATCTAATCTGCTATGGTCTCTCGCTGCTGCTGTCTCGTTTGTCGTATGAGCATGTCTCTGTGTCTCCTCATCTCTAGGAGATAAAGACCAACACAAACTTGGTCATAGAAATGGATCAGTCATGTGAGTGGACCAAAACCAGAGTCCTCTAGGAAGAGTCAATGGTATCGTCCACGTATCTCGTAGTAGATTGGGCAAAAAACATAAGAAGTGCTCCTTTGTCTCGATCATCCCTGTGGTGCATAGTCTACAGAGTCGTCTCTCTCTAGGGATCCCTGTTGCTCGCCCTGCCTCAATCTCAAGCTAATGTGACGAGACCCGCATCTGTCCGATGGCAATCCTCAAGGCGTGTGATACCCGCCGGTCCTCAAGGTACTGTGGTCTAGTGATGAAGCCCTCCTCACATATCTTCGAGAATTGATCACGATAGAAGCGAGTTTTGGTAGGAAGCTCATGGGCTTCGATCTAAACTCTGGATGTATGTAGCTGGAGGAGATCTAACCGAATGATAAGGTTAATCTCATCTCGTGAGGGGAGTAGTGGGGGAGGGGCATCCACAATGTACTGAAAAGGAGGCAGCCGATCAATATGTATACCATGTCTAGTAAGCCAAAGGGAGACACGTGCATACCACCCTGTGGTGTCGCCACTCTCTGCTAGCCGCATGGAGGAGACTAGTGCTGTCACCAACTTGTAATCAAATCGGACTGACAATGGTCATGCCTGAAACGCGGAAGAACATGGGACTACCGGCCCACAGGATTGACATTGGTCATGCCTCAAATGGGGAAGAACATGTAACTACCGTCCCACAGGATTGACATTGCTCATGCCTGAAACGCGGAAGAATATGGGAACCGGCCCAAGGGTTGTACTTCGGTCAACCAGGAATCCGGCTTTGACTTCGGTCAAAGGACATTGATCATGAGGATTCAGATCAATGAGGGTTGGATTGACCCAGCAGTATATGTTTTATGTTGTGTGTACACACATGTGGTCAGTGGGGATGCCCACACGTGACTAGGATTAGTCAAAGAAAAGAACTGTTTTATTTGCATGCAAATGAATGGCTAACATTCAACGAGTGCCATGATTGGTGCTAGCTTAAATGTGCAGGTACCAGGTAGGGTTGGATTACCCTCTTGTACATGGAAGTTGCTGGCGATATTTAGGTGCTAGCGATGGCACCTAGCTAGGGGCCGCGCACCCCTAGGATCGAGACTAGTTAGAGACGGCTTTAATTTTTAAAGCCTAGCTAGCCTTTGAGGATAGACTTTGACTAAAGTTGAGCAATAGAGAATTGCCATGTAATATCATTCTAATTGTAATGTCTATTGTGACTTATTCTCACATAGAGAACTCTACCTGTGCATTATGGATGATCTAACTCTCCCACAGGCTACTTTGTAACTGAACTGAGTTTTCAAGTGGAATAAAAACCTTCGGGGGGCCCCAGCCAGCGTGTTGCTCTGGGCCTCAGTCGGGTGTTGAGAGAGGGAGAGAAAAATCTACATTTCAACGGTACTTTCAATTCAGCAGACTGTTTCTCTAGCATGCAACTATGGATGCTTGTGCTCACAATGATGTTGCAGAGATTTCACAGGTGCAGGTATAATGGGGGCAATGATGGTGGTAGATTAGAAAGCAGGTAATACAAGGGAAAGCCCCGTCCCTCGTCTTACAGTGGTATCAGAGCAAGGTCTGCACCTTCTCTGAAAGGTGCATAGATCAAGTGTAAAATACCTGCACAAGAGATGCCTGCAAATGCTGTGGGAAAAGGGGTAAGCAATAGATGCTATCTGTGAAGCAGTAATTGCTGGGAACAAATTTCAGTAAGGCAGAAAGACTGTGAACAGTCAGCTGCACTTGAGAAAATACCCAGAGTCAAAAGGCATGAAGTACTAATTGCATAAGAGCTGCCCAGAAATCAATTGCATCAGCCTGTAAATACAGAGACTGTGGAAGATGCTTGGAAAGCAGTCGATGTGATTTCCTGTGAGGGGCAGATCAGTATGCCTGGAAGGGTTTGAGCTAAGATCAGTAAATGATTACTGTTGGAAGTGTTCTGACAGATGCTTGAGCAAGTCTGAATTCAGGTGAGGCAGACTGGGAGAGAACCTGCCGTGAGCTTGTGTCCTGAATTGATAATGTAAATTGGATCTGGGATAATTCGCGAGTTGATAAAATTGGGTACCCCTAGAAGAAGACTGAATACCCACGCCAGATGGAATGAAGGGAATATTGAAAAGCTTGTCGCGATGCAATAATAAATTTATGCTCGCGATTTGTAGACAGTTGGAAGGAGTTTCTAAAGAAGTGCCCACAAAGTGAAAAACTCGTCGCGACTGTCAAACAGAGATAGTGGTATCCAAGAATTGATCATCGCGATGGAGACGACAAGCGGAAATTGCTTAAATGAATAGTGCGAGCTGAAAACTCAGGCAGAAATTTGATTTGGAGTAGAATCTATCGTTCGCGACACCGATTATGTGTTGAGAATTCAGAACCCTTAACCTTTCACAAAGGGGAAAAGTGACTGTCACGATACACATACGATATTGAAACAGCTTTGCGCTGTTGTCTTGCTTATAAAAATGCTCTTGTGATTGATTAGTTTGCGCCGGAATTCCCAACGTGGAACAGGCTGACTACTTGACGACCGAGTTTCCCCCTGTTAGAAGTTATGAAATGAAGAACTCTACTAATAGATGCTCGCGTCAGGCATGAATATCCACCGGAACGATTTGTGAAGTGGCCCGTGTTAAACTGTGACAGTCGCGAAGAAAGAAATTTGATCACGGCTTTTGGGCAGAGCAAGACTGATTCTAATTAATGATTCATTAGTAGAGAGTCGATCACACTCTTTCACTCTGTTGGAAGAAATCTAAATTGGCCGCGTGCTGGAATTCGGTCACGAAGGAACGTCAGCTTCTATTTTAGATTTGTACCATCTTCTCCAAAGAAATCAAAATCAAAATCGTGGAACTGTCACGATCCAACCAAGTCCAAGACTGATAGAAAATTCTTGGAGGAGAAAAGATGAGGCGAAAAGCCCCTGGTGATCGAATTACCTATCTACGCAACTACCCGCCTAAGCTATACAGTATATTCTGATTACAAAAAAAAAAAGAAGCAGAGAAAAGCTCCTCTTTGAAAGGGTGATCATAATAATCACAATCAGAAATTACTGTTAAAAAGATACCTTTGGCCAACTTAGTCCTTACCTGAATGTACCTGCTGGTACTGTGTACAGCCTGCATAGAGACACAGGGAAGACAAATAATTGTGAAATCCATAAAAGAAAACCAGTAACTGCACTACTACTGTCAGGGGTATTATCCTTGTGTTACAGCCTGCATATGCCTGTACTCAGTGGATAAACAAAGAAAGTATAGTTTATCAAAAAGAGGGAAAAAGAATCATCGTTGAGAATGGTTAGCCTACATCTTACAGGGATAGCCAGTGCGTGGTGGGAAGCCCAGACGCAGGATGGTACTGCACCCAAGCACTGGAAGGGGTTTAAAAAGGCCTTCTGCAAGCAGTTCCTGCCCAAGGAATTCAAAAGCCATGTAATGAATGCTTGGGACAGTCTGCACATGGAAGCAGGGGAGTCCGTGGATGACTACAACCAGAGGTTTTGGGACTATTACCTGCAGGTCTTGCCATTTAGGAAAATATCCCACAAGACTCAGATGGAGAAGTACAAGGCCGGTCTGACCCCGAAAATTCAGACCCAAGTGAATACCCAACGCATAAAGGGTATTCAAAATCTGATGCATGTTGCTACAGTGGCTAGTCTAATGTACATGCAAGACCCCTCCACTTTGATGTCACGGCAAGCAGGTATGCCGACAAGAAGGAAGCCTAAATCCTACAGGCAAGAAAGAAGGGAATTTCCTGAACGGAGAGAATTCCCTAGAGGGGCAAAGAAAGGGTTTCAACCTCAGAAGCCGAGGGAAAACCGTCACAGCCCAGGGGATTAAAGTTTCAATCCAAATTCAGTCTTGAACAAATTGATATCTTCAGGAAAGAGGGCAAGTGTTTCCGGTGCGGGGAA
Source organism: Dipteris shenzhenensis (assembly GCF_047967505.1). Lineage (NCBI taxonomy): Eukaryota > Viridiplantae > Streptophyta > Polypodiopsida > Gleicheniales > Dipteridaceae > Dipteris > Dipteris shenzhenensis. The sequence continues at coordinate 54,992,606 of NC_141608.1, forward strand.
CTAGGACATGTGGCTGCCAGATGCCCAGACAGGCCTCCGACATCGAAGGGGAAAGAGGCAAAGAAGCCACAACAGCCACCTAGGCCACGAGCTGCAGGGATCCCTGATGTTTTGGGATGCAGCCAGGATCCAGAGGAACGGGAGATGTGTCTGGCTTGGGGAAAGATTCGTGACCAGCCAGCACTGATGGGTGTTTCTTGTACAGTAGGTTGCAGAAAATCATTGCTAAAAGTAGAGGGGAAACTATCCCCGTTGTATCAGATAAATCTTTCAGCAAAGAAATAAAATCAGCAATTTCTGCGTACATGGTTTTTGTCAGGGACACAATCCTAGATATGTCTGCTGATTTTAATGTACACAATGAAAGCAATTTTCAATTTTTAAATAAATTCAAAGATTGTTTTTCGGAGGCACTACCAGAACAGCTACCCCCAGAGAGGCCAGAGGATCACATGATAGATCTAGTGCCAGGGAGTGAGCCGCCTAATAGGCCACCATACAGGGTCAGTGCCACGCAGAGGAAGGAGATAATGAACCAGGTTCAGGACTTGCTGTCCGAAGGGTTAATACAGCCCAGCTCCTCACCTTTTTGCTCACCTGTATTGCTAGTACAGAAGAAAGATGGTTCGTTCAGGATGTGCGTGGATTATCACGCCCTGAACAAGATGACCATCAAGAACAGGTTCCCCATTCCACGCATTGATGATGTCTTGGACAAATTGGGTGGAGCCACTATTTTTAGCAGGATAGATTTGAAAAAAGTGGTTATCATCAGATAAGGATAGAGCCACAGGATGTGTATAAGACAGCCTTCAGGACTACCTTTGGACTGTATGAATATCTAGTGATGCCATTTGGGTTGACAAATGCCCTTGCCACTTTCAATAGGATGATGGATCGAATATTCAGGCCGTATAGACATTTTACTGGTACCTTCTTTGATGACATCATTATCTTCTCTACATCACTGGAGGAACATAAACAACATCTGGCCTTGGTATTCGAAGAGCTGCGTAAAAATCAGCTCTTCATCAATGGAAAGAAGAGTGAATTCTTCTTGGACGAGTTTCATTATCTGGGACACATTATTTCTAGGGAGGGAGTCAGAATGGACCCTGCTAAAATACAGGCCATCAGAGATTGGACAGAGCTGCGTTCATTGCACGAGGTACGGAGCTTCTTGGACTTATGCTCCTACTATCACAGATTCATACGGCATTTCGCAGCCTTAGCTGCTCCTCTTCATGATCTGACAAAGAAGAATGCCACTTTTGTTTGGGGAGACAGCCAGAAAGCTACTTTCAAGCAACTGAAAGAGAAGCCTATGACAGGACCAGTACTTGTGGTTCCTGATTTATATAAGCCCTTCGTGGTCGAGTGTGATGCATGTGGGGACAGCATTGGAGCAGTGCTCCAACAGGATGGGCATGTGGTTGCATATGAGAGCAGAAGGCTCCGTGATGCAGAGCTTCATTTGGTGGTCTATGAGAAAGAACTATTAGCTGTGATCCATGCTCTCACCAACTGGAAACATTATTTGTTGGTAGCTGATTTTATTGTGAAGACGGATCACCAGAGCTTACGTTACTTCTTGACGCAGACAAAGTTATCTGAGAAGCACTTCAAGTGGGCAAATTTGATGTCCATGTTTCACTTCCAGATTGTCTATGTGCCAGGAGTACAGAATAGGTCAGCAGATGCTCTATCTAGGAGACCCCAAGTGCATAATGTCACTATTGCCTATCACCAGGATTTATAGGACATGTAGTCCCAGTATGCACAAGATCCAGACTTTGGAGTAGTTTATCAGCAAATGCTTGATGGGCAGTCTAGCAGTCAGTATTTAATGAAAGATGGGTATTTGATGAAGGACGATTGCCTACGCATAACTAGAGGCATGAGATAGAAAATAATGAATGAATGTCATGCACCACCGTATGTAGGACATAGGGGTATTGCCTCAACTACCCAAGCTCTGGAAAGATATTTTTATTGGCCAGGAATGCAGAAAGACTTACATTTGTTTGTCACAGAATGCCTTACTTGCCAGAAAGTCAAATATGACAGGCATCAAACACCTGGTCTTTTAATGCCTCTACCCGTGCCAAAAGCACCATGGGAGAGTATAGCAATGGAGTTCATATTTGAGTTGCCAAGGTCAAGAACTTGAAATGATGGGATATGGACTACCATTGACCGCTTCAGTAAGCAGGCTCATTTCATTCCAGTCAGGAAGACGATAAAGGTAGACCACATGGTAAAGGTGTTTATTGCTCAGATATTCAAGCACCATGGTATGCCGAAGTCCATTGTGAGTGACCGTGACCCCAGAATGACCAGTCTATTTTGGAGGGCCTGATGTCACCAACTTGTAATCAAATCATTGATTAATAAAGTTTGACCAAGTTTGACTTTAGTCAATGCATGAAATATATGGTCAAAGTGGGTTGATTCCAGTCAAGGATTTGACTTGGGAATCTGAGAGTCCAGTCGGTTGTTTAATTATGGATTTAATTATCAACTGGAAGAGAAACATATGGACAGGGTCAAAGTACTGGCCTAGTCAAGCAGGACTTGGAGGATTCCGAGTCAAGGGGAACCGGAACCCCTGTGGATTAAGTCCAAAGAACCGGAAGAATGGGACTACCGGCCCAAGGGACTGACAATGGTCATGCCTGAAACGCGGAAGAACATGGGACTACCAGCCCACAGGATTGACATTCGGTCATGCCTGAAACGCGGGAGAACATGGGACCACCGGCCCACAGGATTGACATCGGTCATGCTTGAAACGCGGAAGAATATGGGAACCGGCCCAAGGGTTGTACTTCGGTCAACCAGGAATCCGGCGTTGACTTCGGTCAAAGGACATTGATCATGAGGATTCAGATCAATGAGGGTTGGATTTGTGCCTCCTATGTCAACATGTGGCCCAATGCTCATTGGTGTATCAAGTGAGACCTGAGTTCTCTGCATTCATCCTCAAACCAGGGGTGCTGCGGCGTAGTCCCAGTAGGAGCGTGTGTAGAAGACTTGGTGGTGGGAAAGGAGCTAGTGGCAGCCTCGTGTATCACTGTGACAAGGGCATCTGATGCACGGCCAAGGTCTGTCTTTGTGCTGAGCATATCAATCTCTTGGGTGAGGTGGCTGTCATAGACATGGTCAAGTGCATGATCAAAGTGGACATGTGTACGGGGCTGCATGCGGAGGGCTGCCTGTGGGGTTGGTGTAGTAAAAGATAGATAGGAATGATCAGCTCCAATACGGGGAGGGGGCACATAAAAATCTTGAAGTCGTGACATAAATGAGAGGGGACCCATCAAGTAATCCACTGTACTACTCCCTCCACCATGTGGAAAGCATGTAAGTCCACCAGATTGTGGCCAACGGGTGATCCCATTATAAATGATGTGATCATGTATAGCCTCCATTCCCAACAGGCGATGACCATATCCTGTGACATGTGCATGTGTATCATCTGATAGTCTCAGGGGACCAAGTTCAGCCATGTCAAGTTCAGGTACAATGACACTGTCATTGTCAAAGTCCAACAGTCCCACTTGTCTGTCACTGGTGCGGGCATTGAAATCCCCCAAGAGTAGGATATCACCCTGTGTGGAAAACTCCACGATATCGACATATAGTGTCTCGTATGGGCTATGGCCCTCTATAGTAACCTGACGTGCATATAACGATGTATCTGGTGGGAAATAGCATACCACAATTTAAAGCTGGCAGGTGTCTTGAAGGCTGATTTTGATCCACATATGATGGGCATATTTCTTGGTTCTAACAATGGAAACGTTAGGTCTGAGGTGTGTCCGGAAAAGGACAGCCACTCCTTCTGAGCCTCGAATACCAGTATCTCTTCCGGTTTCTTTTTTGTGGGCTGATTCCCATGTGTACCCATTTATGATGGGCAGTCGTATCTCTGGGCTCTCATGTGTCTCTGTGTAAAAGATCAAATCTGTCACCATTTATTGATATCCCAAGATTAATAAAGCATTGACCAAGGTTGACTTCGGTCAAAGGATGTTTTTAATGGTCAAAGTTATGTTGACTTTTAATTAATGATTTAATTAAAGTCAAAGAGTTCGGAGGATACGGAAAGACTTAGAGGATTCTAAGTATAAAAGGGGAGGATTCCCAAGAAGCACTCTTTAATGTGCTAGTGACCTGGTCAAAGTCAAAAATAACTTGGAGGATTCCAAGATGTGGGGCACTAGACCCAAGTGGTTTAAATTCCAGGAAATCCAGAGAATAAGGAATGCGACCTGGACCCAAGTGGTTTGATTCCAGAAATCCGGAGAGAAAATGTTAAAAAGGGGCACTGGACCCAAGTGGTTTAAATTCCAAGAAATCCAGAGAAAAATTAGTGGGACCCGGCCCAAGTGGTTTAATCCAAAAATTCGGAGAGTTTTAATGGGGAACCGGCCCAAGGGATTGATATTTAATCATCCAGAAACTCGGTGTGACTTTGGTCAAAGTGGGTTGACTTTGGATCAACCTAGTATTATATATTATTATGTGCACATATATGTGTGTAGGGACGCCCACTGTGACTAGGATTAGTCAAGTTTATTATTTTTAAAGATGCATGCAAGGCTAACAATTAATGTGTGCTTGTTATGGTGCCATTAGTATTGTTACAGGTACACGGGTGAACAAAAGGGATTTTAATGAGTGGGACCCACGCACGAGCTTGCTAAGGCTCATGTGACTGAGCGCGTGCAAGAGGATTCTAGAGTGTGTGAGTCAAGCTAGCTAGGTACCTAGCCTTAGAGGCCTATGCTTAGGCATATGGCCAGTTACTATTTTTGGAGGTCTTTAGATAAGCCTCAACTTTTGTAAAGAAAGGAGTCTAGTTTTTGTGGATTGCTACAGATTGGTACAGCAGGAAGGGGGGATCCAGAGATGCAGTTGCCCTGGATCCTAGTCGGGGTGTGGTGTACCTTTCACATGTATGCTTGAGCAGGAAACAGAGGAAATGAAACAGTAAAGAAAAAAAAATGGTCGTGCTGCAGATTGTGATGATTCCTGTCTGTAATTGATGAAATGAAGCTGACTGTGTTGTTATAATATCCCTGTTAGTAAAAGTCTCATTGAAACCACCTGGATCAGACCATAGAGTGCCATTACAATTCCACACAGCAATTCTGAATTTGTTACATGCATTTATCCCCGTGTTCTGACACCGTCATAATTCAACATTCTCTTTCTCCTCAATTATTCACTCTTGTCAATTTTTTCTCGAATGATAACTCTACCATCTCGATAAATGGCCCATTTTCCAGCTTCTCTAGCTGCCATCACTTTCTTTAGGCCTTTCCGCTTATGTTCCTGTTGTAGTAGGGTGAGGTCATCATTGAGATAGATCTTTGTGCCCTTCAGTACAGCCCGCATTCTGAGGAGAGTAGATCTATCTGTGGCTGTCCGTAATTTCAGTACTAGTGGACGGTTGGGAAGCTCTACTTTGCCCACTCTCCATGCGGATTCACACGTGAGGTTGACGCCCATTTTAGTGAAAAGGGTTTCAGTATCTGACATTGGTGTGTCTTCCATTTCCAAACCTCGTACGAGGAAATTTAGTGCCTTACTATTCCGTCTTTTATCTTCTTCCAATGATTTATGGAATAATCAAATTTGTGCTTCACACCCTCGTGTGTATGAACTTTCTGTGTGTAGCAGTTGTAGAGTTGGTTTGTAGAAGGTTGCTATGTTGAAACCGGTGTTTGTGTTTGCACAGTGAAATCTGGGAATGTCAACTCTTGAAGTCGGTGCAGTGTGGAGTTCTTGCAGGCATAATATTGTTGCGCCAAGCATACTATTGCATTGAATAATGTCTTCTGGTGGCATGGAAAAGACCTTGTGTTAAGGCTTTGTATCGTTGTAGTGCTTGGGTAGGTTTTTGCCAAGTTGGGCTGGTCGAGCAGCCATTTGCGAGAGAGAGGGGAGGTAGATGGAAGGGGGAGCGGGAGCGAGCTCACAATAGCAGCTCATGTTAACATTATGAAGTATTGAAACTAGGTATGATAATCAAAATTTGCACTGGAAATCTCGTCACCTCTGAGGGAATAGTCAATGGTGCGGATGGAATTTTTAAAGGATCTAACATGATTGCAAAGCCTCCCTTCACCTGGATTGAGTTCAAAGACATTCAAGTGAGTGCTCAATCTCGAGCAGCAATTCGCCCTTATACAATGCCAGCATACCGAACACATGGACACCAATTTCCCAATTTGTGTGAGCTTTTAGTTTGTCCCTTCGATATGGTGGCTTCAAGCTAAGAGCCCGTGGCCCGATAGGATCCCCTCCTCTTCCAAAGCCTATCAAGTTACTTTGACAAAGCAACAGGTTATCATGTTGAGGAGAGGCGCCACAGACTCCGTAGGTACTTCGGTGTATGGGCGTGTCATTGGATACAGGGGATTCAGTGCCGATGACTTCGATTCTTGTTTCCACAAATCACCCTCCATTTTCCTGGCTTGGCGGCCGAGCTTCGCCCCATTGTTAGGGATTGGGGGGCACACTTTGGGTGGGTCATGTAGGATACTTTCGCAGATGTAGTGGCTGCCGCAAGTGTCCGTTGAGTTCGCTGCTTGATCCCTCTAGTTTGCCTTCAGAGCTAGAGATAGTGAATGCTGCGAGGGCTATTTCTCAGAGTCTTCTCGTCATAGGACTTCTCGATCAGTGCTTGAGGTGCCATGGATTTGGGCGCTAGGCGCGATCATACCCTCGCTTCATTAGAACAGAGCCCCCTCTTCCTAGCCATTCGAAGTCGACAGCGCAGGGCGTAACCCGCCAAAAGAGTGCCCCACCAGATGGCGAGGGATGGATGAAGGTTGTAGGAAAAAAGTAAAAGAAGAACAAATAGAAAAGCAAGCCTTTAGAGGTTGATGAGGAGGTGGAGTGCAGTAGACGTAGTAGGAGCTTCTCTCCCCGCTCCCCTTAGCCCCCTCCCCAACCACCCCCACCCCCACCCCCTCCCAACCCAACCCCCCTGTAGAGGAGCCAGTGATTGCAACCCTACAAGATGTGCAAAGTACCCCCTCCACCCTACGAGTTGTCAGCACCCAAGCAGGAGAGGAGGTACCTGTCACCATTTATTGATATCCCAAGATTAATAAAGTGTTTTGACCAAGTTTGACTTTCGTCAAAGAATATTTTTAATGATCAAAGTTATGTTGACTTTTAATTAATGATTTAATTAAAGTCAGAGAACTCGGAGGATTCCGAAAGACTTAAAGGATTCTAAGTATAAAAGGGGAGGATTTCCAAGAAGCACATTTAATGTGCTAGTGACCCGATCAAAGTTAAAAATGACTTGGAGGATCCCAAGAAGTGGGGCACTGGACCCAAGTGGTTTAAATTCCAGGAAATCCAGAAGAAAAAGGAATGGAACCCGGACCCAAGTGGTTTGATTCCAGAAATCCGGAGAGGAAAATAAAAAGGGGCACTGGACCCTAGTGGTTGAAATTTCAGGAAATCTAGAAGAATAAAGAATGGGACCCAGCCCAAGTGGTTTAATCCAAAAATTCGGAAAAGTTAATGGGAACCGGCCCAAGGGATTGGTATTACATCATCCAGAAACTCGGTGTGACTTTGGTCAAAGGGATTGACCTCGGTCAAAGAGGTTTGACCTCGATCAAAGTGGGTTGACTTTGGGTCAACCAAGTAATTAATAATAATATGTGCACATATATGTGTGTGGGGACGCCCACTATGACTAGGATTAGTCAAGTTTATTATTTTTAATGATGCATGCAAGGCTAACGATTAATGTGCACTCGTTGTGGTGCCATTAGAATTATTACAGGTACCCGGATGTATTAAAAAGGATTTTAAAGAGCGGGACACACGCATCGGCTTGCCAAGGCTCATGTGATCGAGCGCGCACAAGTAGCTTCGAGTGTGTGTGCGGTAGCTAGCTAGGTGGCTTGTACCTAGCAGTTAGCGGCTAATGTGAAGGCACATGACCAGTTACTATTTTTAGAGGTTTGAGATAAGTCTCACCTCTTGTAATGATTCTAGACTAGTTCTTAGTTCTGGGATTTTTGAAGACAGGCTGCTTCTGCAGTTACTTGTAATAAAACTTTCTTGCAATAAGACCAAACCCGCAAGGGGGGATCCAGGAAAGCAGTTGCCCTCGATCCTAGTGGGGGTGTGGACTAGCTTTCAAATGTATGTTGTGTATGAAGAAAAAGAGCAGAGAAAAGAAACAAAATTTTAGACGTGCTGCAGTTTTGTGAATCTCTATGTGTGTAATCTTGAAAAGGAATAGCCTGTTTATGTTATAGTATCTCAGGTGGTTCGTCCCTAGCCTACACCTTAGATCCGCGCATCCCCTAGTTAGGCCACTCCGCGCATCCCCTAGTTAGGCCGCTCCACTTCCTTTTCTTCCTCACTCGGTTCTCAAGAGTTGCCATTGGAGTTGTACCGCTCTGGCCCTTGGGACTATCTAGATGTGCTTGTTTGGGCATCAATATTTTCTTTCTCTGCAAGGGGGTAAATGGGAAGATCACTGCTCTTGCCCCATCAGATGGACCGAGTTACTCTTTCACGCTTCTCAATGATGGGACCAAGGAGTGGTCAGATGACCTTGCTTGGGAGGCCGTTTGTGCGCAGACTCAGGAGCAAGTACAGGGATGGATTGGCACCATGGCTGGAGAGTTACTTAGGCAACAGTTTCAGGCAGGTGATGTTCGCTTGAGGTGGCACCGCAACGCCAAGTGGTTATGCCTTGCAGTGATCGTTAGGCCTTCGCTTCATTGAATATATCTACAGTATTTTTGGCCTTGTACAGGAGCGAAGCTCAGGGGCTTCAATGGCATATCCTTGGGTGAGATCTCGAGTTGGCTTGAGAAGGCGTACACTCATGGCACGAAGGGGCTTACTCCACTGCTGAAGGTTTTAGGGAACGATTTGGATGAGTCAGACCCTCCCCTCTAAACCTTCACAAAAGCGTCTTCGTTTGTTTGCAGGGATTCCATCGACGATGTCGACATGGTACCTTGGTTCCTGGGTGCGCGCTTTGGGTCGGCATAGAGACAAAGGGTTCCAGGATTGGGATCCTCATTATCTACGCACCTACAGATCTTCGGCGGAGGACTTCCTTCTGGCAGACATTGGCAGATTCGGCCCCTGAGGTGGATTCATGGATTATTGGAGGTGACTTCAGCAATCTCTAGACATTGGAGGATCAGCAAGGCAGGGGTTCAGAGTTAGCTGGCATTGCGCACGTGGAGTAGACTACGTGGGAGTCCTTCCTCTTTGCAGTAGGAGGGAGGGACAATTGGAGAGAGCCTTCTTTTAGCATATGGCCAGGGAGTGTAGATTTCTCTTGGGGCTTGCGGCGGGAAGGGGGTAGATTGTTGGAGTAGTTGGATCGTTACTAAGTCAACAAGTGGAGAGTTGGCAAAGGTGGATAGTCCGGGGTGGTGCCTGGGACGAGAGTGTCAGATCATAGTCGTGTGATCATGACTCTAGACGAGGCGGCTCATTCCATAGCCTCGGTTCTTGCAGGATCCTGGATTCTTTCTCTTTTGGAGTGGAGGTTCATAGCCATATAGTGGATCTGTGGGATAGGGAGTGGGATGTTTGTGGTGACTTGGCGGAGCAGGTGACACAGGCTTCAGCAGATTCAAGCAGCATTTGTCAGGAGGCAGGCCCAGCCAGAGTAATGGGCCAGGGGGAGGGGTCTCCGCAAAGACCTCCCTTCCATTCAACGTATGCAGCAGGCAGCTCGAGGTTCGGAGGAGATCCGGCTTCAGGAGATCCGTGCACGTTCCATGCTGGAGGAGTCAATGCAACAACAATCAGATTTCTCCTTCCATGCTTCCACATCCTTTTGGGCAAGGAAAGGTGATAGGATGAGGTGTGAGTTCTTTTAGACACATGGTCAGAGATCTTCAGGGGAGCAAATTCGCAGTTTCAAGGCCCAGGATGGTAGCCTTGGGATGGCCCTGAGGAGGTCATGGAGATTGCCACAGGGTACCATTGGACACTGTTTCTGTAGGAACAGTGCATGCCAAGGATATTGTGTGCTAAGTCTCATAGACCATGTTTCCCTATTTGGGAGGGGGATTTGCATGTTCTCCTATGGTATCTATAGGAGCTGGACAACGTGGGCCAACCCGTAACCGTCCATCTCGGGACCACGGCCCACTTTCCCTCCTGACGGGCTGTATCCCTCTGTTGTAGGAGAGCACGCCGCTCCTCCACTTGTAAGGTGTGAGGTCCTCATCCATAAAGACAGTGGGGTGGTCTCGTAAAGAGGAACACTGTCTGAGAGTTGCAAGTCAAGCCAAAGTATCCCGAAATCTAATAATCACGGGCTGTGGGTGCATGAGGTCTCGTCTCGTGCGCCATGCATGCTCAATCCCATGCTCTACAATCCCCAGTGTGGAGGTCACAAAAGCGGTCGCATCTACCAAGGGTATGGATGAATTTGTCCGAGGGATCCCCCGTACTCAGATATTGAGAGCCTTATTGGCTCTCTGCTGTTGCTCGGCAATAGTAGCTGACACGGCCGCCTTTGGTGCACGTTTCGCAATGTCCACCCATCTTGTGGTCTCCTCAATAGCTGTCTGAATGGTGGTGATTTGATCCTCTACCTCAGGTGTGGTACGTGGAGTGGCTGTGACTGTAACTGTAACTGTGAGAGCGACAACCTCCTGTCGTAGGTGTAGAATCTCTGACCCATACTCTGAATAGTGCGAGCATGCTCCACCTCTCTATCCCGTAAGTGATGAATCTCCATCAAGATGTAGTTGATGGTATCCTTTGAAATCATGGGGGGTGAGAATTGTGACATGGTGTAAGTCTGGAGTGACTGATGGAACATAGATCCAATGCTAGCTGTATAGGATGAAGGGGTGGGAAAGGGCTGCTGTGTAAGGGGTAGGGGTGACATATAACTCATTTGCAGTGGGGAGGGTTGCAAATGGAGTGTTGGATTGAAGGCGTCTCCTATAGAAACTGGCACATTGAGAGTGGAGGTGATAGCTGAAGTGGTGGCTGCGGTGGTACCCATGAAGGAAGAAGGAGATTCTTGAGCTGATTCAGTTCAGCCCTAAGTGTGAGGGCATTCCTCCAAGCTCTAAGTTAGCATCAATGGAGAGTAATTTTCGAAAGGATTCCAGGCAGGCCACTTGGTGTCGACCAGCAAAGCCACGGGCCAGCCAATGGGCAGATGTAGCAGGCAGGAACATACGCGCGCAGGAGAGGTACGGGCTGATTGTTTATGGCGGGGGGTTGATGTTTGTCGAACTGAGGCTGGTAGTTCTGAAGCGAGCTTGGCAATGGCAAGGCCCAAGGTATAGGCTTTGCTTGCTAGCCTTGCTACCCTTGCTAGGTAGCACAGTTGCGGGTATTTCCAGTCAAGGCAGCGCAGGCACCTCCAGGCCAGAAACGTGGGCAGTTGCAGGAGCGCAAACAGGCCCAGGAATCAGGGCTGTGGGCAGATGCTCATGAGAGCAAGTGAGTGGGCGTGATGCTGATGCGTGACCTGGAGTTGATGCAGCAGGTTTGGGGCAGTGTGTCAAGCAGCAGGCGCAGGCGTAGACCAAATGGTGCGGGTATAAACAGCAGGTCGCAGCAGGAGGCAACAGGTTGTGGATGAGGCAACAGGTCAGGGGTAAAAAACAGGAGGCAAGTATATCAGGGTGGAGGTGATCATCTATGGCACGTGGGCCAGGGCGGAAGTAAGCAGCTATGGCGTGAGGGTGCAGGACAGAAGTGAGCAGCAATGGAGGAAGAAGGAAGGAGGCAAGGAGGAAGAGAAAGAAAGAAGAAAGAAAGTTTATTAAAATCTTTGGGAGACCATGAAGGTCTACGAGACTAAAGATAATTGATACAGTGGGCATTACGGTGGCGGTCTCAAAACGAACCAGCCGAGCCGTGTCTACCAAAAAATATATAGAGGATGGTGTGTCTAGTCGTGACACAAAAAATGTCTATCTCTATCTCCAGATAATACAAAAATGTTACAAAATGGTGATACAAAAAAAGGAGAGCATGGCAGTCATCAGAGGCCAATCACAAAGTGGCCATTGGGTGGGAGGCTGAAAAAAATCCTGCAATGAATGATTGGCCTCTGACGTCTCGCTGCTTGATGGAGGTCGAGGTCAGTTGTTGGGGGCGGCAAGCGGCCCTGTGGCGAATGAGTGTGATTGTGACTCCGGTAGGGCATGCTGAGAGCATGGACGTGAGGTCATGGACCCAGATGTGTGTGTGAGAGACATAGAGAGAGAGAGAGAGAGAGAGAGAGAGAGAGAGAGAGAGAGATTACTATTGTCCACAGGAGACTTGAAAATGTCTATGGGACAATAGAAAACCTGTTCATACATCAGTACAAGGAGGCCCTGAGGCAGCTCCTTGGGAGTATCAACAGATATCTTCACAAAAAGGAGAAAAAAGAAAACGATATGAGCATACCAACATCTTTGTTCACCCGCGTAGGCTAAAGACATAGAGAGTCGAAGTCAGCCAGTAGATGAGGAGCCGTACTCTTGGATCCTGTGTAGATATGTGATCACTTGGAAGCTTGCATCAAGCTGTATTGGAGGTGCTCCAAACATGGCTAGAACAAAACGATGCGGAAGTGATGGCTTGCTACAAATCCCGTGCAAGCATGAGAATCTTTCATCGCTCTACTCTTGCCCAATTTGCATTTGAAGGCCAGTGCGGGATATAAAATCCGGTAATATACATAGGGGGCCCATCCCTTTGCATTTTTAGCCATAAAAAGTGCTTATATACATCCACTTTGTGTAGCTCAATTGTGCTCTATGGATGCTCCTTATAATAGCAGGCAATTGCCCTCCATCCTCTTTTACCAGAATGAGGTTGCGCATCACATATCCGGGCCAGGGGGCTCTGGAGCAATGATGGCGAGACCTCCTGCGCTCTAGGGCTGAATAATGGTCTGCCAAGCCACTCAAGCTAAAACCACACAGGCAGCTCCATTTCGTGCCATAGAAAACTCGGCCTGAATGAATTGGTGGGGAACTGACGGATTACTACAAATCATCCTAGAGCCCATGATGACCTGAAGCCGCTCGAATCTGGCCCATACTGCCACTGAAATATCACATGCCCAGAAAGGTGCTGCGTACATGGCAGTCGGTCTGACTAGGGTATCAAAAAGCCAGCCCTTCGTAGGTGGATTCTGGAAATGTGCCTGGAAATATCATCTTTCTAGTCGTGCTAGAGCTTCCTATCCTCAAGTGAGGCGAGCTCTAGCTGCCTGAGTCATCCTGAAGATTCCTGTCCTCAAGTGAGCCGAGCTCTAGCTGTCTGAGTCATCCTGAAAAGTGGCCCTGTGAACACTGCTCCCAGGTATGTGTAGGATTGTACAATCTCAACTGGTTGGCCTCGGTATAGGAAGGGGCTGGTGGGCTGTGATAATCTCAATAGTGCAGCAGGGGAAGTATTGAAGACCATAATCTTGGTCTTCTCAAGATTAACAAACAGATCCCGATCGAGGCAAAACTCCTCCAAGTGTCTCTGTAAGCCCTCTGCTGAAGATGATAGGAGAATAATGTCATCTGCATATAGTAGCATCTGTATCATCACATTAGTCAAAAGTGATCCCTCGCCGCCAAGCCGGTCAATGAAAGAGGTAATCTCGTCGATGTAGAGGCCAAAGAGAGTCGGTGAGAGTGGGCAGCCATGCTTAACTCCAATAGTGCTCTCTATCTAGCCTGACAGGCCTCCTGGGGCACGGACTCTGCCTCAAACAGACTCATATAGGCACATGACTCCCCAAATAATACTGTATGGTATATGCATCTCTTGCAGACGTCTGATCAAGCGAGAGCGTGGGACAGTGTCGAAAGCCTTCGTGAAATCCACAAAGCAAGCATAGACCTTTTGACGTCGCGACCTCGCCTCCTCAATGACTGCTCTGAGAGTGAAAATGTGGTCGAGGGTGGAATGTTGTCTGTGAAAGCTAGCTTGTCCAATGGCCCGTAAACCGTGTGCCTCAGTGTAGGTGCTGAGCTGCCTCTCTAGAACTGATCCATATATCTTGGCCAAGGTATGACCAATTATTAGTGTGTGGGAGTTCTCTGGGGCCATTTAGTCACCAGCCTTGTATATGGGTATAATGGTGGAGGTATCTGTCACCATTTATTGATATCCCAAGGTTAATAAAGTGTTTCGACCAAGTTTGACTTTTGTCAAAGAATATTTTTAATGATCAAAGTTATATTGACTTTCAAGGGATTGACCTCGGTCAAAGAGGTTTGACCTGGATCAAAGTGGGTTGACTTTGGGTCAACCAAGTAATTAATAATAATATGTGCACATATATGTGTGTGGGGACGTCCGCTATGACTGGGATTAGTCAAGTTTATTATTTTTAATGATGCATGCAAGGCTAACTATTAATGTGCGCTCGTTGTGGTGCCATTAGAATTGTTACAGGTACCCGGATGTATTAAAAAGGAATTTAAAGAGCGGGACACACGCATCGGCTTGCCAAGGCTCATGTGACCGAGTGTGCATAAGTAGCTTCGAGTGTGTGCAGCAGCTAGCTAGGTGGCTTGTACCTAGCAACTAGCGGCTAATGTGAAGGCACATGACCGGTTACTATTTTTAGAGGTTTGAGATAAGTCTCACCTCTTGTAATGATTCTAGACTAGTTCTTAGTTCTGGGATTTTGGAAGACAGGCTGCTTCTGCAGTTACTTGTAATAAAACTTTCTTGCAATAATACCAAACCCGCAAGGGGGGATCCAGGAAAGCAGTTGCCCTCGATCCTAGTGGGGGTGTAGACTAGCTTTCAAATGTATGTTGTGTATGAAGAAAAAGAGCAGGGAAAAGAAACAAAATTTTAGACGTGCTGCAGTTTTGTGAATCTCTATGTGTGTAATCTTGAAAAGGAATAGCCTGTTTATGTTATAGTACCTCAGGTGGTTCGTCCCTAGCCTACACCTTAGATCCGCTTAGTTAGGCCGCTCCACTTCCTTTTCTTCCTCACTCGGTTCTCAAGAGTTGCCATTGGAGTTGTACCGCTCTGGCCCTTGGGACTATCTAGATGTGCTTGTTTGGGCATCAATATTTTCTTTCTCTGCAAGGGGATAAATGGGCAGATCACTGCTCTTGCCCCATCAGATGGACCGAGTTACTCTTTCACGCTTCTCAATGATGGGACCAAGGAGTGGTCAGATGACCTTGCTTGGGAGGCCGTTTGTGCACAGACTCAGGAGCAAGTACAAGGATGGATTGGCACCGTGGCTAGAGAGTTACTTAGGCAACAGTTTCAGGCAGGTGATGTTCGCTTGAGGTGGCACTGCAACGCCAAGTGGTTTTGCCTTATGGTGATCGTTTGGCCTTCGCTTCATTGAATATATCTACAGTATTTTTGGCCTTGTACGGGAGCGAAGCAAAGGTGGATAGTCCGGGGTGGTGCCTAGGACGATAGTGTCAGATCATAGTCGTGTGATCATGACTCTAGACGAGGCGGCTCATTCCATAGCCTCGGTTCTTGCAGGATCTGGGATTCTTTCTCTTTTGGAGTGGAGGTTCATAGCCATATTGTGGATCTGTGGGATAGGGAGTGGGATGTTTGTGGTGACTTGGCGGAGCAGGTGACACAGGCTTCAGCAGATTCGAGCATCATTTGTTAGGAGGCAGGCCCAGCCAGAGTAATGGGCCAGGGGGAGGGGTCTCCGCAAAGACCTCGCTTCCATTCAGCGTATGCAGCAGGCAGCTCGAGGTTCTGAGGAGCTCCGGCTTCAGGAGATCCGTGCACGTTCCATGCTGGAGGAGTCAATGCAACGACAATCAGATTTCTCCTTCCATGCTTCCACATCCTTTTGGGCGAGGGAAGGTGATAGGATGAGGTGTGAGTTCTTTCAGACACATGGTCAGAGATTATCAGGGGAGCAAATTCGCAGTTTCAAGGCCCAGGATGGTAGCCTTGGGATGGCCCTAAGGAGGTCATGGAGATTGCCACAGGGTACCATTGGACACTGTTTCTGTAGGAACAATGCATGCCAAGGATATTGTGTGCTAAGTCTCATAGACCATGTTTCCCTATTTGGGAGGGGGATTTGCATGTTCTGCTATGGTATCTATAGGAGCTGGACAACGTGGGCCAACCCGTAACCGGGCGTGGGCAGATGCTCATGAGAGCAAGTGACTGGGCGTGATGCTGATGCGTGACCTGGAGTTGATGCAGCAGGTTTGGGGCAGTGTGTCAAGCAGCAGGCGCAGGCGTAGACGAAATGGTGTGGGTATAAACAGCAGGTCGCAGCAGGAGGCAACAGGTTGTGGATGAGGCAACAGGTCAGGGGTAAAAAACAGGAGGCAAGTATATCAGGGTGGAGGTGATCATCTATGGCACGTGGGCCAGGGCGGAAGTAAGCAGCTATAGCGCGAGGGTGCAGGACAGAAGTGAGCAGCAATGGAGGAAGAAGGAAGGAGGCAAGGAGGAAGAGAAAGAAAGAAGAAAGAAAGTTTATTAAAATCTTTGGGAGACCGTGAAGGTCTACGAGACTAAAGATAATTGATACAGTGGGCATTATGGTGGCGGTCTCAAAACGAACCAGCCGAGCCGTGTCTACCAAAAAATATATAGAGGATGGTGTGTCTAGTCGTGACACAAAAAATGTTTATCTCTATCTCCGGATAATACAAAAATGTTACAAAATGGTGATACAAAAAAAGGAGAGCATGGCAGTCATCAGAGGCCAATCACAAAGTGGCCATTGGGTGGGAGGCTGAAAAAAATCCTGCAATGAATGATTGGCCTCTGACGTCTCGCTGCTTGATGGAGGTCGAGGTCAGTTGTTGGGGGCGGCAAGCGGCCCTGTGGCGGATGAGTGTATTTTTAGCCATAAAAAGTGCTTATATACATCCACTTTGTGTAGCTCAATTGTGCTCTATGGATGCTCCTTATAATAGCAGGCAATTGCCCTCCATCCTCTTTTACCAGAATGCGGTTGCACATCACATATCCGGGCCTGGGGGCTCTGGAGCAATGATGGCGAGACCTCCTGCGCTCTAGGGCTGAATAATGGTCTGCCAAGCCACTCAAGCTAAAACCACACAGGCAGCTCCATTTCAAGATTACAGACAGAAAATTAGACAAACTCCAGCACGATCATTTTTTTTCTTTTTCTTTCGTGTTGCTTTTCTCTACTTCCTGCTCAGCATGCATTTGAAAGTACACAACACCCCGACTAGGATCCAGGGCAACTGCATCATTGGATCTCCTCTTGCGGGTTTGTATTAATTGCAAGAAAGATCAATTACAAAGAAATCCTGCTGTAGCAGCCTGTAGCAGTCCAAAAGCTAGACTAGATTCTTTACAAGAGGTGAGGCTTATCTCAAAACCTCCAAAAATAGTAACTGGCCACATGCTTAAACCTTGGCCTTTAACTGCTAGGTACAAGCCACCTAGCTAGCCACACACACCCACTCTAGAATTCTTTTGCACGCCCTCGGTCACATGGGCCTTGGCAAACTGGTGCGTGGGTCTCGCTCTTTAAGAATCTCTTTTAATTCACCCGGGTACCTGTAACAATACTAATGGCACCATAACAAGCGCACCTTAATTGTTAGCCTTGCATGCATCTTTAAAAATAATAAGCTGTACTAATCCTAGTCACAATGGGCGTCCCCACACACATATATGTGCACATAATAATATATATACTTGGTTGACTCAAAGTCAACCCACTTTGACCATGGTCAAACCTCTTTGACTGAGGTCAAAGACCTTTGACCGAGGTCAATCCTTTTGACCAAAGTCACACCGAGTTTTTGGATGATTTAATATCAATCCCTTGGGCCGGTTCCCCATTAAAACTTTCAGGATTTCTGGATTAAACCACTTGGGTCGGTTCCCATTCTTTGTTCTCTGGATTTCCTGGAATTTTAACCACTTGGGTTCAGTGCCCCTTTTTTATTTTTCTCTCCGGATCTCTGGAATCAAACCACTTGGATCCGGGTTCGATTCCTTGTTCTCTGGATTTCGTGGAATTTAAACCACTTGGGTCCAGTGCCCTACTCTTGGAATCCAAGTCATTTTTAACTTTGACCGGGTCACTTTGACTTTGACCGGGTCACTAGCACATTAAATAGTGCTTCTTGGGAATCCTCCCCTTTTTATACTTAGAATCCTCTAAGTCTTTCGGAATCCTTTGAACTCTTTGACTTTAATTAAATCATTAATTAAAAGTCAACATGACTTTGACCATTAAAAAGATCCTATGATTGAAGCGGTCAAAACTTGGTCAATGCTTTATTAATCTTGGGATATCAATAAATGGTGACATCCCCTCGGCTTCTAATCAGTTTTCCTCAACTGAAAAGCCTCCTTATATACATCCAGTAGCTGCAGATGAGTAGACAACATGTCCTCATCCATCCACTTGGCATTCAGAGCATAATAATTTTTAAAATTTACAAGAAATCTAAATTTCTTTTCGCCCTTGGGGCCCTTATGTACGGTATGGTACACAATCTGCTCAGGTTGGAGGATCTCCTCCAACTCTTCTACCTCTGGTGGGTCTTCTAGAACTAAATCCACTGGTTCTGGTCCTTGGTACTTCTTCAGAAGGCTAATGTGAAATGCATTATGTATTTGCCAATGCGCAGGCAGCTCCAACCTGAAGGCAACTTCATTGATCACCTCAGAAATCTTGAAAGGACCATAGTTTCTGAGTGACAACTTAACATACACTTTTTCCTTGCCTTTCTTCTTGCGGAGTCTAGCCTTTTCAAACTTTAGAAGTACCCAATCTCCCTGCTTGAGATCCATGTGTCTTCTATGTTTATCTGCAGCCTTCGTATGCTTCTCTAGAGACCTTTCAAAGGCTGTCGGCACCTGAGTAAATGCTGTCTCAAGATCTCTAACATACTCATATGCTGCAAATATCTCATCTTTTGTCCTGAGGATAGGTGGCAGAATCACCTTCCCATAGATGATCTCAAAGGGTGCTTTTCTTGTGGACGAATGCACTATATTATTATATGCAAATTCCACTAGTAGAAGATACTTTTCCCACTCTGCTTTCCGCTCAGCCACATAGCATTTCAACATGTCCAATATTGTTGAGTTTGCTATCTCACTCTGACCGTCTGTCTGGGGATGGAATGCAGAGGAAAAATCCAGCTTCGTCCCCATGTTGTCAAACAACGCTCTCCAGAATAGGCTGGTCATTCTGGGGTCACGGTCATTTACAATGGACTTTGGCATCCCATGGTGCTTGAAGATCTATGCCAAAAAGACTTTTGCCATATGATATACCTTGATTGTCTTCTTGACAGGCAGGTAATGGGCTTGCTTACTGAATCTGTCAATGATGGTCGAGATACCATCATTCCCATTTCTCGTGGTTGGCAATTCAAAAATAAAGTCCATTGCAACACTTTCCCACGGTGCCTGTGGGATCGGTAGAGGCATCAACAGGCCAGGTGTCTTGTGTCTGTCATACTTCACTTTCCGACAGATTAGGCATTCAGTTACATACTAAGTATGTCTTTCCGCATGGCTGGCCAAAAGAAGTACCTCTCTATTGCCTTAGTGGTGGCTGCAATTCCTCGGTGCCCAGCATAAGGTGGTGCATGGCACTCATCCAAAATCTTTTGCCTCATCTCTTGGGTCACACATAAACAGTCATCTTTCATCAAATATCCTTCTTTGACTGAATATTGACTTGAGGACAGTCCTTCCTGCATTTGCTGCCATATTTTCTTAAAATCAGAATTAGTGGCATACTGTTCTCTCATCTTTGCTAAGTCCTGATGATGCGCAATTGTAACATTGCTGATCTGTGGCCTCCTGGACAAAGCATCTGCCACTTTATTCTGAGTCCCTCGGGTGGGTATGATCTGAAAATGATACATAGACAGCATATTTGCCCACCTCATATGCTTCTCAGATATCTTGGTCTGAGTAAGGAAATATCTCTCATACCATCGCGCAGGAGCTCCTTCCCTTCCGCTGGCAGCTCGTTGCACCTGCTCGGGGATTACCCACCTGCGTAGCTGGTGTAGCCCCGCACCTCAACTCGCACCTCAGCAGCTCATCAGCCATCGCACAAAAGCAACGCCGCTCAGTTATACCATCGCACAGGGGCTGGCAGCTCGTTGCACCTGCTCAAGGATTACCCACCTGCGCAGCTGGTGTAGCTCGTAGCCCCGCACCTCAGCTCGCACCTCAGCAGCTCATCAGCCATCGCACAAAAGCAACGCCGCTCAGTTTGGTCAGCTCGCACCTCAACAGCCCGTCATACCATCGCACAGGAGCTGGCAGCTCGTTGCACCTGCTCGAGGATTACCCACCTGCACAGCATGACCATGCTATGTGAGCTGCCCATGTGACTCAGCTGTCCACGTGACTCACTTGCTACTGCATGCCCTGCCCCATGTGCGACCTGCCTGCTTGGGACCTTTGCCCCCTGAGATTGCCCCCTGCGTAACTCTCTCTCCCCCTCGCTGCCTCCAGTCCGCCACCTGCCTTCCACGCTGCCTGCCTCCAGCTCCTTGCCTCCAGCCGCCTACGCTTCCTCCTGCCTCGCTACCTGCTGCTGCTGCTGCTTCTGGTCTCCCGATTGTGACCTGCTGCTATCTATCGGACGGGAACTGCTGCCCCATGGTCTGAGGGCCCTGGTAAGCTGCAGCCTTGACTTGCCACTGGCCACTACAGCAATGATGAACAAGATTTACCTCTGCAGGAAACTGTGCACCTAAACAAATCCTACCATGGCCCACAAACCCAAACAGTCTCCTAAACCAATTGTGGGAGACATCGCAAAGCGCATCTCCAGGAGTGGATTAGCAATTGACAGCCAACTAGTCCTGAAAACATCGGGTGCAATGGGCACCAACGCAGTTCTTTCCCCCGCAGCCATCATCTCTACTCCGACCACTGCCTCCCCCACCAGTGTACCCAATACCCCCGTTACCACCGCCCTCGGCCTGCCTCCCACAGGAGAGGGTCACAGTCCCTCACTCCCCACCCAGCTCCCTTTTGTCTCCACCACTCTTATGTCCCGCCTTCCCCTCACTCAGCAGCCTTTCTCCACTCCCCTGCCATATACATCCAGCCTATCCCCCGCGCCCCCCCAGCCGTATGCCATGTCCCAGTTTGCACCCCCCCGGGCCCCCTCCTGAGACAATTGATTACATCTTTATGGAGCTACATCGACTACGGGATCATACCGTAGCACAAGATCAGCTTATTCAGAGCATGCGCCAGGAGATCACTCACCTCCGTTAGGAGGTTGTCTCTCTCACTGCTACAGTCACAGCGACCCCGCGCACTATACCTCAGGTGGAGGAGCGGATCGCTACTATCCAAACTGCTATCGCGGAGACTACTAGATGGGTGGATGTTGCGAGACGGGCACCCAAAGCAGCCGTTTCAGCCACCATCGCCGAGCAGGAGTAGAGGGCCAGTAAGGCTCTCAACATCCGAGTACGAGGTATCCCCCGCGCAGATTCCCTCACCTCCTTAGCGGACGCGACTGCTTTCGTGACCTCTACCCTCGGCATCGCCGAGCATGGGATCGAGCATGCATGGCGCACGGGACGGGACCCCACACGCCCACAGCCACTCATCATTCGATTCAGAGATACTCAGGCTCGGCTTGCAGCACTCAGGCAGCGTGCTACACTACGGGACCACCCTACTATTTTCATGGATGAGGATCTCACACCTATGCAGGTGGAAGAGCGGCGCACCTTGCTTCAGCAGCGAGATGTAGCCCGTCAGGAGGGGAAGTGGGGTGTCGTCCGAGATGGCCGCCTACTAGTTGGCCCCCGCCGCCGAGCCCCACCAAGTACTCCAGACACGGTAGCAGGCTCCCCCCCACCAAAATAAGAATACATGGTCTATGAGACTCAGACTCAACACACAGTACCCTTGGCATGCATCATATGGAACTGTAATGGTACCCTATGGTCTGACCCTGGGAATTTCTCAGAGTCATACACTGGTCGAGACATCGTTTTCTATACAGAGACACATCAGAGCCCCGAGCGCCCTCTCCCCTTGGTCAGTGGCTACTCCTGGGAGTCAGTATTCCGTGACGATACTGGGGGGGTCCGTTGATCAGGCGGAGTTGCAGTACTCTTCCGTTCAGCGCTCACGAGCTTGATATCCGTGGTCAGACGAGATGTTCATGCCCGTTACCTCTGGCTCCGCTTTCGACGTCCCTCCACATGCGACCTCTTTATTGCAATCTGTTACTTTCCCCCTGAGACGTCACATTTCGCACAGAGGCTACGCGAGGATACAGGGGTATCCCCCTACTTAGACCTTTACTCAGACATTGTGGAGTTTTCCAGACGCGGAGAGGTCCTCCTTGTTGGGGATTTCAACGCAAGGACAAGTGCACATCAGACATCACTCCTGGATTTCCACTTTGATCCGGTCCTTTTACCTGAGATGGACACAGGGGACTCGGGCTTCCCCCGCTCCTCGGCAGACAGTCACGCTCCCGTTACTGCGTATGGGCAGGCTCTTCTGGACCTTGGACGTATACATGATTTGGTCATCTACAATGGGCTAGATCGGTGGCCTGCCTCCTCTGGTTTCACATGTTTCCCGCATGGCGGAGAAGCCAGCATCGTCGACTACATTTTGGGATCTCCTGCTTTAGCCACACAGATCACTGACTTCCATACTGCACCCTTGCCTCCAGGAGCCGACCACACTTACCTTTTCTTTCACATCCTTGCGCCTCGAGCCCCTCCCAGCCACACTCCGCAGTACACTACCTATCATGATATACACTTTGATCATAACCTTTCACCTGATTACTCAGCCCACCTAGCCTCCCTCCTCAGACACATAGACAACGTACCCTCTCTAGATCATCGAGTTGCCCTCATCACCCACTCCCTCCATGATGCAGCACGCCACATATTCCCTTCCACTACTCAGTCCACCCGCCCTCCACCCGTTGGCTCCACCCCTTGCAATAGCTGGTATGATGACGAGTGTAAAGCATTACGCCGCACACTCCGACTCACGACCCAGCGAAACGCTAGGGCCGACCCACATCTCACCAGGACTTATCATCGACTAGTCCGCCGCAAGAAGCTAGCCTTCCTTCGCCGGAATGAGGATATGCTACTGAACATTCTGTTTAGTAGCAACTCCAAGGATTTCTGGAGGAAATTTCTAGAACGCCGATCTCCTTCCCCCCTCACAGACACTTCCCTCTGGTACTCCTACGCACGTACATTATATGATATCCTTGATCAGCCTCCTCCCGACCTCTCAGACACCCCCCGCCCCACCTCTTGCACCCTCTTCACAACCCAGGGAGTCACCCACGCAGCGCTTAAGCTTCATAATGGCCGAGCTAAGGATCATGAGGGCCTATGCACAGAGTTTGTTGCCTATGGCATCAAAACTCTAGCCCCAATCTTGGCAACGCTGTTCAATGAAGCTGTCTGCCACGGGTTCCCCAGAGCCTGGACCCTGAACACAATCACCCCCATCCACAAAGCAGCAGATCCCATGGATCCAGGGAATTACAGGACCATCATGATTGGACATGTTATGTCCAAGATCTATGCATCAGTGTTAGATGGCGAGGTCAGTGCTCGCGCAGAGATACAGGGGCTCAGGACATTTGGACAGGCCGGTTTTAGGACGGATCACTCGACTTACGATCACATTTTTACACTTCGAGGAATCATTGAGGAGGCCAGACACAGGAGACAGAGAGTATACTGCTGCTTTGTGGATTTTCGCAAGGCATTCGACACCGTTCCCCGTGCTCGACTCGTCAGACGCCTGCAGGAGTTAGGTTACGACTCATAGGTTATCTAGGCAGTAGTAGCTCTCTATGAGCGGGTGATGGGCCAGGTCAGGATTGGCACCAGCTGGACCTTAGAGATCACGAGCACTATCGGAGTCAAACAAGGATGTTCTTTTTCACCGACTCTCTTTGGTCTCTACATCGACGAGCTCGAGACCACCATCAGGACACTCGGAGGTGCAGGTTGCTCTCTTGCGGAGGCTGTCATCTAGATTCTCCTATACGCAGACGATGTAGTACTACTATCCTCTTCTGCTACTGGTCTTCAGCGACATCTGGATGGACTTCAGGTCTTCTGTGATACCCATGACTTGAAGGTCAACCTTGGGAAAACCAAGGTGATGATCTTGAACACTTCCAGACCGGCTATGCACCGACAGCAGTTCCTCTTCACCGGAGACCCTGTTGAGATAGTTGACTCTTATACATACTTGGGCGTTGTCTTCTCCGGCCCGATCCTCACGATGCGCCCGGCCATGCATGCCAGGATCAGTCGAGGCTATGCCGCTCTTGCCAGGCTGGAGCGACAATGCTACCACTCCCACTTCCAGGACCCGCGGACCAAGTCTCTTCTTTTTTATTCTTTGGTCCGCCCAGCAGGCATGTACGGTAGTCCGTGTTGGGGAGCCGATCTTTCAGATACAGAGTGGGCTCGAGTCGAGCGGCTACAGATACTGATGTTTGCTCGGATGATCCGTAGCAAACCATCGGTACCCCACCAGATCATTCTAGCAGAGTTCGACGCTTCACCCCTACAGCTCGATGCGGCCTTCCAGACTATCACCTACACAGAGTCAGGGATTTCAGCTCCTCCGACGGTCGCCTCCGCCTACCTTGGCTAGCCCTATCCTCCTCTATGGCCTTATCCGCTGATGGGGACCAGCGATGCTGGTATAGTCGTCTTTCCAGTTGGTTCACCCGACTGGGCCTTGACTTGGATCGATTGCCTCCTTTTCAGTATAGCCTCGACGCTCCACCATCTCCCTTCTCCCCCACTGACCAGGAGGTCAACCGGCTCATTCGAGCGGATCTGCTCCAGCTCCACACTTGGCGGAGATGGTTTCTTCACCCCGAGCTTCTTGTGAAGCTCGACTTTTATCGCCGACACTGCCTCCAGATTTCACAGGAGGGCTTCATCACACCTCTGGGTTACACACAGCTTCATCTACCGCATGCACTCCAGATCTCCCTCGGTCAGTTTAGGGTCTCGTCACACCGATTACGGATTGAGAGCGGACGCGCAGAGGGTATCCCACGAGAGGGCCGTATCTGCTCGCTTTGCGACCTATAGGAGATCTAGTCAGAGGAGCACTTTGCTTTCAGATGCCCCATCTACTATGCCATTCGAGGCCGGTACCACTGCCTCTTCCGCGACGGATTCGGCCCCCTCTCACACATGCTGCAGTTCCCGGACCAGCGATGCCTAGCCGCTTTCCCACATCGGATGACTCGCCACCGAGATGCCTCTCTCCGAGCACGGCGACACCCTTAGCACACACAGCGTGAGGACAGCCAGCGACCCATCAATGATTTCTTCCAGTCACAGGATACCTCTTCTCGGTCTAGCCGACGACGCGGACGTGAGCGAGAGCCAGAGCCACGGCAGTTGCACCAGCGGACCGACTCACACATCCGCATCCATGACATCTCGTCTCTGCTCTCTGCCCGCCCCATCGGGGTTACCATTGCCCTTATACCCAAGGTCACCCGCCGCCCTCGACGACCGAGCTCGACTAGGCTGTGTGACGTTAGAGGCCAATCATCCATTGCAGGGTTTTTTCCGGCCTCCCATTTGACGGCCCCTCTGTGATTGGCCTCTGACGATCACCACGTGCACATATATATATTGTATCTCCCCCCCTTGGCTTATTTTTGGTTTTTTGTATCATCTCGAGGTAGACACATATTTTTTGTATCAGGACTAGACACACCGTCCTTCATAACCCCCTTTTTGGAAACGGTTGGCTGGCCTGTTTTGAGACCGCCACCGTTCTGCCCATTGTATCAGTTATCTTTAGTCTCATAGACCTTCACGGTCTCCCGAAGACTTTAATAAACTTTCTTTCTTTCTGCTGCGTCCTGCTCTCCTGTGAGTGTGACCTTCAAGAGACCTGCTAGGAGAATTGGAGTATGACTCCCCACTAGCTGTAGAAGACAAGCTACGTGTTCTCCTGCAAGAGCGACGGGACCGTCTACTGCCTTCATGGCGTGACGAGGAAGACCTGCGGGAATGCGTGTGATGACTGCATTCACGGTTTCATCTCCCTCTTTCTTCCACTGACCTGTCCCTTTCCAAGGGCAAAGCAGGTCCTTCGACAGGAGGATTGACTAAACTTTGGAACAGGGGATCTTGCCTAGCCTCTGCCAGTTCAGCAAGTAATTTCTTGTACCGTTCTTCTTTACTTCCCTTCTGTCCTACTGGCACGGGTTCTTGTGAAGCCATTGTGCATATATAGTGAAGTGCATCTGCTGCCTCTTTGTCCACTGCTCTTTTACCTGGATGGTTTCTCAGCAATCTGCAGGCATAAGAATCCTCAGATTCAGAAGTGTACAGGCATACCTTGACTTTGGATTTACTGTTGTCCTTGCATGTCAAATACCCTTGCACAGGCTGTCCCTACAGCTTCAGATCTTCTGACTGAACTGTCCTGGCATTACTTTTTTTTTTCTCACTCAGATGTTTATCCACAAAGCATATGCGCCTAGTATACCCAATAGCCAAGTGCTGAGTGACTGTCACTTTCTCAACAGAGCAAAAAAAAATTAAATGTCCTGTTGAAACTGCACCTTCAAGGTTGCATCATTTAATTCTTACAGGTCTTGCTGTACCGAAGGAGTGCAATAGTGCTTCTTCAACAATTCACTTTAGTTAATCACTTGCATGCAACTTCAATAGCACACAGTTGAATGCTAAAATCAATCAGTGCATTTGAACAGATTTCTTGCACAGTTCGACCGACAAGACATTCACACTTCTTCTTTGCATCGTTTTCTGTCAATAGACACGTTCTGTGTATATGTTATTGTCGTCAAGCTGTTCACACTGCTATAACTTATCCAACGACCAAGTGGTTGACACTATTGAATATTATAAGATGTACCATGCAGGCCTGTATCGGGT
This sequence comes from Dipteris shenzhenensis, assembly GCF_047967505.1. Lineage (NCBI taxonomy): Eukaryota > Viridiplantae > Streptophyta > Polypodiopsida > Gleicheniales > Dipteridaceae > Dipteris > Dipteris shenzhenensis. The sequence continues at coordinate 55,019,515 of NC_141608.1, forward strand.
AGTTCCCCTGTTCACCCTTGATATACACGATCACCTCAGAAGCACAACGTCAGATTATCGCGATTTTAATTCCCTTTATCGCGATTGATATCTGGTCGCTTTTTCTTCCGTTATCTGAATCAACTTTTGTAATCACTTCGTAGGTTCTGATCACAAGTTTTTTTTTTCTACTTAGACACTCCTGTGCGTCGCGCTTTCTATTTCTTCACAGGGATTATCTGATATCTGAATTGCAACACGACTATCTTTGCATATGCCCCTTCGCGATAGTCTGTTCTTCTCGATTTGGGGAAGAATTCTGTTGCACGTGCCTTGAGCAATGGCACCTAGTCGACTTCGCTCGGTACAGACGTATAATCTATTTTCTTCCTTAGGAAGGTGTCGCATCTTCAGGGACTCGTCCCCAATTTCTATCGGGGCCTAAATTTTTCTAAGATTCCTCAATTCACAGTCGCGGCACATTTACATCCGTCACACAGAGAATTGTTCCCCACTTTTAATTCGGCAGTTTTTTGCACGCTCTATTTTTGAATGAGTCCAGAGCATCTCAAACTTCTCCAAAAGGAATTCTTAGAGAAGACGTCGTGGTGATATTCGCCTTAAAGAATTACTCACACACTGTCGCGATTGAGTGTTATGTCAGAATTTTTCGTTTCTGACTGTCGCGATGCTATTTCCTTCTGGGAATTGCTCCTTTTAATATGTCGCGATGCTTCTTTTTTTCCATGCATCTTCAAACCTCTTCGCTCTCAACTTTGTGTGTCAAGCATCTACCCCCTTCACTTGCACGTTGATTATTGCTGTTCTAGGCATCTTCCCCCACAATCACTTCATGATTTTTGACGAAGGCATCCTGCTGAACAACATTTCTGCTCCAATTTCTGTCGATTCCCAAAAAGGGGCTTTTTCTCAGAAATGCTTCTGCACGATAATTGTTCTCAGAGTACTTCCCAAAACCATTGTGATTCGAGAGAAGCACAGAACTGAGCTCTGATACCACTAAAACCACACAGGCAGCTCCATTTCAAGATTACAGACACAAAATTACACAAATTGCAGCACGACCTTTTTTTTTTTTCTTTCGTGTTGCTTTTCTCTACTTCCTGCTCAGCATGCATTTGAAAGTACACGACACCCCGACTAGGATCTAGGGCAACTGCATCACTGGATCCCCCCTTGCGGGTTTGTATTAATTGCAAGAAAGATCAATTGCAAAGAAATCGTGCTGTAGCAGCCTGTAGCAGTCCAAAAGCTAGACTAGATTCTTTACAAGAGGTGAGGCTTATCTCAAAACCTCCAAAAATAGTAACTGGTCACATGCTTAAACCTTGGTCTCTAATTGCTAGGTACAAGCCACCCAGCTAGCCACACACACCGACTCTAGAATTCTTTTGCACGCCCTCGGTCACATGGGCCTAGGCAAACTGGTGCGTGGGTCCCGCTCTTTAAGAATCTCTTTTAATTCACCCGGGTACCTGTAACAATACTAATGGCACCATAACAAGCGCACATTAATTGTTAGCCTTGCATGCATCTTTAAAAATAATAAACTTGACTAATCCTAGTCACAGTGGGCGTCCCCACACACATATATGTGCACATAATAATATATATACTTGGTTGACTCAAAGTCAATCCACTTTGACCATGGTCAAACTTCTTTGACTGAGGTCAAAGACCTTTGACCGAGGTCAATCCTTTTGACCGAAGTCACATCGAGTTTTTGGATGATTTAATATCAATCCCTTGGGCTGGTTCCCCATTAAAACTTTCAGGATTTCTGGATTAAACCACTTGGGTCCAGTGCCCCTTTTTATTTTTCTCTCCGGATTTCTGGAATCAAACCACTTGGGTCCGGGTCCCATTCCTTGTTCTCTGGATTTTCTGGAATTTAAACCACTTGGGTCCAGTGTCCCACTCTTGGAATCCTCCAAGTCATTTTTAACTTTGACCGGGTCACTTTGACTTTGACCGGGTCACTAGCACATTAAATAGTGCTTCTTGGAAATCCTCCCCTTTTTATACTTAGAATCCTCTAAGTCTTTCGGAATCCTCCGAACTCTTTGACTTTAATTAAATCATTAATTAAAAGTCAACTTGACTTTGATCATTAAAAAGATCCTTTGACTGAAGTCAAACTTAGTCAAAACTTGGTCAATGCTTTATTAATCTTGGGATATCAATAAATGGTGACACAAGCCCTAGTATCAGTTGTGTCGTCTATACCCGCCCAAAAAAAGTTGTGGATCAGCCTCCGCAACTGCACCACGCAAGCCCACAAAAAATACCAGTAGGAGGCCACGTACCAGGCCATAGCCAGAATGACCTAGTTCACCACTAGGGCACATCCTGTTAGAGAAAGCTTGGCACTACTCCAGAATGCACGCTTCCTACGGATGGAGTCAAGGATCGGAAGGAATTGCTAAGCTGGGGTAATGCCAAGGCCCGCCTAGAACCCTAACTACCGGAGAGTTCGCCCCCTGGGGATACACCTTAAGTCCCGCTGAGCTTGAGGCTAGGCCAGCACCCAGCTTACATCCTCGCCCAAGCATTTGTCTCCATAACAGTTATTGACCAGATTTGACTGCCACAACAAGTGGCCTCTTCGCTCAGGTAGAATCTCTTTTCACAAAGTCGTGTAGCCCCAGGGCCCTATGATACTTGAATAAAAGACATCACCTTGCTTCTCAATTCACTCTACAAGGTGCTGCAAGTAGGAGGGGTAGCACTGCTCCTCGCACTTTGCTACAAAGAGCTGCAATCAAAACATGGCTGCTCTAGGTACCATGATAGAAAAACATAAAACTTGAGGTGGTTCTGCTGCAGACCACTTGAAGAAATATGCGGAAGCTTATTGCCCAGATTGTGAGAGAAGCAAGAGATTCAAGTCATAGAGAGAACAATATACTGACAACCAGAAACATATTCCTTGAAGGAAGATCTATAGCAAAACAACAAATAATGTATCCACGAGTGTACACCAATTGCCTCCAAGGCTGACCCTATGTCTGTCGTAGATCTGTCCGCAAGGACTTAATGATCCTGCTTAGGTCTGCCCTGAGTGTCTGCAACAAAGAGTGCTGCTACTCACGAGTATGCGCCGAGTGCTCCACTAGGTCTGACCCTGTTTCTGTCCACCGAACCTTCCAACAAGTGGCAAGGACACACGTGAAATCGGCCTTCAACACATTTTGGAATGAGGCTGCTGCAGCAGCACTGTGAAGGAAACATGGCAGGAGTGGCAGCAGATGAACTCTGTCAGATGATGTGTTTAAAATGAGGATGGGCAGCAAAGGCCCCTCTTATAGGGCTTAAGGGAGTGGCCAATCAGCCCCTTGGTTGGCCAAGTACTGACCAGTCATGGTTGGTGAATAGGGCAGACCTGACCAGCCCTGGGCTTGACTTGGCTATCAACCAGTTTTGGCTGGTTTGCCAGCCTGCTTTGGCTGGCCTTTAGCTGGGGTTATAGGCCTACCTCCTATCCCCCTTTTTCTTCCTTTATGCAGGTCACTTAGGCATCTTTTCTGCCAGCCTATTTCCTGGCCCCTGTGGCCTTTTTGCCCCCATCCTCCTGGTCACGTGGAACGGTAAACTCAATCACGGTCTTACACCTGGTGAGCAGAGCCTCCACCTGATCCCTTGTACAAGTTTCGAGATTGAATTCAGCGGTTTTTCTGAAGTCATTAAAGAAGCAAAGCAACAGAGTATCTTTCTCTAGAGGACCTTCTGAAGTTGCACTATTAAGAGCTGCTTATTGCCTGTGAAGTATTTGGGCATAAAGCCTGTTTTAAACCCAGGTGGAGATTTTCCTCCATTGAAGTTGTGTACTTTTTCTGTAAGGTTAATTTCTTTGCATATTAGCTGATTCTTTTGTTTAATTTTACACAAATTTTTTTTGGGTTGGAATCCATTTGCTATCATATTACAAGAGGCATTTGTCAGTAAAGGGAGATGTAGTTACAAAATCAGAAAATTTTCATTGTATGACAAGTAAGTAGGATACTCCAGAGGCTGGACCTTCAAAACAATCGAACAACAATTGGCATAAAGATGCCCCTGAAGAAAGGATATTTGGCAATGGGGGGATCACCAAAGACTCTATGTGGGTGCATGTACACAAATATACATGTATGCACTTAGAGATAGAGATGTATATAATAAGGTCTGCAGGGAGGGAGATGTATATAGATTCAACTCGACCTTCATGCCACTGAAAACGAAAAACGAACTCAATACGCGATGCTGAAGGTTTATATAGTATAATGATCTTTGAGGAAGAAAGAGCCATGCGTAATATTTTGGGATGAGCTCAGGAAGATGGTATCCTTAGTATCATTGACAAAATCATATTTTCTTGCTTCAGGGGTAAACAAAAGCGTGGTCGGACACAATCCAGGGATGGAAAGAGGATTAAACAAGCGAATGAGCAAGACCTTGCTGATGATGCTGTTGATGGCGGGTCACGATTATGAGTAATCTTCAGCATAGAGACCAATATTAACTGAAGAGTTCCCCCTCTTACATCTTGGGACTAATAAAATGTTAATTTAGGTTGTGCAAGCTAGCTCATAAGTAGTAAGTTGAGTAAAGTTTCTCTTTTACTGTATCAAAGTAACCCAAAAGTAGACATTTCGAGCCCATTTATGTTGCTTATTATAGGCACATCCACCTGATGCAAAGTGCTCGGTGTTCCATTCCACCTGAACCTGGTTCATTTCTGTTTGCATCAGCAGCTGCACAAGAAGGGGGAGTATGTTTTTTGCTTTGATAACAATCTGCTTGACGTTTGTACATCTGTTTTGGCAATAGAAGGTCCTGGAGAACTTTATACAGGTGCATGCAAAGGGTGATAGAAGAATGGTTTTTATTATGAAGTAAGTAAAGGTACACTGCATAATCTTTACTGTGTGTTGATCATGTGAATTTATTTGTACCATATTCTGCTCATTGTTATTGCACGGTTTCAAATGTTATGGGAATTACCAATCTTCAAGTCTATTCACAAAGAGAGGCTGACAATCATACGAGCGACAGCGATTATATCCTAACATGCATCACGAGATGTGGCTCATGGAGAGTAAGATCTTATATATATATATATATATAGAGAGAGAGAGAGAGAGAGAGAGAGAGGATATGATATATTAAGAGTCTTTCAGGATCTATGGGACTGGTGACCGCTATCAACAAATAGTGATCTATAACTAGTACTTGTTGAGCCAGCTTGTGTGCTAGTTCAAGTACTCGGTTGTGGATTAGCTTGTTGCTCTAATAGATTTTTCAGGTTTCCTTTTTTTTCATCACAGCTTCCTTTGATGTGTGCATATGCTCAGCATCTTAGGATGCTCATTTTCCACCTCCCCTGTGGGGCAGAATCTGCATATTCTTTCTTCTCTTGGGACCCTAGGTCTTGCCCACCTTCCCTTCTCCACCTCTAGATCATGTGAGTTAGTTCTCATTTTACATGTTAGATGTCTCTTAAACATTGATATGTCTTCTCCAAGATATTTGTGTATTAGATTAATTTCTAATTTGTAAAACTGCATGCTTTTCCCTGGGTCTTGCAATAATTTTAGTAGCATCTTCCGTATCACTAACTCTTGATCCCACATGCATCCTCTAGTATATCCACAGCTGTTATGCCCCACAATTCCATCCCATCTGGGTGCCATAGTGGTTTGTGTAGCTTCCAATGCCTCGTGAGTTTTCCCAACTTTGTTGAGGTAAGCCATGTAACCCCCAATTCCCCTATGAGAAATCTTCTATGTAGAGTTTCTATTCTTTTCCAATAGGCCCTAGAGGGCCTAGGAGCCCATGCTTGGACATCCATAAAGGGTCATTGTTTGTAAATGCTTAGTGTATAGTAATTTTCTCATTTCCCGTTCCATAGGTGTGGCTTCTTGCACTTCTTTTGGAAGCTGTACAAAGCTTTCAAACCCCAAGATTCTTCTTTCTACACATGCATTCCACTCGTAGTTATCAGAAAATTCCAGCCCTAGATATTTGTACAAGTTGGTTGTTCCAAAAGGCTCCCCTTCAAAAGTCACATCAATCTGTTTATTGTGAGTTCCAATTACCATGAATTTGTCTTGGCTATGTTGACCAGCAATGCTGAATGATTGTAGAAGACCCCCAGTGCATACAAATGTGCTTGCATTTTTTGCTGAGCTTTTGTGCAGAACATCATCTACGTAAGGCATAACATGCCACATGGACTCCCTTTCCTCTGTTTATCTTCATCTATAAAGAGGCCGAATATAGTTTGTGAGAGGGGGCAACCCTGTTTGACCCCTATGTCATGGCTTATTATAACCTTTTTTTTGGAACATGATTCATCTACTAGTGCTCTGCTAACAACTAGCACTTTCTTGTAGAGCTTGGATGTGGCTTCTTTGACTTCCAAAGGGTCTTGAACTCTTTCAAGTCTTGCCCATAATTTCTTACAAGGTAGTATCTCAAAGGCTTTCTTGAAGTCTACAAAGCAACAATAGATGTCCCCTTTCCTGTCCTCCATTGCTTCTCTTATGGCTACTTGAAGGTCTATTGTTGAATGCTTGAGACAGAAACGTGCCTGCCTTATTCCTTATTCCTTCTGCCTTTGCCCATCCACCGATTTATTATTTGAGTATGGTTCCATATAGGTTTGTCCATCATGTTACTTACCATGATGGTTCGGTAGTTTTTAGCCATCTTGCTGTCCCCTCCATTTTGGATTGATATGATCTTGCTAGTTCTCCTTTCCTTTCAAATGCTTATTCTTAAGCTTGGTAAGCATTTTCTTCATACCCCAATGTGGGAGGACAATAGGTACTCTCCATGACTTCTTAGGTGCTTGAGCTAGAACATATCCACCCCATTTTAGTATTTCAGCGACTATACCTCGTGTTTTTGGGGCCTTTCCATTTGATAGCTTTTCTTCTGTTATGACATTATGTGTTGACTTGGTAGAGAAGTCGTGAGTGACCCTCTTCTTCGTCCCTCTTGAAGAGGTCTTTGATATATTGGGTCATGTCCCTCTCATGTTGATTGTTGCCATATAATTTCTAAAAGAACTTTCGGGGGTTCCGTTTTAGCCTCTCGAAACTCTCAAGTTGCTTTCTCTTGTGAAAATTCTTGTTTTGGTCCTCACTATCTGTTTGTAGACCTTGGCTTTACCCTCCCTCTCATTTGCGTTTGCTGGTTTCCATTCTCTGTGTGTTCTTAGTCATACCAGTGGTCGTAGGGCATGCCTTTGGTCCTCCTCGTTGCAAAATATGCATGGGGTTTTCAATAGTATTTATGTGATACATTTATCCATTGCTTTGCATGTAGAGCGCATCTTACGTTGATAGAGACAAAATGAAATGGGGAAAACAAAAAACAGGAAAAGCTCTGGACCTTGGTAACTGAAAACATTGTACCACCTCTACTCACAAGATATCTTCCTCACCGCAAAATTCAAAATGGTAAATACATTCAGGAAGATCCTCCTCCTCAGGTAGTGTAATATCAGCCCACTCTTCATCTCTAACTCTCAATAACAAAGACCAGGTGTCACCATGGACTTCCGAGAATAAAACTTTAATATAGAAATCATCACTGAAGAAAATTTCTCTAACTTCATTGTCAAGCTCAAGTGATAAAATCATATCCAAACATAAGAGAATAAGAAAACCTTTTTTTTGTAGCCATTGATGTCGGAAATCTTTGAGGGATCAGCTTCAGTGTAGGTTAATAAGGCATGAGCACATGCTCCTGACCGGGGCAGGGTATCCAGACCATAACATAAATAACTGTGACGCTGACTCCCATGATCAAGACTGATAGAGAATCATAAAATAATAGCCTCATAAGTCACCTTCGTATTAGTACAAAAAAACCACAGCAACAAAAGACCAAAACAGAGATGGCTTGATAGAATCAACCACACCATGCACCAAGAAGCCTTGTCATGAGCAGACCCAATGAAACTCCAATGAGACACCCTCAACGCTGGACTTCCTCAATGTTTCCACCAAAATGCTCAATAATTTACTGACGATTCAGTAGCACAATTAAAGATAGCACGAGCTTTAGCAAACAACTTCCTCATTTCAGAAAACACCTTTCAGCTCCACGATGGTCCCTTCTCTTCATGATCGACAGAAACGTTCAGTCACCTTCATCTTGTGTACACCAATAAGCATTTCCCTCAACTATCTTCATGCGTGGATAAAATTTTTACTCCTCAAACAAGATCAACAATCATTGCTTGTCTTTAATCTACATGTGATCATCTTCGTTGATATGAAACATGGATGAAGTCTTCTCTGCGCAATCACATCATCACGTCTCTTTCCTCTCGATCGTTCTTGCAGGAGACTCTCCTCTCTGTCACCCATGTTCACTCCTAGGTCACCCCTGTTCACCTCCAGGTCACCCCTGTTCACTCCTATGTCAATTCCCCATGTTCACTTCTCTGTCACCCATGTTCACTCCCAGGTCACCCCTGTTCACTCCTATGTCAACTCCTGTTCACTCCTATGTCGACTCCCCATGTTGACCTCTCTGTCACCCATGTTCACTCCTAGGTCACCCCTGTTCACCTCCAGGTCACCCCTGTTCACTCCTATGTCAATTCCCCATGTTCACTTCTCTGTCACCCATGTTCACCTCCAGGTCACCCTTGTTCACTCCTAGGTCACCCCTGTTCACTCCTCTGTCAACTCCCCATGTTCACCTCTCTGTCACCCATGTTCACTCCCAGGTCACCCCTGTTCACTCCTATGTCAACTCCCCATGTTCACCTCTCTGTCACCCATGTTCACTCCCAGGTCACCCCTGTTCACTCCTATGTCAACTCCTGTTCACTCCTATGTCAACTCCCCATGTTAACCTCTCTGTCACCCATGTTCACTCCTAGGTCACCCCTGTTCACCTCTAGGTCACCCCTGTTCACTCCTCTGTCAAATCCCCATGTTCACCTCTCTGTCACCCATGTTCACCTCCAGGTCACCCCTCTTCACTCTTAGGTCACCCATGTTCACTCCTATGTCAACTCCCCATGTTCACCTCTCTGTCACCCATGGTTCACCTCTCTGTCACCCATGTTCACTCCCAGGTCACCCCTGTTCACTCCTATGTCAACTCCTGTTCACTCCTATGTCAACTCCCCATGTTGACCTCTCTGTCACCCATGTTCACTCCTAGGTCACCCCTGTTCACCTCTAGGTCACCCCTGTTCACTCCTCTGTCAAATCCCCATGTTCACCTCTCTGTCACCCATGTTCACCTCCAGGTCACCCCTCTTCACTCTTAGGTCACCCCTGTTCACTCCTATGTCAACTCCCCATGTTCACCTCTCTGTCACCCATGTTCACTCCCAGGTCACCCCTGTTCACTCCTATGTCAACTCCTGTTCACTCCTATGTCAACTCCCCATGTTGACCTCTCTATCACCCATGTTCACTCCTAGGTCACCCCTGTTCACCTCCAGGTCACCCCTGTTCTCTCCCATGTCAACCCCCATGTTGACCTCTCTGTCACCCATGTTCAACTCCTCGGTCACCTATGTTCACTCCTAGGTCACCTCTGTGCACTCCTAGTTCACCCTTGTTCATTCCTATGTCACCCCCCAAGCTCACTCTCTGTCACCTATGCTCCTCCTTATGTCACCCCTTGTTCCTCCCCTGTTCACCCTAGGTCACCTCTTGCCGCTTTCACCCTCAGTCACCTATGGGCACACCAATGTCACCCCTGGTTCATCCTTGGTTCACCCTTGGTTCATCCCTCCTTCAGCCTCATTCAGCCTCATTCACCTCTATAACACCCTGATCCAATATCCTATACAAGAGAGAGTAAAATTCAAACTCCAATTTTCCCACCGTGTTCATTCAAATATTTCCTCTTGCCCACACCGCTTTTTCTCTCACCTACCCCCTCCCACCAAGGCTATATTTAGCCACCAAATTCAGCGTCTGTCCTTTATCTCCCAATTCCAACCAGTGCTATATTTAGCATCTGGCTAAACTCTCCCAATTCCAACCAGTGCTATATTTAGCATCTGGCTAAACTCAGCGTGGATCCTTGGGATCAGCTCATCCACCTCCTCCACCGCATCTTGCAGCCCACTCATGCTATTTTTGGCTTACTTTTCTAAATTTGGATCTCTTGGTTATGTATTTATGGCTGTCCCCCCTCCAAACAACGAAACCATACGCAGCCTCCCTCCATCGCAGTTCTCCTGCAGCCCGCTCCTGCAGGCTCTCCCTCCATCGCCACCCTACAGCTCTCCCTCCATCGCCATCCTGCTGCAGCCTGCAGCCTCCCCTCCAGCGCCTTCTCCTGCAGCCTCCCTCCATCGCATATCTCCTACAGCCTTCTCCTGCAGCCTCCCTCCTTCTCCTGCAGCCTCCCCTCCAGCGCCTTCTCCTGCAGCCTCCCTCCTTCTCCTGCAGCCTCCCCTCCAGCGCCTTCTCCTGCAGCCTCCCTCCTTCTCCTGCAGCCTCCCTCCATCGCAGTTCTCCTGCAGCCCGCTCCTGCAGGCTCTCCCTCCATCGCCACCCTACAGCTCTCCCTCCATCGCCATCCTGCTGCAGCCTGCAGCCTCCCCTCCAGCGCCTTCTCCTGCAGCCTCCCTCCATCGCATATCTCCTACAGCCTTCTCCTGCAGCCTCCCTCCTTCTCCTGCAGCCTCCCCTCCAGCGCCTTCTCCTGCAGACTCTCCCTCCATCGCAATTCTGCTGCAGCAGCCTGCAGCCCCTTCAATCAAGATCGCAGCCCCTCTCCCTCCCTCCGTGATTTCTCCTACAGCTCCTCCACCAGCGATAGCAGCCCTCCCTCCATCAACGAATTTCCTGGCAGCTTCCTCCATCAACGAAATCTACAACGAAAGTTGCAACGCATCCTCTTGGCAGCCCTTGGCCTTGGATCGCATCTCCACCTCCTGGCAGCCCCTCTTCTAGTGAATTGTGCCAGCTTCTTGCTCCCTGCCCACCTCCAGACCCTGCCCCATCTCCCCTACTCTGCTGGGTTAGGCCACCCCCCACTGCTGGGCTGGGCCACGCCCCACTCCCTCTCTCTTGCCAGCTTCCTACTCCCTGCCCACCTCCACATCCTCCGCCATCTCCACTCTGCGCCACCCTAGGCCAACTCCAACCCACTACGCCACCTCTCTCCTTCTACTTTGTGCCACCTCTCCATTGTGTCTTATCTTTTCCAGCTCCATCTCTCTCCTCTTGCGTTCTCCTCGACTCCATCACCTTGCAGTACTCTGGTTGCTAATTCCCTTCTCAGCAGACCTCGTCATCAGCTCCCCTCCTCACTATCACCTCGCCAGCTTCCTCTCTGGACCTCGTCATCGACTCCCCTTCTCGTTATCACCTGGCCAGCTCCCCTCCTCACTATCACCTCGCCAGCTTCCTCTTTGGACCTCGTCATCGACTCCCCTTCTCGTTATCACCTGGCCAACTTCCTTCTTGCCTCGTCATCAGCGCCCCTTCCTTTCCTGCTTCCTTTCTAGCCTCCGTGCTTCTCCATCAGCTTCCCTTCTCATCACCATCAGCTCCCCCTCTTGTCACCACCTGCCCCACTATCTCGTTCTATCTCAGCAAGCTTGCCAACACCTCGACAACAGCTCCCCTACCTCGTCACCAGCTCCCCTTCCCTTCCTGCTTCAAGCCCTCGACAACAGCTCCCCTACCTCGTCACCAGCTCCCCTTCCCTTCAACAGCTCCCCTACCTCGTCACCAGCTCCCCTTCCCTTCCTGCTTCAAGCCCTCGACAACAGCTCCCCTACCTCGTCACCAGCTCCCCTTCCCTTCCTGCTTCCTTTCTTGCCTTGTCATCACTCACCTTCCTGCTTCGTCATCAGCTTCCTTTCCTGCTTTGTCATTAGCTTTTACTTTACCTCTTGTTCTTCTTCATGCTCGAGAAAAAGTCCAAGTATAAGCCACGGTTGCCCAGAGATAAGCTCTTCATCCCTTTCTATACCGCAATGACGTCTCAGGCAGCCTCTGCAGTGCACATGACCTCACCCATGCCTACAGCCTCAGCAGGGCCGACTACATCAGCTAGGCCGACTTCATCAGCAGAGCTACTTTCATCAGCAAGGCCAACTTCATCGGTAGGGCCGACTTCATTAGCAGGACCGACTTCATCAGTGATGCATTCCCATCTTGGTCCGGAGATCACTATCATCTCGGATGGAGAGCCACCGCAATCAAGACAGCAGCGGGGGGTTCTTTTCCACTCTCAGAGCTCCAGTGCCTCCTCTTCCGACCATGGGGGCTCAGATTACACCCCCTCTGCACGGAGACCACATTCAGAAGGGTCAAGTGGGCCAACGGAGATACAGAGCCCTTCGATAACCACCCCTCCCCTCTCCCACGTTCGCGTTATGTTTAAACCTCTTCTTGATCCGAACCTCAAACTATCCTCGGTATTGACATCTTTCGAGATCCAGACCCTCAGTCTAACTGAGTTCGACAAGGTCATCTTCCCTCCTGTGGATGTGGAACTGTGTACAGGATTCATCAGATCTTATGACTATGTCACAGACACTTTTGAGTTCATGGGCTCCAGGCAGCTTCTCACACCCAATTTGGTCTCACAGTACATGGGGCTCCCTGCTCTCCCTATTCAGCCTCCTTCCGACGATTCACCACATCTCCTTTCATTCCTTTCACAGTGCAAACCCAACAGGAGGGGATATGATTGCAAAAAGGTTTTGGAAGGTGGAAGCAGAGAAGCAGTGATCACACGCTACTTCTTCACTCGCTTCTATTCAGCACCCGGGCATTACTACATCACGAAAGGTATCCGTCCTGCTCTCAATGCTCTCTTCACCATCACTCAGTATGATTTTGCATCCCTCTTTTATTCAACATTCCGGGCCACTGTTCGAAATCGCACACGCCGAAGCACACACACCTATACTTGTGGACCTCACCTCACCTACCTCTTGCACCAGTGGCGGGCTGCAACGCCTGCACTTTTTCCTCCACCTTCACATACTTCATCTTCTCCTCACCGCCCACCCTCCGCTCCTATGATCCCCCACTTGAGATCAGCTCCACTAGCCCTTCGTGCGGCCCCAGCATCCTCGGCCTCTACTGCATCAGTCTCTGTCCTCTCTTCCTCTCCAGTCCCCATTCCCACTCTTGCTCCCCCCACATCTGCATCTCCAGTCCCCATTCCCACTCTTGCTCCCCCCACATCTGCATCTCCAGTCCCCATTCCCACTCTTGCTCCACCCACATCTGCAGCACAGGTTTCTGAGCCATTCCCTCTTGGGCCAGCCTCTGGAGCTTTGCCATCAGTTGCTCATGCAGGAGTCGCCTCTCCATCCATCCCCTTCGAGGCAGATTTTGATTTCCCTGATGATGTTCTTCCGGTCACTCCCCTGCCCTCCTCAGGTCTCACCTACCATGGCAGGACATTACCACTTACCTCACCCGCAGTCATGACCATTTCCCCTCCGATCATCTCATCAGGGTCAGTAGGGTGCAAAGATATGCACATTAACCCCCCAACTCAGGGGGATCCCTCGACAGAAGTTACGGCAGCAGGCACCTCTGCCTTGGAATCTCTTGATGGAGAGGCATCAGAACGACACAGGTTATTGAACTTGAATCTTACTTTGGGAGCCATTGGTGATGCGAAGACACCACCCCGGGTGTCTCGACGACTGACCCCTGAACCAAGTATGGAGGCTGCTGAAGAGGACTTACTGGAAACTCGACCTGGCGAGGTTATTTTTGCTGGGGGTAAGATACCTTTTCTAGCGGATTGTCCTCCACTTCCTCAAAATGATATGTTGGATACCTACTTCGCAACCTCCTCAGGAGATCTATTCACCCATGAGGCCCAGATAGCGGAACAGAGCCAGGAACACAAACGGCTGCTGTATGCATTAAAGCGGAAGCGGTCTCCTGTTTGCATGGAGGAGGAGGACCTGGACCAAATTTTCACACTTCCCTTGCAAGAGACAATCGCTTCCAACAAGAAGGTATCCCAAGCTCCAAGCTGTTACCTAGACATCGACACACTGGCTCCAGTGGCAGCTCTCGAGGACCCAGAGCAAGAGGGGATGAAAGCGGCCTTCGAGGAATATAGCGAACTTATTGACATGGCTGACCGAATGACCTATCGGGACAGGTATGCATGGGTTAAAAGGTCCCTTCATATGGCTCAGCGCATTATAGATGACAGCTTCATTCAAATGGGTGCCTCTCTCTTTAATACTACGGGTCAGGTTTGCAAGCTTCTGTCACAGAAGCAACACCTCCGCTTGGAACATGAGAAGAAGGTAGCCAGCATGCATAAAGAATGGGATACAACATTGCAAATGAAAAAAAACGGAGTGGGGAGCAATTCTATAGGCAAGGGAGGCTGCGTGGAAAACTCAGCAAGACGAGTTTCAGCAAAGTCTTGTAGCAAAGGAGGCAGAGTGGACAGCCACCAAGAAAGTTTTGGCGGACCACCATTCAGCCCAACAGGCTCAAAGCCAGCGGGAGCTTGCCGCCCTACAGGACAGATACACCTCACTGGCTGCGGATAAGCTTACTGTGGATCAACAGGTGGAGGTGGTGCGGAGTCAAATGAAGCAGATTCGCGAGGCGGAAGACCATCTCCAAGTTTCACATTCCAAGTTGCAGGACAACTTCCATGGGCTGCAAGATGAAAATGCTGCTCTCAAATCTCGATGTGAACAGTACAGGTCTGGCTACCACAGGTATAAATCCAAATACGAGGACATCCGCAACCTCATGGACACAGTCGAGGAAGAGGCAAGGACCAGCCCCGGAACATCAGCACACCCACCACACCCACCCCCTCCCCCTCCCTGACTTTCATCCCGCAAGCAGTAGCTCCTGGATCTTTTAGTTCGTTATATCTTTTTGTGAACTCTGTACATTTGGATTCTCATGTAAATAAGGAATTTGGAGTTGTATGGCCATGAGCCAGTTTCTCTTTTTTTCAGTTTTACAGTTGTAAGGCCATGAGCCCTTTCTTTTCAGTTTTGGGATGTCAACCCCAAGGTCACTTTCTTATTTCTAATCTACACTTAACTTTCTCTCACAAGATCCTAGGTCATTCACCGGGACAGTGAATGATAGTGGCGGGGGATCTGTTGTACTCAAAGTTTATGGCGACCCGCCAAGAGTCACACTTGGGTCACGTCATGGTCACCTCAACAACATGCCAAGTTGTTAGACCTTGGTCATACCTAGTCGCAGCGTGTTCACATGTGTTCACATCTTGGACTTGACTTGGACATGACATGACTTGACATGGACATGACTTGGACATGACATGACTTGGACATGACATGGACTTGACATGGACATGACGGAAGCAATACATGACTGAAGAGTGCCAAACCTCAACCTCGACTCACCATGGTCAAAGTCAATCAGAGGGAAGTATTGGCGCAATGGTACACGGGATACACCTGTTGGTGCACATGGGAAGGAGTCCAACAGTTAAGAGGCATAGGTGGTGCACCAACCCTCTCAACCAACTAGTGTCAGGAGCGCAGGAGAACACATGGAGCACGGGATTCACTGACCCAGGACAGGCTGGAGTGTTGCGGAAGCCATCAAGGACAGAGCGGGCCACAAACGGTGGAATGGCTAAGGATGGCTAAGGGTGCAAGAAGACATCCAATAGGAAGAAGGAGAGGAGATTGGCAGCGGGGGGTGGAGCAGAGGAGGAGAAGGTGAAGAGGGGGAAAGGGAAAGGGGAGAGGACATTCTGGCAGGGGCGAGAGGCGAGAGTGAAGGAGTGAGAGGCTAGAGTCAAGAGCTCGCCTCGTGTGTATCTTCGGGGAGTGTATCAGTCATCTTGCTTTCTAATGAGTTATGCTACTTCCCATCTCTGCTCGCTACTCTAAAATCTCTTTTCGTTGTGTTCTCCTCCCCTCCTCTCCCTTCACCTGGTACAACGGACCTGTGTCATGTGGTTGAAGTTCCTTGCTGTTCATGTCGAGGGATGGCTTTCATGATGTTGTTCCGCTTTGGTCTTCTTCTTGCTCACATCACTTCAGCACTTGTACCGCTTGCACATAGTTGACACCATCTACCGCTTGCACATAGTTGACACCATCGACAAGCACTCACCTACGTACCACCAGTGACACTTATGGCACGTCTTACTCGCTTCTCGCACCAGTGGCCCTAGGCCTCCGGTAATACTTCCGGAAGTGTTAGGAAACCCCCCCCCCCTCAGACAGAGACCGTGTCTACCCACCAATATATATATATATATTTGTATATATGTATGTATGTAGATCTCATACAAGCTACATGGGGCTGAAACTGAAATTTTTTTAAAAAAGGGATAACAATAAGAGAGCAGTACCATAAGCATCTACTGTTTGCGTGGGTACAGAGAGCAATATACAAGATATCATCAGGATGTATCGTGTCGATCGGGTGCCAAAGTAGCTTGATGAGTAGAGAGGATTTCCTGTATCAATAGCTATCGAGTAGAGCTATGACGTGGGGGTGGACAAGGTCTATGTGTATGGCGGATTTTGAGAGACATATCAGCAGTGACACCATGGCTAGAGCGATGCTCTCCAAAAAGGGAGGGGATCAGGCGAGCTCGGATAGTGTAGGCAGCAGGCTTGTGATGTCGTCTCCAATCGGCATGGAGCTCATGCCTGAAACGCGGAAGAACATGGGACTACCGGCCCACAGGATTGACATTGGTCATGCCTGAAATGGGGAAGAACATGTAACTACCGTCCCACAGGATTGACATTGGTCATGCCTGAAACACGGAAGAATATGGGAACCGGCCCAAGGGTTGTACTTCGGTCAACCAGGAATCCGGCTTTGACTTCGGTCAAAGGACATTGATCATGAGGATTCAGATCAATGAGGGTTGGATTGACCCAGCAGTATATGTTTTATGTTGTGTGTACACACATGTGGTCAGTGGGGACGCCCACACGTGACGAGGATTAGTCAAAGAAAAGAACTGTTTTATTTGCATGCAAATGAATGGCTAACATTCAACGAGTGCCATGATTGGTGCTAGCTTAAATGTGCAGGTACCAGGTAGGGTTGGATTACCCTCTTGCACATGGAAGTTGCTGGCGATATTTAGGTGCTAGCGATGGCACCTAGCTAGGGGCCGCGCACCCCTAGGATCGAGACTAGTTAGAGACGGCTTTAATTTTTAAAGCCTAGCTAGCCTTTGAGGATAGACTTTGACTAAAGTTGAGCAATAGAGAATTGCCATGTAATATCATTCTAATTGTAATGTCTATTGTGACTTATCCTCACATAGAGAACTCTACCTGTGCATTATGGGTGATCTAACTCTCCCACAGGCTACTTTGTAACTGAACTCAGTTTTCAAGTGGAATAAAAACCTTCGGGGGGGTCCAGCCAACGTGTTGCTCTGGGCCTCAGTCGCGGGTGTTGAGAGAGGGAGAGAAAAATCTACATTTCAACGGTACTTTCAATTCAGCAGACTGTTTCTCTAGCATGCAACTATGGATGCTTGTGCTCACAATGATGTTGCAGAGATTTCACAGGTGCAGGTATAATGGGGGCAATGTTGGTGGTAGATTAGAAAGCAGGTAATACAGGGGAAAGCCTCGTCCCTCGTCTTACAGTGGTATCAGAGCAAGGTCTGCACCTTCTCTGAAAGGTGCATAGATCAAGTGTAAAATACCTGCACAAGAGATGCCTGCAAATGCTGTGGGAAAAGGGGTAAGCAATAGATGCTATCTGTGAAGCAGTAATTGCTGGGAACAAATTTCAGTAAGGCAGAAAGACTGTGAACAGTCAGCTGCACTTGAGAAAATACCCAGAGTCAAAAGGCATGAAGTACTAATTGCATAAGAGCTGCCCAGAAATCAATTGCATCAGCCTGTAAATACAGAGACTGTGGAAGATGCTTGGAAAGCAGTCGATGTGATTTCCTGTGAGGGGCAGATCAGTATGCCTGGAAGGGTTTGAGCTAAGATCAGTAAATGATTACTGTTGGAAGTGTTCTGACAGATGCTTGAGCAAGTCTGAATTCAGGTGAGGCAGACTGGGAGAGAACCTGCCGTGAGCTTGTGTCCTGAATTGATAACGTAAATTGGATCTGGGATAATTCGCGAGTTGATAAAATTGGATACCCCTAGAAGAAGACTGAATACCCACGCCGGATGGAACGAAGGGAATATTGAAAAGCTTGTCGCGATGCAATAATAAATTTATGCTCGCGATTTGTAGACAGTTGGAAGGAGTTTCTAAAGAAGTGCCCACAAAGTGAAAAACTCGTCGCGACTGTCAAACAGAGATAGTGGTATCCAAGAATTGATCATCGCGATGGAGACGACAAGCGGAAATTGCTTAAATGAATAGTGCGAGCTGAAAACTCAGGCAGAAATTTGATTTGGAGTAGAATCTATCGTTCGCGACACCGATTATGTGTTGAGAATTCAGAACCCTTAACCTTTCACAAAGGGGAAAAGTGACTGTCACGATACACATACGATATTGAAACAGCTTTGCGCTGTTGTCTTGCTTATAAAAATGCTCTTGTGATTGATTAGTTTGCGCCGGAATTCCCAACGTGGAACAGGCTGACTACTTGACGACCGAGTTTCCCCCTGTTAGAAGTTATGAAATGAAGAACTCTACTAATAGATGCTCGCGTCAGGCATGAATATCCACCGGAACGATTTGTGAAGTGGCCCGTGTTAAACTGTGACAGTCGTGAAGAAAGAAATTTGATCACGGCTTTTGGGCAGGGCAAGACTGATTCTAATTAATGATTCATTAGTAGAGAGTCGATCAAAGTCTTTCACTCTGTTGGAAGAAATCTAAATTGGCCGCGTGCTGGAATTCGGTCACGAAGGAACGTCAGCTTCTATTTTAGATTTGTACCATCTTCTCCACAAAAATCAAACTCAAAATCGTGGAACTGTCACGATCCAACCAAGTCCAAGACTGATAGAAAATTCTTGGAGGAGAAAAGATGAGGCGAAAAGCCCCTGGTGATCGAATTACCTATCTACACAACTACCCGCCTAAGCTATACAGTATATTCTGATTACAAAAAAAAAAAGAAGCAGAGAAAAGCTCCTCTTTGAAAGGGTGATCATAATAATCACAATCAGAAATTACTGTTAAAAAGATACCTTTGGCCAACTTAGTCCTTACCTGAATGTACCTGCTGGTACTGTGTACAGCCTGCATAGAGACACAGGGAAGACAAATAATTGTGAAATCCATAAAAGAAAACCAGTAACTGCACTACTACTGTCAGGGGTATTATCCTTGTGTTACAGCCTGCATATGCCTGTACTCAGTGGATAAACAAAGAAAGTATAGTTTATCAAAGAGAGGGAAAAAGAAACAGTTTTGTGAAATCTACACAAAAAGGTATAGTCCTTCAAAAGTAGAGTCAGAAACTATAGTTACAGTAAAAAGGATGGCTGGGAAAGACAAGGGTAAACAAATGCCTAGTTAGGGTGCTCCTGCTGCACCAGAGGTGGACCCACAGATGCCAATGGAGTTGGAACAAATAGTGAAAGAAATGATGTACGCTCTAGCCGAGGTAGCATGACCTCGGAAGAATCAGTCGACATTTCCCTTATAGGATCTATCTTTGTAATATATGTGTTTGCGCTTTATGTAAATGATCGGGAGGGATTAATGTCAAGGTCCTAGGTGAGGGCTGATAGCACCAGACTAGATAGATCTGAGACCAAGGGCCTAGTGCAAAGATTGTGCCTAGGGGCAAGGAATTAAATGCATCCCAAGAGAGGGGTGAAATGTTGCATTAGGAAGGCCCTATATGGATGACATGTGGCATCTAGATCTATCTAGGGATTTGGGGTCTGTCAAGGCTAGTGAGAGAAGATAAGGATTGGGATTTTTACGTGATTTTGTGTACAGCTCTCTCTCTCTTTGAAGTCTTGGCAGAATTGGCTGGGTGGAAGATCAAGGTGCTACTCCCGTGATCTGCATCAGAGACTAGGATAGTAAAATCTGGTTACATTTTGGTATCAGAGCCCAAGGTTGGGAAGGAGAGAATGAATTGACGCTGGTCAGCGGAAAGTCCTAGGATAGAGAAGGCTGGCTGGTCGACGAGCAGTGACGGGTTGATGGCGCATGTAAGAGCTCACAAGCGGGATGTTCGATAATTCCCCAAGGATTAGTGTTGGCCGTCGCGTGGGCAGGGATTCACCTGAAGGGTCGCGTGAGCTCGTGAAGGACCTGTGTGCACGTAGTCCGGGGGAGTGGTCAGAACTGTCGATGCACGGATTGGTGGTTTGGAAGAGCGTAGCGGGAGTGCTGGTAGCGAATCACCCGAGGGTGACGACTAGAAGACTGCCGACGAGGTCCGTGAGTGGTGGCGCTCACGTGGAAGGTTTTGACGTGCTGCAGTGATTCGACGCAGATGGTCCGTGGGCTGGGCGATATATACGTCGACAGTTCGTAGGTTGGCGTGGACAGCCCAATCTGAAGGATACGCGACATCAGAGAAGGCTTTTTATTCGCAAGCAGACAGAGCGTGGAGGCTGCAGGAATTGGAGACTCGAACTGCATGGAACAAAAAGGGGGTGTGGCTGTTCGTGGATGACCAGGAAGCTCTCTTCAACCTCCATTAGTTTCGTGTTGTTTTTTTTCCTCCTTGATTTAGTCTGGTGAGGCTATATTTTTTGTAGATAGGACCTCGTGAATAATCAGCCTGTGTGAGGCTTTAATGCTGTAGCAAGGACAGAGTATGCTTGAGGATATGCCTGTGGGTTTCAGTCAGAGTAAAATGCAGTAGCTTCCCTAGTATAGGGGAAAAGCGCTATTGGGTTATGCATGTATCTGATGCCCAGTCAGTGCGCAGGGGGGATTGCAGGAATTCCCTAGTATAGGGAATTGTGTCAGACTATTGGACGCTGAATTGTGTCAGCTTGTAAATACAGTTTTCTAGTAGTGTTTTTAATATTTTTTTTTAAAAAAAAAAAACCAAAACAAAACACCTATTGAATTAAATGGAAGCAGAAGAAGGGGCTTCCAGGAGGGACCCTGGTGGATCAGGAGTCCGGCCGACCCAGCAGGGATCGCGCCCAGTAGCTCATACGTTATCTAGCAGGATTGCATTGCTGGAAGATGCCTTGCAACAGTTGTTAGCACAGCAGTTACAAGCCAATGCAGGGCAGTCCGAACTTAGGAGAGTACTACAGAGTATGTCTGCCAGACCTTCTCGAGAGGAGAAGGGAAAGGCTCCAATGGAACTGGAGTCTAGCGTTCATACGGTCGAGCCTAGGAAGGCTAAAGTGCCAAATATTGCAAATTACAGACCGGAAAAGTATTCTGGTCGGATGAACGACCGTAGCTCCGATGTCATTGAGACCTGGCTACACAAATGGGACGAGGCGTTCGCCATTTGTGAGATCAGAAATGACATCAAAAAGATCCGCGAGGCCACCCACATGTTCAGTGAGGCAGCGGATCGGTGGTGGATTAAACAACAAAAAGATGGCATAGCATCCACTACCTGGGAGGGGTTTAAAAGAGAGTTCAGGAAACACTTCTTACCTCCTGACGAAGCATCCCGAGCTTGGGATCAATATAGGAACCTTCGTCAGAGAAATTTATCAGTGGCAGAATACACTGATAAGTTTCGAGAGAGTGTAATGAAGGTTGATGAACCCCTGCCTCAATCAATCCAAGTGAAAGATTTCATATTTGGATTGAATGATCGAATAAAAATGGAAGTTCGGGCTAAGTACGCGAACACGCTAGATGATGCAATAGCTATAGCCCTGAACTACGAGGATGCCAAGGGCAGCAAGCCAAGTGGGTTTGCACAGGTTGGAACCCAGTATGGGTATCCAAAGAAATCTGGGTTTAAGAAGAAGTGGGCTAGTAGAGGGAGTGGTTTGCAGCCGAGTGGTCAAGCCAAGCAGGCGAGACCGGCTGAAACTTCTAAACCAAGTACCACCATTGGAGTGAAGAGGAAAGTAACTCCAATGGCAGCCCGGGCTTGGTCTAAGTCTCCCTTGAACCCAGAACAAAGGGAAAAAGCGAGGAGAGAAGGCTTATGCTTTGGTTGCCTTCAACCTCATCAGTGGAGAGATTGTCCACGTAATAAAGATCGTCGGATGGCTGAGATGGTGATCTCAGAGTGCGACGTGG
Source organism: Dipteris shenzhenensis (assembly GCF_047967505.1). Lineage (NCBI taxonomy): Eukaryota > Viridiplantae > Streptophyta > Polypodiopsida > Gleicheniales > Dipteridaceae > Dipteris > Dipteris shenzhenensis. The sequence goes on from NC_141608.1 coordinate 55,041,621, forward strand.
AGATGCAGGGAAGTCCCAGAGCGGAAGAGATGCAGATTCAGCTAGCGGGATCTTCTCAGAGGTTAGTACCTTGTTTGTTCTGTGTGTCTGTTACTAAGTTAGTGACGAGTGCACCTGATAACATCCTATCTAAGCCCGTAGCAACGGGGTATACAGCCTTCAATGATACGGAGTTAATCAAAATGAAAGGGCAAGTGGCCAGTCATGATGTCATTGTGTTGTTTGACTCAGCGTCAACTCACAATGTGATTAACTCCAAGCTCGTGAAGAGGCTGAAATTAAAGACAAGTCCATCTGACTACGCGTATACAGTCAGGATGGCCGATGGAAGTTCAACTGAAGTATGGGACCAAAGGGTTACCCAGTTGGAGCTTCGGATTCAGGACTATGCTGAGAAGCTTGATTTTGAAATAACCAAGCTTGCTCATGCGGATATAGCCCTGGGAATGGCGTGGCATTCTAGGAAGAATCCAGCCATTGATTGAAAAAAGCACGTATATCAATTCAAGATGAATGATGTGCTTTATGTCTTGCGAGGTGAAAGAGATATACCTCAGGGACCGTTGGTTTCCGTGATGGAAATCAGAAAGGCTCAAGTAGAGTCTTTATACCTTTGCACAGCATCGGTAGAGTCGGTGGATGAGTCTTCGGCTAGCACTGATGTTATGCAAAGTGATGAGATGGCCAAGCTGGCTAATCTTATAACAGAGGAGTTCTCTGAATGTTTTAGGGATGAACTACCTTATGGGTTACCTCCAGAACGGAAAGTTCAGCATAAGATTGAGCTGATCCCGGGGGCAGAACCTGTAAATAGACCTCCCTATAGAATGAGCTTTACTGAAGAAGCGGAGGTGCGTAGGCAACTAGAAGAATACCTCAAGTTGGGGCAGATTCAACCAAGTTTCTCACCTTTTGCTTCACCAGTGATATTAAAGAAGAAAAAGGATGATACGTTTCGCCTCTGTATAGATTACAGAGCATTAAATAATATCACTGTTAAGCACAGGTATCCGATGGCTCGGATTGATGATTTGCTAGATGCATTACATGGAGCCGTGATTTTCAGCAAGATAGATCTTAAGTGCGGCTATCATCAGATCCGGATTAGAGCCGAGGATGTGCATAAAACTGCTTTCAGGAGCAGGTTTGGTCATTATGAGTTTTTGGTAATGCCCTTCGGACTTACCAATGCTCCAGCGACCTTCGTCATGCTTATGAACGACTTACTACGACCGTATATCGGAAAGTTCGTAGTACATTTTATTGACGACATTTTGATATTCAGTAAAAGTGTTACTGAGCATTGTGAACACTTAAGGATAGTGTTCAGTACTTTGAGGAAAGCCAGTCTTTACGTGAATAAAAAGAAAACTATACTGTGTATGGTTAGGCTTGAGTACTTAGGGTTCATAATTACTCCACAGGGGGTAGAAATGGATCCGAAGAAGGTGGCTGCGATACTAACTTGGCCAATCCCTCAGAGTCTGACCGCGTTGCGATCATTCTTGGGATTTGTCCAGTTTTATAGAAGGCATATCAAAGGATATTCCGGAATAGTATCGCCATTGACTGATCTGACCTCAGATAAAGTACCTTTTGTTTGGGGACAGAATCAACAGGAAAGTTTTAACACCATAAAACAAGCTGTGGTCACAGGACCTGTGTTAAAAATAGTTGATCCCCAGAAACCGTTGTTCCTGGAAACCGATGCAAGTGGCATTGCGGTAGGAGCAGTCCTCCTTCAAGAGGGAAGGCCAGTAGCCTTTGAAAGCAAGAAGCTTTCTCCCTCTCAAAGGAATTGGCCAACTCATGAATTGGAGTTGTATGCTGTTATCCATGCTTTGAAAACATGGAGGCATTATCTGTATGGTTCAGAGTTTTATGTGGATGTGGATCATGATACTCTGAAACATTTTTGTAAACAGCCTGACTTGAGGGGCCGCCAAGCTAGGTGGGCAGAGCTCATGCAGGAGTTTAATCTAACGATTCGGTACCGAAGAGGAAAAGACAATAAGGTAGCTGATGCGTTGTCTTGCATTATGCACAACCTGAGTTTCACGGTATTAGAGAGTGCTCTAATGACCGAGATCAGAGAAACTCAAAAGGTGGACGAGTTTGTCCAGAGCTTATGGCCTAAGGCTCATGTGTTAAAACTCGGGGAAAATGAAAAGGATGACCTGGCATCCAGAAAAGGCCAAACTTATGCAAGATATACCATAAGGGATGGTATGCTAGTTAGAAATGGCAAGGTTGTAGTACCTGGTCAGAATGATCTCAGGCAGAGAGTCATTCGACAGTGCCATGATAGCCCGTGTGCGGGACATCCAGGAGTCGAGAAGACATATGATCTCGTGAAGCGAGATTTCTTTTGGCCAAAGATGAAAAAGCATATTCATGAATATGTGACACGGTGTTTCTCGTGTCAGGTAAGTAAGGCCGAGCGGGTGAAGCCACCTGGACTTTTACAGCCCTTGGAAATACCACTAAGTAAGTGGGAGAGCATTTCCATGGATTTTATTGTAGGACTACCTGCAACGCAAGGAGGGTATAACTCTATCCTTGTGGTGGTTGATCGTCTAACCAAGATGGCTCACTTCATTCCGACTAGAGAGTCTATTAGTGCCCCGCAAGTAGCGGAGTTGTTTATTAGACATATATTTCGTCTGCATGGATTGCCTAGATCCATAGTGTCAGACAGAGATGTCAGGTTTACCGGTCACTTTTGGACAGCGGTATTTGAGACACTAAGGACTGAGTTGGGAATGAGTAGTGGGGATCATCCTGAGACGGATGGTCAGACGGAGAGAGTCAACCAGACCTGGCCTTTTCTGGATGACCTGGCATCCAGAAAAGGCCAAACTTATGCAAGATATACCATAAGGGATGGTATGCTAGTTAGAAATGGCAAGGTTGTAGTACCTGGTCAGAATGATCTCAGGCAGAGAGTCATTCGACAGTGCCATGATAGCCCGTGTGCGGGACATCCAGGAGTCGAGAAGACATATGATCTCGTGAAGCGAGATTTCTTTTGGCCAAAGATGAAAAAGCATATTCATGAATATGTGACACGGTGTTTCTCGTGTCAGGTAAGTAAGGCCGAGCGGGTGAAGCCACCCGGACTTTTACAGCCCTTGGAAATACCACTAAGTAAGTGGGAGAGTATTTCCATGGATTTTATTGTAGGACTACCTGCAACGCAAGGAGGGTATAACTCTATCCTTGTGGTGGTTGATCGTCTAACCAAGATGGCTCACTTCATTCCGACTAGAGAGTCTATTAGTGCCCCGCAAGTAGCGGAGTTGTTTATTAGACATATATTTCGTCTGCATGGATTGCCTAGATCCATAGTGTCAGACAGAGATGTCAGGTTTACCGGTCACTTTTGGACAGCGGTATTTGAGACACTAAGGACTGAGTTGGGAATGAGTAGTGGGGATCATCCTGAGACGGATGGTTAGACGGAGAGAGTCAACCAGACTTTAGAGGATATGCTGAGAGCATATGTGTCATTGAGGCAACATACATGGGACAAGTGGTTGCCATTGTTGGAGTTTGCCTACAATGATCGAAAACATTCGTCTACTGGGTTCAGTCCGTTTGAACTGAACTATGGTTATAGGCCAGCCAATCCAACTATAGTTGGAGTACCTCAGAAAGTGCCTAGTGCCGCGAACTTTGTAGTTCAGATGCGGGAGATGCTAGCACTTGCGAGAGCTAATATCCGTCAGGCTATGGATAGAGCCAAGGTGTATGCGGATGAAAATCGGTCTATAAGAGTATTTGAAGAAGGAGAAAAAGTTTTTCTCAGAATTCCTTCGCACTCGAAGTCGTTGACTTCAGGAGAGTGTGCTAAGTTATCACCTCGATACTGTGGGCCGTGGTTAATTCTAAAGAGAATAGGCAGTGTAGCCTATAAATTAGAATTGCCACAGGGGTGTAAGGTGCACCCGGTTTTTCATGTTTCACGTTTAAAGAAATTTTTACATACTGGTGACTCACTAATCGAAGGTGTGGTTTTGTTTCAGGAGATAGAGGATATTGCAAGGCGCAAACCAACAAGAATCCTGGACCGAGGAACAATGCAAATACGAAATCGGAAGATACCCACGGTGTTGGTTGCATGGCATGGTCAGCCTCTATCCGAAGCTACCTGGGAATCTGTATATCAGTTGCGGAGAGTGTTCCCAGACTTTATCATCGAGGACGCTGATGTCTGAAGAGGGAAGGAATGTTACGCTCTAGCAGAGGTAGCATGACCTCGGAAGAATCAGTCGACATTTCCCTTATAGGATCTATCTTTGTAATATATGTGTTTGCGCTTTATGTAAATGATCGGGAGGGATTAATGTCAAGGTCCTAGGTGAGGGCTGATAGCACCAGACTAGATAGATCTGAGACCAAGGGCCTAGTGCAAAGATTGTGCCTAGGGGCAAGGAATTAAATGCATCCCAAGAGAGGGGTGAAATGTTGCATTAGGAAGGCCCTATATGGATGACATGTGGCATCTAGATCTATCTAGGGATTTGGGGTCTGTCAAGGCTAGTGAGAGAAGATAAGGATTGGGATTTTTACGTGATTTTGTGTACAGCTCTCTCTCTCTTTGAAGTCTTGGCAGAATTGGCTGGGTGGAAGATCAAGGTGCTACTCCCGTGATCTGCATTAGAGACTAGGATAGTAAAATCTGGTTACAAATGATGCAACAAATGGAAACCTTCAGGAGGGATCCGAGGTTACAACACCTGTTTGTCCAAGGAGAGGCTTCAAGTACCGCCTATGATGTGCCTAGGCCACCTGTGCAAGTGGAAGCACAGCCTGAGTCCAGCAGAAAAAAGGAAAAGAGGGTCCCGTGCTCAGACCAAGAAGAGGAGGCAACAACAGGAACCATCCAGTACCTCTTCATCCTCTACATCCAGCTCATAGTCTTCTTCTTATGATACCTCTCCGGAGCCATCGAGAAGAGAGAAGATAGTTAAAAAGAAAAAGTGTGACAAGCCCAGAGAATTCAAGGAGGGTGGAAAATCCGTGAGATTCATCACCTTCAATGGCAGATATGGGCAAGCAGAGAAAGCTGTTCAATTTGTCAGACAGTTTGATGTAGCGTTTGGAAGTGAGAACTTCTTGGAATCATCGTTGAGAATGGTTAGCCTACATCTTACAGGGATAGCCAGTGCGTGGTGGGAAGCCCAGACGCAGGATGGTACTGCACCCAAGCACTGGAAGGGGTTTAAAAAGGCCTTCTGCAAGCAGTTCCTGCCCAAGGAATTCAAAAGCCATGTAATGAATGCTTGGGACAGTCTCCACATGGAAGCAGGGGAGTCCGTGGATGACTACAACCAGAGGTTTTGGGACTATTACCTGCAGGTCTTGCCATTTAGGAAAATATCCCACGAGACTCAGATGGAGAAGTACAAGGCCGGTCTCTGACCCCGAAAATTCAGACCCAAGTGAATACCCAACGATTAAAGGGTATTCAAAATCTGATGCATGTTGCTACAGTGGCTAGTCTAATGTACATGCAAGACCCCTCCACTTTGATGTCACGGCAAGCAGGTATGCCGACAAGAAGGAAGCCTAAATCCTACAGGCAAGAAAGAAGGGAATTTCCTGAACGGAAAGAATTCCCTAGAGGGGCAAAGAAAGGGTTTCAACCTCAGAAGCCGAGGGAAAACCGTCACAGCCCAGAGGATTAAAGTTTCAATCCAAATTCAGTCTTGAACAAATTGATATCTTCAGGAAAGAGGGCAAGTGTTTCCGGTGCAGGGAACTAGGACATGTGGCTGCCAGATGCCCAGACAGGCCTCCGACATCGAAGGGGAAAGAGGCAAAGAAGCCACAACAGCCACCTAGGCCACGAGCTGCAGGGATCCCTGATGTTTTGGGATGCAGCCAGGATCCAGAGGAACGGGAGATGTGTCTGGCTTGGGGAAAGATTCGTGACCAGCCAGCACTGATGGGTGTTTCTTGTACAGTAGGTTGCAGAAAATCATTGCTAAAAGTAGAGGGGAAACTATCCCCGTTGTATCAAATAAATCTTTCAGCAAAGAAATAAAATCAGCAATTTCTGCGTACATGGTTTTTGTCAGGGACACAATCCTAGATATGTCTGCTGATTTTAATGTACACAATGAAAGCAATTTTCAATTTTTAAATAAATTCAAAGATTGTTTTTCGGAGGCACTACCAGAACAGCTACCCCCAGAGAGGCCAGAGGATCACATGATAGATCTAGTGCCAGGGAGTGAGCCGCCTAATAGGCCACCATACAGGGTCAGTGCCACGCAGAGGAAGGAGATAATGAACCAGGTTCAGGACTTGCTGTCCAAAGGGTTAATACAGCCCAGCTCCTCACCTTTTTGCTCACCTGTACTGTTAGTACAGAAGAAAGATGGTTCGTTCAGGATGTGCGTGGATTATCGCGCCCTGAACAAGATGACCATCAAGAACAGGTTCCCCATTCCATGCATTGATGATGTCTTGGACAAATTGGGTGGTGCCACTATTTTTAGCAGGATAGATTCGAAAAGTGGTTATCATCAGATAAGGATACAGCCACAGGATGTGTATAAGACAGCCTTCAGGACTACCTTTGGACTGTATGAATATCTAGTGATGCCATTTGGGTTGACAAATGCCCTTGCCACTTTCAATAGGATGATGGATCGAATATTCAGGCCGTATAGACATTTTACTGGTACCTTCTTTGATGACATCATTATCTTCTCTACATCACTGGAGGAACATAAACAACATCTAGCCTTGGTATTCGAAGAGCTGCGTAAAAATCAGCTCTTCATCAATGGAAAGAAGAGTGAATTCTTCTTGGACGAGTTTCATTATCTGGGACACATTATTTCTAGGGAGGGAGTCAGAATGGGGACCCTGCTAAAATACAGGCCATCAGAGATTGGCCAGAGCTGCGTTCATTGCACGAGGTACGGAGCTTCTTGGGCTTATGCTCCTACTATCGCAGATTCATACGGCATTTCGCAGCCTTAGCCGCTCCTCTTCATGATCTGACAAAGAAGAATGCCACTTTTGTTTGGGGAGACAGCCAGAAAGCTACTTTCAAGCAACTGAAAGAGAAGCTTATGACAGGACCAGTACTTGTGGTTCCTGATTTATATAAGCCCTTCGTGGTCGAGTGTGATGCATGTGGGGACAGCATTGGAGCATTGCTCCAACAGGATGGGCATGTGGTTGCATATGAGAGCAGAAGGCTCCGTGATGCAGAGCTTCATTTGGTGGTCTATGAGAAAGAACTATTAGCTGTGATCCACGCTCTCACCAACTGGAAACATTATTTGTTGGTAGCTGATTTTATTGTGAAGACGGATCACCAGAGCTTACGTTACTTCTTGACGCAGACAAAGTTATCTGAGAAGCACTCCAAGTGGGCAAATTTGCTGTCCATGTTTCACTTCCAGATTATCTATGTGCCAGGAGTACAGAATATGTCAGCAGATGCTCTATCTAGGAGACCCCAAGTGCATAATGTCACTATTGCCTATCACCAGGATTTATAGGACATGTAGTCCCAGTATGCACAAGATCCAGACTTTGGAGTAGTTTATCAGCAAATGCTTGATGGGCAGTCTAGCAGTCAGTATTTAATGAAAGATGGGTATTTGATGAAGGACGATTGCCTACGCATAACTAGAGGCATGAGATAGAAAATAATGGATGAATGTCATGCACCACCGTATGCAGGACATAGGGGTATCTTCAACTACCCAAGCTCTGGAAAGATATTTTTATTGGCCAGGAATGCAGAAAGACTTACATTTGTTTGTCACAGAATGCCTTACTTGCCAGAAAGTCAAATATGACAGCCATCAAACACCTGGTCTTTTAATGCCTCTACCCGTGCCAAAAGCACCATGGGAGAGTATAGCAATGGAGTTCATATTTGAGTTGCCAAGGTCAAGAACTTGAAATGATGGGATATGGACTATCATTGACCGCTTCAGTAAGCAGGCTCATTTCATTCCAGTCAGGAAGACGATAAAGGTAGACCACATGGCAAAGGTGTTTATTGCTCAGATATTCAAGCACCATGGTATGCCTAAGTCCATTGTGAGTGACCGTGACCCCAGAATGACCAGTCTATTTTGGAGGGCCTGATGTCACCAACTTGTAATCAAATCATTGATTAATAAAGTTTGACCAAGTTTGACTTTTAGTCAATGCATGAAATATATGGTCAAAGTGGGTTGATTCCAGTCAAGGATTTGACTTGGGAATCTGAGAGTCCAGTCGGTTGTTTAATTATGGATTTAATTAATCAACTGGAAGAGAAACATATGGACAGGGTCAAAGTACTGGCCTAGTCAAGCAGGACTTGGAGGATTCCGAGTCAAGGGGAACCGGAACCCCTGTGGACTAAGTCCAAAGAATCGGAAGAATGGAACTACCGGCCCAAGGGACTGACAATGGTCATGCCTGAAACGCGGAAGAACATGGGACTACCAGCCCACGGGATTGACATTGGTCATGCCTGAAACGCAGGAGAACATGGGACTACCGGCCCACAGGATTGACATCGGTCATGCTTGAAACGCGGAAGAATATGGGAACCGGCCCAAGGGTTGTACTTCGGTCAACCAGGAATCTGGCATTGACTTCGGTCAAAGGACATTGATCATGAGGATTCAGATCAATGAGGGTTGGACATTGATCAATGAGGATTCAGATCAATGAGGCTTGGCTTTCCGCCTGGCTGGATTCAGGGTATTTCAGCTTTGTACAGGACAGCCTCCAGCAGAGTCATCATCGGTGGCAGGATGGGGGAGCGGTTTCGGCTGGAGAGATTAGTGCGACAGGGCTGCCCGCTCGCACCATACTTGTTCCTTTTCTTCGCTGAGGCGATGGCACACTACCTCCGAGCCAGGTCGACATGGATTCGTGGAGTCCGCCTCCCCATCAGGGAGGACTCTGAACTCCTTGACTCAGAGTATGCCGACGACACAGCTCTTTATGTTCAGGACGATGAGATGACGTTGGAGAGGGTGAGGCTGGCCTTAGAGGTCTTCTGCTCCGCTGCTGGTGCGAAAATCAACTAGAATAAGTCAGTCGGTTTTCTCACCGACCCTGGGGCCTACTCGCAGTGGGGGAGATTTCTCGGCTTTAGATGGATTCCCCGGGGTCAGACTACCAGATACCTTGGCTTTCAGGTGGGTCTGGACATCTCTCCTGCTCAGCAGTTCCTCCCGGTGCTAGATTCCATTCGACGGAAGCTAGCTTTCTGGAGCACGGCTAAGCTCTCTCTAGCAAGATGGGCATTGGTGGTCAACCAGGTTCTTTTGGCCACGGCCTGGTATGTGGCCTCCTGCTGGTGTTTTTCGCGGACGTGTGTGGCCCAGCTGAGGCGGATGGTCCGGAACTTCCTGTGGTCCGGAGGGGATGGGGTCAGAGATACCAGAGCCAGGGTAGCCTGGCAGACAGTCATCCTCCCGCAGGCGGAGGGAGGCCTTGGCATTATAGACCCAGATCTCCAGAGTCAGGCCCTCCTGGGCGAGCTTGTTATCCGCGGTTTGACCCCTGGGGGGCAAACGTTTAAATTGTTACTTCAGCAGGGGATCAGCTCTTGTACCCCGAGCCGAGGCGTAGAGTGGACACCTTCTTTCAGATGGATTTTTACTTCGGCCCCGCTGACCCGACCCCGCTCCCCGTTCATTCGCAGCCTGCTCACTGTGTGGAGACGTCTTTGACTTGGCCTGCACCAGATTCCGCCGAGCTGTCAGGAGGAGATTGACCGCCAGCCTCTTGTATGGAACGGCCACGTTAGAGATACCTCTGGTCTTCAGCTGGGCGAGAGGTCGCACATTTCCTGGGTTGGTTGGTCGAGGGGGCCCGCTCGATCCCTGAGAGTGTGGAGGGACGCTTTCAGACACTTAGAGCCAGCAGCCTTAGCAGCAGCAGCAGGTGGTGTCCGAGGTGCTCAGGCGCGACGCACAGAGATAGACGGGGCGATCCCTGCCCATTGGCTACTTCCCCTGGGGGCCCAGACCCTCTTGCTCGGAGATGCTCGCTGGCTGGGTCAGTTCACCCCCCTCGGCATCCCCCTAGTTGTCGTAGGACGCTTGGTAGATACATCGGTCACCTTTTTCTGTGTCCTGGGAGACGGTCGTCTCAGGAGAGGGCGCTTTGATTGATCCCCTTCTTCCTTGGCAGAGGATCCGCGTTGTAGGCCTCATGGGGAAGGCCTGGCAGATCGACCCGCGCATCGAGCAGGATCAGCTTCAATTTTGGCATCTCTGGATCTGGGAGGGGCGGGCCCTCTCAGAACTTGACTGGGACCTAGGAGAGTGGAGATGGCCAGAGGTCGTGACAGGCCAGGGGCCGACCCCTTTCTTCGCTTACAGCGCGAGGCTTGGCCGGAGCATTCTCGAGAGGATGCAGAGCAGACCGCCCACCCAGCGCCCCAGATGGTATGCTCAGGGGATCTCCAGGTTATTTCTTCAGGCCTTCTGGAAGGCCTTGTGGGAGAGCTGGCGGCCACGGAAGATCTCTTACTTCCTTTGGCTTCTCGCCCACAAGGGGCTTCCAGTGGGGAGCTGGCTTCATCAGATCGGCCAGGAGGATCTTTGTCAGTTATGTCACGAGGCTGAGGAGTCACCAAAACATTGCCTGTGGAGTTGTACACGAGCCCAGGAAGTGTGGAGGTGGACTTTCGGGATCCTCACTAGAGCAGTGCCGGAGCTTGGCCTAATCACTTGGGGCGCGTTTTGCTGGTGCAGCACTGCACCAGGTCACCACCAGATGTTCGAGGCAGGACCTCAGGACCCTGTTTTCCTCATCACTCAGGGGACCTGGGGCCCTCTCGAGGGCATTCCACAACATATGGCCGAGGTGGACACAGACTCTCGGGAGAGGCAGCCTATTTGGGAGATTATTGGCAGCATCACCGGATGGCACATTTGGACCTCGCGCTGCGCCCAGATCCTAGGAGACACCTCCCCGTCGACCGCCTAGGTCATGGCCAACATTTGGAGCGAGGTCATCCACACACTCAGCGGCCAATGGGACCAGATCCAAGGAGATTCTCGGGCCGGCCGGGAGAAGCGGAGATGCTTTCTTCGCGACTGGGATGTCTAGGACCTCTTCTTCGAGCACACTTCGCAGGGCATACAGTGGCGTTACTCCCCGCCCCTCTGGTTATTCCCCCATACCCGGTTGATTCCTCCGTGAGAGGTCACTTTTGATTCTGTATAGGGCTACGTCCGATTTGTGACAACAGCCCCCCTTTTTTCAGCCGTCAGGCTGCCCTTGTATTCTTGTTCTCGAAGTAATATAATCAGCACTGTTTTTCGCGAAAAAAATCAGCAATTTCTGCGTACATGGTTTTTGTCAGGGACACAATCCTAGATATGTCTGCTGATTTTAATGTACACAATGAAAGCAATTTTCAATTTTTAAATAAATTCAAAGATTGTTTTTCGGAGGCACTACCAGAACAGCTACCCCTAGAGAGGCCAGAGGATCACATGATAGATCTAGTGCTAGGGAGTGAGCCGCCTAATAGGCCACCATACAGGGTCAGTGCCACGCAGAGGAAGGAGATAATGAACCAGGTTCAGGACTTGCTGTCCAAAGGGTTAATACAGCCCAGCTCCTCACCTTTTTGCTCACCTGTACTGTTAGTACAGAAGAAAGATGGTTCGTTCAGGATGTGCGTGGATTATCGCACCCTGAACAAGATGACCATCAAGAACAGGTTCCCCATTCCATGCATTGATGATGTCTTGGACAAATTGGGTGGTGCCACTATTTTTAGCAGGATAGATTCGAAAAGTGGTTATCATCAGATAAGGATACAGCCACAGGATGTGTATAAGACAGCCTTCAGGACTACCTTTGGACTGTATAAATATATAGTGATGCCATTTGGGTTGACAAATGCCCTTGCCACTTTCAATAGGATGATGGATCGAATATTCAGGCCGTATAGACATTTTACTGGTACCTTCTTTGACGACATCATTGTCTTCTCTACGTCACTGGAGGAACATAAACAACATCTGGCCTTGGTATTCGAAGAGCTGCATAAAAATCAGCTCTTCATCAATGGAAAGAAGAGTGAATTCTTCTTGGACGAGTTTCATTATCTGGGACACATTATTTCTAGGGAGGGAGTCAGAATGAACCCTGCTAAAATACAGGCCATCAGAGATTGGCCAGAGCTGCGTTCATTGCACGAGGTACAAAGCTTCTTGGGCTTATGCTCCTACTATCGCAGATTCATACGGCATTTCGCAGCCTTAGCTGCTCCTCTTCATGATCTGACAAAGAAGAATGCCACTTTTGTTTGGGGAGAGAGCCAGAAAGCTACTTTCAAGCAACTGAAAGAGAAGCTTATGACAGGACCAGTACTTGTGGTTCCTGATTTATATAAGCCCTTCGTGGTCGAGTGTGATGCATGTGGGGACAGCATTGGAGCAGTGCTCCAACAGGATGGGCATGTGGTTGCATATGAGAGCAGAAGGCTCCGTGATGCAGAGCTTCATTTGGTGGTCTATGAGAAAGAACTATTAGCTGTGATCCACACTCTCACCAACTGGAAACATTATTTGTTGGGAACTGATTTTATTGTGAAGACGGATCACCAGAGCTTACGTTACTTCTTGACACAGACAAAGTTATCTGAGAAGCACTTCAAGTGGGCAAATTTGCTGTCCATGTTTCACTTCCAGATTATCTATGTGCCAGGAGTGCAGAATAGGGCAGCAGATGCTCTATCTAGGAGAGCCCAAGTGCATAATGTCACTATTGCCTATCACCAGGATTTATAGGACATGCAGTCCCAGTATGCACAAGATCCAGACTTTGGAGTAGTTTATCAGCAAATGCTTGATGGGCAGTCTAGCAGTCAGTATTCAATGAAAGATGGGTATCTAATGAAGGATGATTGCCTACGCATAACTAGAGGCATGAGATAGAAAATAATGGATGAATGTCATGCACCACCGTATGCAGGACATAGGGGTATTGCCTCAACTACCCAAGCTCTGGAAAGATATTTTTATTAGCCAGGAATGCGGAAAGACTTACATCAGTTTGTCACAGAATGCCTTACTTGCCAGAAAGTCAAATATGACATGCATCAAACACCTGGTCTTTTAATGCCTCTACCCGTGCCAGAAGCACCATGGGAGAGTATAGCAATGGAGTTCATTGCCAAGGTCAAGAACTGGAAATGATGGGATATGGACTATCATTGACTGCTTCAGTAAGCAGGCTCATTTCATTCCAGTCAGGAAGATGATAAAGGTAGACCACATGGCAAAGGTGTTTATTGCTCATATATTCAAGCACCATGGTATGCCTAAGTCCATTGTGAGTGACCGTGACCCAAGAATGACCAGTCTATTCTGGAGGGCCTTGTTTGACAATTTGGGGACGAAGTTGAATTTCTTTTCTTCATTTCATCCTCAGACAGACGGTCAGAGCGAGATAGCAAATTCCACAGTATTGGATTTGCTAAAATGTTATGTGGCTGAGCAGAAAACTGAGTGGGAAAGGTATCTCCCACTAGTGGAGTTTGCATACAACAATACGATGCATAGCTCCACAGGAAAAGCTCCTTTTGAGGTTATATACGGAAAGGTCATTGTACCGCCAATCCTTCGAACAAAGGATGAGATTTTTGCAGCTGATGAATATGTCAGAGATCTTGAGACAGCGTTCAGCCAGGTGCGGACAGCAATAGAAAGATCTCAGCTGAAGCAAAAGCAAGCTGCAAATAAACACAGAAGGCAATTGGACCTCAAAATTGGAGAGTGGGTACTTCTGAAATTTGAAAAGACAAGACTCCGCAAGCTGAAGGGTAAGGAAAAGATTTATGTTAAACTATCTCCGAGGTACTATGGACCATTCAAAGTCATAGAGGAGATAAATCCAGTATCCTTCAGATTGGATTTGCCAGGTCATTGGACTATTCACAATGCATTCCATGTGAGTCTTCTGAAGAAGTACTAGGGACTAGAAGCAACAGAACCAGTTCTAGAGGATCTGCCAGAGGTGGAAGTGTTAGAGGAGGTTCTCCAACTAGAATAGATTGTGTATCATAGTGTACATAAGGGCCGCCAGGGCAAACAGATGTACAGATACCTTGTAAAATTCAAAAATTATTCGGCATTGCCTGCCAAGTGGATGGATGAAGACATGTTGTCTGATCATCCAGAGATTTTGGACATCTACAAGCAGGCTTTTCAGTTGAGGTCAACTGATTAGAAGCCGAGGAGATGTCACCAACTTGTAATCAAATCATTGATTAATAAAGTTTGACCAAGTTTGACTTTAGTCAATGCATGAAATGTATGGTCAAAGTGGGCTGATTCCAAACAAGGATTTAACTTGGGAATCCGAGAGTCCAGTGGGTTGTTTAATTATGGATTTAATTAATCAACTGGAAGAGAAACATATGGACAGGGTCAAAGTATTGGCCTAGTCAAGCAGGACTTGGAGGATTCCGAGTCAAGAGGAACCGAAACCCCTGTGGACTAAGTCCAAAGAACCGGAAGAATGGGACTACCGGCCCAGGGGACTGACAATGGTCATGCCTGAAACGCGGAAGAACATTGGACTACCGGCCCACAGGATTGACATTGGTCATGCTTGAAACGCGGGAGAACATGGGACTACCGGCCCACAGGATTGACATTGGTCATGCTTGAAACGCGGTAGAAGATGGGAACCGGCCCAAGGGTTGTACTTCGGTCAACCAGGAATCCGGCGTTGACTTCGGTGAAAGGACATTGATCATGAGGATTCAGATCAATGAGGGTTGGATTGACCCAGCAGTATATGTTTTATGTTGTGTGTACACACATGTGGTCAGTGGGGACGCCCACACGTGACTAGGATTAGTCAAACAAAAGAATTGTTTTATTTGCATGCAAATGAATGGCTAACATTTAACGGGTGCCATGATTGGTGCTAGCTTAAATGTGCAGGTACCAGGTAGGGTTGGATTACCCTCTTGTACATGAAAGCTGCCGGCAATATTTAGGTGCCAAGCGACGGCGCCTAGCTAGGGGCCGCGCATCCCTAGGGTCGAGACTAGTTAGAGACGGCTTTAATTTTAAAAGCCTAGCTAGCCTTTAAGGATAGACTTTGACTAAAGTTGAGCAATAGAGAATTGCCATGTAATATCATTCTAATTGTAATGTCTATTGTGACTTATCCTCACATAGAGAACTCTACTTGTGCATTATGGATGATCTAGCTCTCCCACAGGCTACTTTGTAATTGAACTGAGTTTTCGAGTGGAATAAAAACCTTCGGGGGGGTCCAGCCAGCGCGTTGCTCTGGGCCTCAGTCGGGTGTTGAGAGAGGGAGAGAAAAATCTACATTTCAACGGTACTTTCAATTCAGCAGACTGTTTCTCTAGCATGCAACTATGGATGCTTGTGCTTACAACGATGTTGCAGAGATTTCACAGGTGCAGGTATAATGGGGGCAATGATGGTGGTAGATTAGAAAGCAACAATACAGGGGAAAGCCCCGTCCCTCGTCTTACAAGTGCTATGTTCGGGAGCCGCCATGTAGGTAGGCTGTGGACTCTGTGAAGGAAGGTAACAGTCTGAAAGAGGGCATCTATCTATAGCGGTGCCATAGCAAACTCGGCCTGAATGAATTGGTGGGGAACTGAGGGCTTACTACGAATCATCCTAGAGCCCATGATGACTTGAAGCCGCTCGAATCTGGCCCATACTGTCACTGAAATATCACATGCCCAGAAAGGTGCTGCGTACGTCTGACTAGGGTATCAAAAAGCCAGCCCTTCGTAGGTGGATCCTGGAAATGTGCCTGGAAACATCGTCTCTCTAGTCGTGCTAGAGCTTCCTGTCCTCAAGTGAGGCGAGCCCTAGCTGCCTGAGTCATCTTGAAGATTCCTGTCCTCAAGTGAGCCGAGCTCTAGCTGCCTGAGTCATGCTGAAAAGTGGCCCTGTGAACACTACTCCCAGGTATGTGTAGGATTGTACAATCTCAACTGGTTGGCCTCGGTATAGGAAGGGACTGGTGGGCTGTGATAATCTCAATAGTGTAGCAGGGGAAGTATTGAAGACCATAATCTTGGTCTTCCCAAGATTAACAGACAGATCCCGATCGAGGCAAAACTCCTCCAAGTGTCTCTGTAAGCCCTCTGCTGAAGATGATAGGAGAATAATGTCATCTGCATATAGTAGGATCTGTATCATCACATTAGTCAAAAGTGATCCCTCACCGCCAAGCCGGTCAATGAAAGAGGTAATCTCGTCGATGTAGAGGCCAAAGAGAGTCGGTGAGAGTGGGCAGCCATGCTTAACTCCAATAGTGCTCTCTATCTAGCCTGACAGGCCTCCTGGGGCACGGACTCTACCTCAAACAGACTCATATAGGCACATGACTCCCCAAATAATACTGTATGGTATATGCATCTCTTGCAGACGTCTGATCAAGCGAGAGCGTGGGACAGTGTCGAAAGCCTTTGTGAAATCCACAAAGCAAGCATAGACCTTTTGACGTCGCGACCTCGCCTCCTCAATGACTGCTCTGAGAGTGAAAATGTGGTCGAGGGTGGAATGTTGTCTGTGAAAGCTAGCTTGTCCAATGGCCCGTAAACCGTGTGCCTTAGTGTAGGTGCTGAGCTGCCTCTCTAGAACCGATCCATATATCTTGGCCAATGTATGACCAATTATTAGTGTGTGGGAGTTCTCTGGGGCCATGGAGTCACTTGCCTTGTATATGGGTATAATGGTGGAGGTACTCCAACTGGGTGGGAAGCCATGGCATACAGCATGATTAAACATCAGTGCTAGTATTGCATGTCCATGTGCAAAATGCTGTGTACGCAGTCCTTCATGATCCTGTGCTCTCTGGTTATGAAGCCGGCCAAGTGCTTCACAAACATTCTGTGTAGTGAGTAACTGACAGGTGGTGGGGCGGGGAATGGATGACATATCAGGTGGAGTCTGATTTGGTACATCGTATAGTGAACATGCATATCTATACCAAACCTCTGGATCTGTGATAGGGATAGGTAGCTTTCCCTCTGACAATAGGCTCCACCCAAACGTGGGATCTCCTCCACGAAAAGAACGGATCACCTCTTCTACTCTGTGTGCTGTAAAGGTTCCTCGCTTATAGCGGGTCATGTGTCGTAATCTTTTGTGCCTCCTATGTCAACATGTGGCCCAATGCTCATTGGCGTATCAAGTGAGACCTCAGTTCTCTGCATTCATCATCAAACCAGGGGTGCTGCAGCATAGTCCCAGTACGAGCGTGTGTAGAAGACTTGGTGGTGGGAAAGGAGCTAGTGGCAGCCTCGTGTATCACTGTGACAAGGGCATCTGATGCACGGCCAAGGTCTGTCTTTGTGCTGAGCATATCAATCCCTTGGGTGAGGTGGCTGTCATAGACATGGTCAAGTGCATGATCAAAGTGGACATGTGTACGGGGCTGCATGTGGAGGGCTGCGTGTGGGGTTGGTGTAGTAAAAGATAGATAGGAATGATCAGCTCCGATAGGGGGAAGGGGGCACATAAAAATCTTGAACTCGTGACATAAATGAGAGGGGACCCATCAAGTAATCCACTGTACTACTCCCTCCACCATGTGGAAAGCATGTAAGTCCAACTTTTGTAAAGAAAGGAGTCTAGTTTTTGTGGATTGCTACAGATTGGTACAGCAGGAACTTTGTACTTGAACTTCCTTGCAATTAATACAAACCCGAAAGGGGGGATCCAGAGATGCAGTTGCCCTGGATCCTAATCGGGGTGTGGTGTACCTTTCACATGTATGCTTGAGCAGGAAACTGAGGAAATGAAACAGTAAAGAAAAAGAAATGGTCGTGCTGCAGATTGTGATGATTCCTGTCTGTAATTGATGAAATGAAGCTGACCGTGTTGTTATAATATCCCTGTTAGTAAAAGTCTCATTGAAACCACCTGGATCAGACCATAGAGTGCCATTACAATTCCACACAGCAATTCTGAATTTGCTACATGCATTTATCCCCGTGTTCTGACACTGTCATAATTCAACATTCTCTTTCTCCTCAATTATTCACTCTTGTCAATTTTTTCTGGAATGATAACTCTACCATCTCGATAAATGGCCCATTTTCCAGCTTCTCTAGCTGCCATCTTTTTCTTTAGGCCTTTCCGCTTATGTTCCTGTTGTAGTAGGGTGAGGTCATCATTGAGATAGATCTTTGTGCCCTTCAGTACAGCCCGCATGCTGAGGAGAGTAGATCTATCTGTGGCTGTCCGTAATTTCATTACTAGTGGACGGTTGGGAAGCTCTACTTTGCCCACTCTCCATGCGGATTCACACGTGAGGTTGACGCCCATTTTAGTGAAAAGGGTTTCAGTATCTGACATTGGTGTGTCTTCCATTTCCAAACCTCGTACGAGGAAATTTAGTGCCTTACTATTCCATCTTTTATCTTCTTCCAATGATTTATGGAATAATCAAATTTGCGCTTCACACCCTCGTGTGTATGAACTTTCTGTGTGTAGCAGTTGTAGAGTTGGTTTGTCGAAGGTTGCTATGTTGAAACCAGTGTTTGTGTTTGCACAGTGAAATCTGGGAATGTCAACTCTTGAAGTCGGTGCAGTGTGGAGTTCTTGCAGGCATAATATTGTTGCGCCAAGCATACTATTGCATTGAATAATGTCTTCTGGTGGCATGGAAAAGACCTTGTGTTAAGGCTTTGTATCATTGTAGTGCTTCGGTAGGTTTTTTCCAAGTTGGACTGGTCGAGCAGCCATTGGTAGGTTGTGGTCAGTTGTGCAATTTCTTGGTGTCAATTTTAATATTATTTTGTTGTATTGGTGCTAAGTGTAGAGGTTTATTGGATCGCAAATGCGTGATAGTGCAGTGTAAAGAAGTCCATGAGTTCTAATACCTTTAGTGTCAAATGCAAGAGAGTCCATTGAGAGTCCTTGTGATCTGTGCACCGTTCGTGCAACGGTCAGTTGTGGTGGGAATTGTTGATGGCTGATAGTCTTCAAGTGATTCTTCCCAATTTGAAATTCAGGGGTCGAAGCCGTGAGGAGAGGGAACAAAGATGCAGATGGCTCAACCCAGGGAGGAGGCGATGGCGGAAGGAAAGGGGATGCTGCCCACGCTCAAGAGCCAAGTGAGACACAACTCACACTCACGATGCCCATAAAGCTACTCAAGAATGCACAGGCTCACGAGCAGGTCACGCACGAAAGCAAGGCAAAGGCGAGGCGCGAACAAGCTGTGGGTGAGCATAGGGACGAGTCGCAGAAAATGTGAGCAGGTCATGTGGCTGTGTACAGGTTGCGGAGCAAGCCGCGCTATAGGCGCAACAAGGAGGAAGCAAGGGGGGAAGGCGACAATGAGGAAGGCGAGGCTCTGGTGAGGTGAGCTCATGCGAGAGAGAGGGGAGGTAGATGGAAGGGGGAGCGGGAGCGAGCTCACAATAGCAGCTCATGTTAACATTATGAAGTATTGAAACTAGGTATGATAATCAAAATTTGCACTGGAAATCTCGTCACCTTTGAGGGAATAGTCAACGGTGCGGATGGAATTTTTAAAGGATCTAACATGATTGCAAAGCCTCCCTTCACCTGGATTGAGTTCAAAGACATTCAAGTCAGTGCTCAAGCTCGAGCAGCAATTCGCCCCTTATACAATGTCAGCATACCGAACACATGGACACCAATTTCCCAATTTGTGTGAGCTTTTAGTTTGTCCCTTCGATATGGTGGCTTCAAGCTGGGAGCCCGTGGCCCGATAGGATCCCCTCCTCTTCCAAAGCCTATCAAGTTACTTTGACAAAGCAACAGGTTATCATGTTGAGGAGAGGCGCCACAGACTCCATAGGTACTTCGGTGTATGGGCGTGTCATTGGATACAGGGGATTCAGTGCCGATGACTTCGATTCTTGTTTCCACAAATCACCCTCCATTTTCCTGGCTTGGCGGCCGAGCTTCGCCCCATTGTTAGGAATTGGGGGGCACACTTTGGGTGGGTCATGTAGGATACTTTGGCAGATGTAGTGGCTGCCGCAAGTGTCCGTTGAGTTCGTTGCTTGATCCCTCTAGTTTGCCTTCGGAGCTAGAGATAGTGAATGCTGCGAGGGCTATTTCTCAGAGTCTTCTCGTCATAAGACTTCTCGATCAGTGCTTGAGGTGCCATGGATTTGGGCGCTAGGCACGATCATATCCTCGCTTCATTAGAACAGAGCCCCCTCTTCCTAGCCATTCGAAGTCGACAGCACAGGGCGCAACCCGCCAAAAGACTGCCCCACCCGGATGGCGAGGGATGGATGAAGGTTTTAGGAAAAAAGTAAAAGAAGAACAAATAGAAAAGCAAGCCTTTAGAGGTTGATGAGGAGGTGGAGTGTAGTAGACGTAGTCGGAGCTTCTCTCCCCGCTCCCCTCAGCCCCCTCCCCAACCACCCCCACCCCCTCCCCACCCAGCTCCCCTGTAGAGGAGCCAGTGATTGCAACCCTACAAGATGTGCAAAGTACCCCCTCCACCCCACTAGTTGTCAGCACCTAAGCAGGAGAGGAGGTACCTGTCACCATTTATTGATATCCCAAGGTTAATAAAGTGGTTTAACCAAGTTTTGACTAAATTTGACTTTCGTCAAAGAATATTTTTAATGGTCAAAGTTATATTGACTTTTAATTAACGATTTAATTAAAGTCAGAGAACTCGGAGGATTCCGAAAGACTTAGAGGATTCTAAGTATAAAAGGGGAGGATTCCCAAGAAGCACATTTAATGTGCTAGTGACCCGGTCAAAGTTAATGACTTGGAGGATTCCAAGAAGTGGGGCACTGGACCCAAGTGGTTTAAATTCCAGAAAATCCAGAAGAAAAAGGAATGGAACCCGGACCCAAGTAGTTTGATTCCAGAAATCCGGAGAGGAAAATAAAAAGGGGCACTGGACCCTAGTGGTTGAAATTTCAGGAAATCCAGAAGAATAAAGAATGGGACCCGGCCCAAGTGGTTTAATCCAAAAATCCGGAAAAGTTAATGGGAACCGGCCCAAGGGATTGATATTACATCATCCAAAAACTCGGTGTGACTTCGGTCAAAGGGATTGACCTCGGTCAAAGAGGTTTGACCTCGGTCAAAGTGGGTTGACTTTGGGTCAACCAAGTAATTAATAATAATATGTGCACATATATGTGTGTGGGGACGCCCACTATGACTAGGATTATTCAAGTTTATTATTTTTAATGATGCATGCAAGGCTAACAATTAATGTGCGCTCGTTGTGGTGCCATTAGAATTGTTTAGGAGCAAGTACAGGGATGGATTGGCACCATGGCTGGAGAGTTACTTAGGCAACAGTTTCAGGCAGGTGATGTTCGCTTGAGGTGGCACCGCAACGCCAAGTGGTTTTGCCTTACGGTGATCGTTTGGCCTTCGCTTCATTGAATATATCTACAGTATGTTTGGCCTTGTACGGGAGCGAAGCTCAGGGGCTTCAATGGCATATCCTTGGGTGAGATCTCGAGTTGGCTTGAGAAGGCGTACACTCATGGCATGAAGGGGCTTACTCCACTGCTGAAGGTTTTAGGGAACGATTTGGATGAGTCAGACCCTCCCCTCTAAACCTTCACAAAAGCGTCTTTGTTTGTTTGCAGGGATTCCATCGACGATGTCGACATGGTACCTTGGTTCCTGGGTGAGCGCTTTGGGTCGGCATAGAGACAAAGGGTTCCAGGATTGGGATCCTCATTATATACGCACCTACAGATCTTCGGCGGAGGACTTCCTTCTGGCAGACATTGGCAGATTCGGCCCCTGAGGTGGATTCATGGATTATTGGAGGTGACTTCAACAATCTCTAGACATTGGAGGATCAGCAAGGCAGGGGTTCAGAGTTAGCTGGCATTGCGCACGTGGAGCAGACTACGTGGGAGTCCTTCCTCTTTGCAGTAGGAGGGAGGGACAGTTGGAGAGAGCCTTCTTTTAGCATATGGCCAGGGAGTGTAGATTTTTCTTGGGGCTTGTGGCGGGAAGGGGGTAGATTGTTGGAGCAGTTGGATCGTTACTAAGTCAACAAGTGGGCAGTTGGCAAAGGTGGATAGTCCGGGGTGGTGCCTGGGACGATAGTGTCAGATCATAGTCGTGTGATCATGACTCTAGACGAGGCAGCTCATTCCATAGCCTCGGTTCTTGCAGGATCCTGGATTCTTTCTCTTTTGGAGTGGAGGTTCATAGCCATATAGTGGATCTGTGGGATAGGGAGTGGGATGTTTGTGGTGACTTGGCGGAGCAGGTGACACAGGCTTCAGCAGATTCGAGCAGCATTTGTCAGGAGGCAGGCCCATCCAGAGTAATGGGCCAGGGGGAGGGGTCTTTGCAAAGACTAAAATCATGTGCAAGAGTTCTGTTCAAATGCACTAATTGGACCCCCCACTTTGGGGTAACACCCAGGTCTGTGAGAAAACAAACTAACTTATGTTAGCTGCTTTTTGCGCTTGATGCGCAACAAAAGGTATCCAAGGCCAATCGTGCCCTCTCGAGCATGCTGTCATCATCTTGCATGTAGAGAGTTGTGTCGTCTGCATACTACAAGTCAAGGAGTTCTGTCACATCTCAAACCAGAAGATGAACTCCTTGTAAACATGTAGTAGGGGCACGGAGGGAGTAGGCCATCGCCTCCGCAAAGAACAAGAAGAGGGTGCTCCACTAGGTCTGACCCTGTTTCTGTCCACCAAACCTTCCAACAAGTGGCAAGGACACACGTGAAATTGGCCTTCAACACATTTTGGAATGAGGCTGCTGCAGCAGCACTGTGAAGGAAACATGGCAGGAGTGGCAGCAGATGAACTCTGTCAGATGATGTGTTTAAAATGACGATGGGCAGCAAAGGCCCCTCTTATAGGGCTTAAGGGAGTGGCCAATCAGCCCCTTGGTTGGCCAAGTACTACCTGGGCTGACCAGTCATGGTTTGTGAATAGGGCAGACCTGACCAGCCCTGGGCTTGACTTGGCTATCAACCAGTTTTGGCTGGCCTTTAGCTGGGGTTATAGGCCTACCTTCTATCCCCCTTTTTCTTCCTTTATGCAGGTCACTTAGGCATCTTTTCTGCCAGCCTATTTCCTGGCCCCTGTGGCCTTTTTTCCCCATCCTCCTGGTCACGTGGAACGGTAAACTCAATCACGGTCTTACACCTGGTGAGCAGAGCCTCCACCTGATCCCTTGTACAAGTTTCGAGAGTTTCAATCTTGTTCTTTCAGCGGTTTTTCTGAAGTCATTAAAGAAGCAAAGCAACAGAGTATCTTTCTCTAGAGGACCTTCTGAAGTTGCACTATTAAGAGCTGCTTATTGCCTGTGAAGTATTTGGGCATAAAGCCTGTTTTAAACCCAGGTGGAGATTTTCCTCAATTGAAGTTGTGTACTTTTTCTGTAAGGTTAATTTCTTTGCATATTAGCTGATTCTTTTGTTTAATTTTACACAATTTTTTTTTGGGTTGGAATCCATTTGCTATCATATTACAAGAGGCATTTGTCAGTAAAGGGAGATGTAGTTACAAAATCAGAAAATTTTCGTTGTATGACAAGTAAGTAGGATACTCCAGAGGCTGGACCTTCAAAACAATCGAACAACAATTGGCATAAAGATGCCCTTGAAGAAAGGATATTTGGCAATGGGGGGATCACCAAAGACTCTATGTGGGTGCATGTACACAAATATACATGTATGCACTTAGAGATAGAGATGTATATAATAAGGTCTGCAGGGAGGGAGATGTATATAGATTCAACTGGACCTTCATGCCACTGAAAACGAAAAACGAACTCAATACGAGATGCTGAAGGTTTATATAGTATAATGATCTTTGAGGAAGAAAGAGACATGCGTAATATTTTGGGATGAGCTCAGGAAGATGGTATACTTAGTATCATTGACGAAATCATATTTTCTTGCTTCAGGGGTAAACAAAAGCGTGGTCGGACACAATCCAGGGATGGAAAGAGGATTAAACAAGCGAACGAGCAAGACCTTGCTGATGATGATGTTGATGGCGGGTCACGATTATGAGTAATCTTCAGCATAGAGACCAATATTTACTGAAGAGTTCCCCCTCTTACATCTTGGGACTAATAAAATGTTAATTTAGGTTGTGCAAGCTAGCTCATAAGTAGTAAGTTGAGTAAAGTTTCTCTTTTACTGTATCAAAGTAACCCAAAAGTAGACATTTCGAGCCCATTTATGTTGCTTATTATAGGCACATCCACCTGATGCAAAGTGTTGGGTGTTCCATTCCACCTGAACCTGGTTCATTTCTGTTTGTGTCAGCAGCTGCACAAGAAGGGGGAGTATGTTTTTTGCTTTGATAACAATCTGCTTGACGTTTGTACATCTGTTTTGGCAATAGAAGGTCCTGGAGAACTTTATACAGGTGCATGCAAAGGGTGATAGAAGAATGGTTTTTATTATGAAGTGAGTAAAGGTACACTGCATAATCTTTACTGTGTGTTGATCATGTGAATTTATTTGTACCATATTCTGCTCATTGTTATTGCATGGTTTCAAATGTTATGGGAATTACCAATCTTCAAGTCTATTCAGAAAGAGAGGCTGACAATCATACGAGCGACAGCGATTATATCCTAGCATGCATCACGAGATATGTGGCGCATGGAGAGTAAGATCTTATATATATATATATATATATATAGAGAGAGAGAGAGAGAGAGAGGATATGATATTATATGATATATTAAGAGTCTTTCAGGATCTATGGGACTGGCGACCGCTATCAACAAATAGTGATCTATAACTAGTACTTGTTGAGCCAGCTTGTGTGCTAGTTCAAGTACTCGGTTGTGGAGTAGCTTGTTGCTCTAATAGATTTTTCAGGTTTCCTTTTTTTCATCACAGCTTCCTTTGATGTGTGCATATGGTCAGCATCTTAGGCATTTTCCACCTCCCCTGTGGGGCAGAATTTGCATATGAAGTAAGTAAAGGTACACTGCATAATCTTTACTGTGTGTTGATCATGTGAATTTATTTGTACCATATTCTGCTCATTGTTATTGCATGGTTTCAAATGTTATGGGAATTACCAATCTTCAAGTCTATTCAGAAAGAGAGGCTGACAATCATACGAGCGACAGCGATTATATCCATAGTAGAATTACTCATGCATGGGAGAGGAAGCAACACGAGCTCAAGGCAAGGAGATTGAGCATCAAGCTTCCCTTCACCTATGTCTCTTGCTTTGTAGATGTGCTCTTGTTGTTATCTACTCCCTTCTACATGTGCCACATCTACGATCTATTCATGATTCACCATGCTCATGCTATGGTCCTCTCTCTTCTCCTCTTCTTTCCATTCAACCTCATCTCATGGAAGTCTAGATGAGTAAGAACTAGGAGCAAGTTTAACGCTCTTGACCATTGATTGGTGTCGTTACTCTCAACAAGAGAGTTGATGCAAAGGGACCTCTTTGCAAGCCCATTGCTCATGTTCCCCATGATAATTGAGTCCCAACTTAACATTTTTGGTATCGTTGCCGGGAACCAAGGCATGTAGCTTACTATGCATTGTAATCTACCCATTGCCCACCATTAATTTGTCTAGAAAATGATGGCTAGTTGTGGAGTTCTAGGAGCCATTTTGAGTGGATTTGTGGCTATTTTTTGTTATTTTTGTGTTGGAAACGATTGTATAGTCAGTTGGTGTGATTGCTAAGTGAATTGTACTAATTTTGTTTCATACAAATCTCCAAATATTGAACATGGAAGGTATTCAAGAGAAATGTTTGTGACATATTTGGAAAATTCATTTTGGGTTTTCTTTTTGTATTTTCTCGCTCTAGGCACTTAGTTTAGGTAGTGTAGTTGTTGAAAAAAACATTACAGATTTAAAATTTGTAAGAAAATTTGAATTTTAGTCGATTCTCGAGTTGAAAGTCTGTCAAAGAAAGAGTCACAAAGATCTTGCCAAGATCTTTGGAAAGACCTTGAAGATCATGATGTGGATCCTATGTTCATGTACAACCTTACACCTATGTTCACATACAAGCTAACACAATGACCTATAACTTGTTCCATCCTGGCATCCACCTACCTCTCTGACATTAGCCAAAAATAGTCTGGAATTCAAGATATTTTGATAGCTTTTGATTGTATCTGAATTGTCACCAAGTTTCAATTGTGGATTTCCTAAGGCATTTTTTCATCTTTGTACTCTTTTCAGTTAAGCATCAGGCCAAGTTAAGATCCTCATGTGGATCATGACCACCAAACTACCCGTTTTGTATCTTTTCTACCTCTTAACAGTGTTGAGACTTTTTTTATCACTTCTAGAGCTCATCTCAAGGTCCTTACACGGATTCTAACCTAATGTTATAGCACCATGTTGATCAATTTTAGGTTTTTGCCCACGCTCCTTTACACCTGAAACTGATTAAGGAACCAACTAATTGGGTTGAAAACAAATTTCAAGGATCTTTAACTGAGAGTCAACACATCACCCGCACACAACAACAAACCCAATGACCATTCCACTTCAGTATCAGTTTGGATCATTTCTAGGATAGTCACAAAGATCATGAATCCAAGGCAAACTGATACCAGAGAAACCCAAGTGACCCAAAAGTGCTCCTCATTATTGCCTTAACACTAAAACTGATAAATTTCATCAAACAAGTCCCCTCCAAGATCCTCGAGTGGATCATGAGGGTGGTCAACGAGTGCTACTTTGAATCGGAACCATGACATAAAATCATCACAAGGTTCATCTTAGGATTATCCCACGGATCCTAAGAACAGGATGAAAAGGAAGACCAAGAGCATCAAGAGGAAGAACACCAGAATCTAAGCATGGAAGTGAAGATGAAGGGGGGCTCTAAATCTCCTTCAACTTCTTTTTATGATGAACGTTTATTTTGAATAAAGATGTAACCCTGGCACATTAAACTTGTCTTGATATTTTCTATCAATCCCAAAGGTAACTCAATGTAATTCAGGGCTAAACCTCTGACCCAAGTGTTCTACAGCTTCCATACCTCTGAGAAACCAAGTCCGTGTGTTGGTCATGGATACCAAGTCACATCATGCCTAAACTATTGTACATCCTGAGTTTGAGAGGGGGTGTTTGTAAATCAAACTCAAGAGGACTAAATGTAAAGGGGGATAGCATCAATTCACATGGTGAATATAGGACTAGAAGTGTGCTTGAGAGTGTGTAAGTGTGAGTGACCTAATCTATGATGTAAGGCAGTATGCCCATGTGTGTGTAAGCTAGAATCTAGGAGAGTGCGATGTGTGGCGTGGAGAGAATCACGAGAGAAATTATAGGATCTAGATTCCACTCTATGGAGTCATCGATGATGCCAAATTGTATTGCTTACCACCCCACAAGTAACCATCATCACCCTCTTCGTGAATATCACCCATTATATTAATTTCAGAAAGAATGGATTCCATGGTTGCTTTGTGTGCAACTTCATCATCCTCATCTCCACTCTCATCCATATCTAACTTTTCTCATGCTTCCAACTGCGTCAATTGTGGGTTGACCCTCGGCCTCTTTTATCCTCTCTTTGGAATAGGAGTGGGACCTTCAACACTTGTTTCTCTATCTCGTTGCCTCTTCATATTTGGTTCCACTACTCCTTGCTGTCCTTTTCCTGATTGTCTTCCCATACCTGCATGCCCTCCTCTACCTATGTGCACTCGTGGCTTGGTTGGATGATCCCCTTGACACGTGAGTCTCTGCTTGGAGCTTAACAACAACAATTGAAGGATTGGAACTACAAGTACCAAAATGTTCCGGATCCAGTATTTATTGCTACATGCCATTTTGATTGGCTTGTAATTTTACTCCTAAACACTATGCCTCGCCAATCACCAATCCAGGAAGAGCAGGAACTTCAACTCCGACATGAAATCACATTCAACTCGGACATAGGACTAGATTTAAAGTAAATTTGCCGCTTGTACATACGAGTCCACAATTTGCATGCTTGCCATATCCGCACATTTGAGGATATGGTCGACACTCATTTTATACTCCTAAGAACATGCCAATACCACCTAAGCCCTCAAAGTATTGCAGCAACTGCAATATGACTAATCACGACACAAATCAATGTCGAAGAAAGGCTTACAATCCACCTGCTCAACCACCATTACTTCAAACACCTCCTATACCTGTGCAAATGGTTGCTTATCGACCACCATTACAAGAATATCAAACATTATTTATGATGGCACCAATGGGAAATACTAGCTCAAAAATTCACTCAAATCAACCTCAAGTGATGGTAGTGATACCACAATCCACCTCTCAACCTGTGCACAACAACAACAAGAACAACAATAACTATCGACCACCTCGCAGAACTGTAACCTACTACCGATATGGAGAAGTGGGTCATATATCCACCAATTGTTCAAATCCTAGAAAGCAAACGGGGTATGTGCCTATGTGTGGTACATGCAAAGAGCAGGGCCATGTTGGTGAAGAGTGTCCCCGAAGGATGATGCCACCCATTCGTGACTTGGGATCAAATATAGCATCATCATCGAAACAAGTCAACCTGATTGAAACTGAAATGATTGGCTTGGGTTGTTCTTACCCAATGGTTGGTGTAGTCACCCGATCTAAAGGGCTAAGTGGTGGACTAATAATACAACAATCTGACACTGAATCATCAGGTGATATCAGTGATTCTAGTGATGGCTCTGAACCAGCTAGGGACAGTTACTCCTGTGCTAGTACCACCGAAGAAGGGTTACAAGAAAGTGTCTTTCCAAGAGGTTCATCCCAATGCTCTTAGAGGCACTGACGAGACCTTCAAGGAAGCAGCAGCATCAAAAGTGGAAAAATTGCACAAAGACACAGACAAGCCTAAGAGGTAGAGAAAGAGACATAAAAGAGTATCCAAATTGGCAAAACAAACAAAAGCATATGTTTTGCTGGGTGATCTAGGCAATGTAAAGCCTAATATTACTCTTAATCAGTTGCTCATGCTATCACATGAATGTAGGAGGGTACTATCTTCTACTCTAGTGGCTCACAAAGAAATTGAACATCAATCAGTTGCAACTATAAAAACGCAAACCGTGGACATGAGTGCACCTATAGTTGAAGTAGAAATAAATGATTATTTTATTCCAGAGGTGTTGATTGACGGAGGGTCTGGTGTTAACATCATGACATATGACACTATGCAGAAGTTAGGATTGACTCATCTAGAACCAATTCCTTTTGTCATTAGGCTCGCGGATCAACGATGTATTAAGCCAGTGGGTATCCTACGAGGAGTTAAAATAGTGATGTCGGGATTGACCTTTTCAATAGATTATGTTGTCTTGCGTATCTTGGCAACTGCCAATGCGTGCCCATTGTTGCTAGGTAGACCTTGGCTATTTCAAGCTGAGGTGGTGTATAATTGGCACAAAGGGACCTTGACTGTCTCGGATGGTGCCATTCAATTCAAACTAGTAGTTCACAACTTATCTTACAATCAAAACCACTTAGACACTTATTCGGATATCACGAGTACTCAAGATGATACCTCTAGAGAGAGAGAATTTGAAAGTATGGGTGTCAATGTTATCAATGAGAATGCAGAGATCAACCCTGGTGCACTAGCAACTAGCCAACCAACCAAGCAAGAAAAGGTGGCAATGAAGAAGGAAACCAAGGGACAATTCAGTCGAAAGCTGTCACGAGTACCCACAACAATATGTCAACCGCGGATGCTACCGAACTTCTGTCACTCCAATGCGGCACAATGGCATGCCCCGTGCAATCCCAAATCGGATCATAATTGTCCCACATGGGCTCGGATCGAGATCCCGTAAAAATAAAAATGTAGCCCACATCCCATCTGACAACATCGTACCAAATATCTCCACATCGGAACTGATTTGGTGCCCATAACGATGACATCGGCTAAAAATAATCGCATCAAATGCTCGCATAAATCCTTACAAATCTCGGCACCTCAACTCGGATCCAGATGCAGTAAAAAGGAAAAGTGTACACCTCAATGAGACCCACCTAAAATTTGTAAGAAAATTTGAATTTTAGTCGATTCTCGAGTTGAAAGTCTGTCAAAGAAAGAGTCACAAAGATCTTGCCAAGATCTTTGGAAAGACCTTGAAGATCATGGTGTGGATCCTATGTTCATGTACAACCTTACACCTATGTTCACATACAAGCTAACACAATGACCTATAACTTGTTCCATCCTGGCATCCACCTACCTCTCTGACATTAGTCAAAAATAGTCTGGAATTCAAGATATTCTGATAGCTTTTGATTGTATCTGAATTGTCACCAAGTTTCAATTGTGGATTTCCTAAGGCATTTTTTCATCTTTGTACTCTTTTCAGTTAAGCATCAGGCCAAGTCAAGATGCTCATGTGGATCATGACCTTGTACCAAACTACCCATTTTGTATCTTTTCTACCTCTTAACAATGTTGAGACTTTTTTTATCACTTCTAAAGCTCATCTCAAGGTCCTTGCACGGATCCTAACATAATGTTATAGCACCATTTTGATGAATTTTAGGTTTGTGCCCTCGCTCCTTTACACCTGAAAGTGATTAAGGAACCAACTAATTGGGTTGAAAACAAATTTCAAGGATCTTTCACTGAGAGTCAAAACATCACCCGCATACAACAACAAACCCAATGACCATTCCAATTCAGTATCGGTTTGGATCATTTCTAGGATCCTCACAACCAAGGCAAACTGATACCAGAGAAACCCAAGTGACCCAAAAGTGCTCCTCATTATTGCCTTAATACTAAAATTGCAAAATTTCATCAAACAAGTCTTCTCCAAGATCCTCGAGTGGGTCATGAGGGTGGTCAACCAGTGCTTGAATTTATTCTCATAGTCAATAGAATACTACTTTGAATCGGAACCATCACATAAAATCATCACAAGGTTCATCTTAGGATTATCTCGCGGATCCTAAAAGGCGCTTCCAAGCAAATGAATTTTCACCCAGATTAGTTTGGCTAGAAACCCTCAAAAAACTAATTTTAGGATCCTCATGAGGATCCTGAGCAGGTCCAGTCAAGAACCAAACAATTACGAGAGCAGTAAAACTACCTATAGGGTAATAGAGTAGCACTTAAAATACACTTGAAATATTACATGCAACTGAGGTACATATGGGTATTAGGGGCTAATCTTGATCCTAAAGAAAATGATTCAAATAATGGATTGTCTAGTTAACTGCTGATTTTTACATCCTTAAGGTTGGGAGCTCGCATTGTAAGTTCTTCTGTTCTAGGGCCAAGACTACTAGAGCATCGACAACTCCATGAGTCCAGAGCAATATGGACAATCCTCATGAGATAAGAGTCTCAGTAGCCCTCAATTCCATGTCAGTGGAAGGGCAAACACCTACACCATCAATGGCCACTGGATTGTATTAAGGATTGTCTAACATGATGGGTTGGGATTTTCAGATTCCCAGGAGGTGGTTAACCCATTTGTAGGAAAAATGACAAATGCGATAGAACCTCCTGTAGTAACTCATCCCCTCGTCATCATAGAACTAATGACTAGGGACACAATTATATGGCTGTTGAATGGAGGACACTAAAGCTAATCCAAATCCATAATCCAATTATGATTTTTCAATGGTCCAAATTTCAATAGTTTGGGTGATGACTGGCTAAGTAAAAATAATTTTGAAAGCTAGAAGCATTTGAACAGTTTACGCAATCAATAATATTTTTATGATCCTATTTTTCAATGTTGAATGTTCTCTTTTGACACATGGATAATGATTTGGCAAGGATAATCCAAGTGATGAAAATGATATGGGTGTTACTAAGTGCCAATCGAAGGGGTTCTTTGAACGAGTATTTTCAACCTAATTCATGATTCATGGCTATTTTTTGAATTTGTTTCAAGTGCATTGTCAAGCCAATCTTATCTTGGCAAAAAAATGAAGCAAATATGCACTTTCCATTGAATCAAAGGTATTTTCTAGATCTATTTCTAATTCGGATCATCGTGGGAAAATTTTAGAAGAATTGGACCAAGCATTGTTCTATTAGGAAAATTTTGGAGTAAAAAAGGGCCTCATAAGGAATTGATTAAGGAAGTGCATTAGGACTAATTAGGCCTTGGAGAAGGTAGAACTTTTGCTTCAAACTCTGGAAAAAGAGAAGAGTGATTTGCTAAAAGAAAGAGAATTATTTCAACAATAGATTGAAGCTTTGAATACAAAGCTTAACAATATGAAAGAAACATCTCTTGGTTTCAAATATAGGCATAGGGCTCTCCAACCAATGGAGAGCTTGGTGGTTGCTGGTGGTGCGAGGAAATGTAGAGTATAAGCCACACGGTATACATGTAAGAAAATAGTACGCAGTGGAAGATAACAACAAAACGCAAGTGCACGATGGAAAGCTGGAGAGAATACAAAAATTCTAATACACCAAACTGCTGATACAACTGATGGCTGGCTGTTCACCCGTGTGCTCTACAGACAGAGCTTCGATGGCGATATAGACAGATGCTAGACGGAGGACTATGAGCGTGAAGAACTGGTGATCTGATGATACTGGACAGGGGGTGCCCACTATTATATAGTGCATGTCGGTTGACAGTCGGCCTTGTAATAGGCAGTCGGCCTAATAGACAGTCGGCCTGGAAGACCAGCTGACCCTTCAGAAAACATGCCGGCGGGTAGATGAAGGACCCTGCCGCTGGGGGCTTTGCCCCCAGACCCCCACCGGGGGGGCGCACCCCCCGGACCCCCTACTATCCAGGGGGCTATCGCCCCCCCGAACCCCCCCTTCGCGAATGGGTATCTATGCTTGGCTCCTAAGCCGTCTCATAACCATCTGGTCTACTCTAAGACCCCTTCCAATGTCTAAACTGGGGATCCCTCTCAGCATCCGATACCCATTATGGCTTCTCCTCATATGGGGGCCTTACAACATTGGGTACACGGAATATTGGTGGGTTACATGAGAGGTGGACATTTGAGCTAACTCTAACAATACACCTAATAAGTTTGGTGTTTTTAATTTGTGCTTTTCTTTGTAAATTCATTTTGCAATATTTTCTAGGACTTGATGGATGTTCATGTAAATTGTTGGAAGTTTATTGGAGATGTTGTTGGAAAGAACGCATATAAAAAACTTATTGTGATCAAACATATCATTAAGAAAAGAGACTTCATTTCAATCTTAAGGGATCCAAGGTGGCGTGCATTACGTCTTGCTGTTTTGCAAGAGGTGATCAACGATTTGATAAGAAACTGAATGAGATCGCCACTAAGCCTAGGGCAATGCAAGATTAGTGCAATGCTACGGAGGATCAAACCAAACTAAATAATCCATGAGAGAGATACACCAAATAAGCAACACTCAACAATGTATTCCAATGCTTTATGAACAATACAATAATAGACCTCTTATATACAGAGTCTCAAGGCATAAGCCTACTATGTGGCATCCTCTGATCCACATCCAACTTGTGTGACCAATGTCCCACATCCATTCATGTAGTCCACATCCTCTTGTGTGGCTACCATAATTCCCACAATGATCCCCCTCTAGGGTACCAATACAATATCCAAAACAATTGGACATTGCACATTTCAACACCCCTCCTCAATGTACAATCATATGTGATCATCTCACCTCTCACCCCTAATGATTTGGCATTGCCAAACTCACTCTCTTAACACTCCTCCTCAATGACAAATTGGAGTGTTCAACAAATGTGTGTGCGTGTCTACCAATCTAGACA
Source organism: Dipteris shenzhenensis (assembly GCF_047967505.1). Taxonomy (NCBI): domain Eukaryota; kingdom Viridiplantae; phylum Streptophyta; class Polypodiopsida; order Gleicheniales; family Dipteridaceae; genus Dipteris; species Dipteris shenzhenensis. Next base: position 55,075,349 of record NC_141608.1, read on the forward strand.
CCTAACATCCACTTTGCACACCATGCTGTGCGGGCGGGACACCCAAATGCTTTTTAGACACCCCATGTGTCAGGGAGAAGGAACCAACCCAAGTAGTGCATCATCAATGTACACTACTCCTGCACACCACAATTAAATATCTTTTTGAGCACCCGTGGGCTCGGGCAAAGGGACCCTCATAAACATGGGTGAGAGAAAATTACATCTCTTTTCATGCTCTTAAGGAAAGAACAAGACATCCACAAACAAGTGGTAGCCCCATAAACCTTTTTGTGGCATACCCTATGCAGATATCTATCCTCTATTTCAGAGCTAAGAAGAGTGGTGATTAATCAACTGTGTGATACATCAAGGCGTAAGGATTTTTCATGGCATATAAGAGAAAGAGATAAGGAGTGAATCTATGACCACAAAAAATAAGCAGCTAAGGTGGCCTCACAAAGTAGGGTTTCCACCCTAAAACATGTGGAAAAAACTGGATCTTCATCTCCTTATTCTTGACAGTGGATCCAAGGAAGAATTCGACGATCTGGTGTTCCTTGATGGGCAAGGAGAAGAGATAGATCTATTCTAGGGATCGGATTTTGCCATCTTTGACGAGGCGACCGAGCTTGGTGACAGGTACCCATTTCTCCTCCTCGTCACGACGAGCTCCACGACAAGGTCCTTGACGGTCTCTTCGACCTCCCCGGTCTCCTCGCGAGCATCCAAAGCCTCTCCTGAAGCCTCCTCGATCCCCTCCTGCTGCTCCTCTATCTGCCATAGCTGCCCTCCTCAAGTAGAGCTTGAATGCTTTTGATTGCATAGAAAACTCTTCTGCTTCTATGAAGAATTCAAAGAGAAGTCACAAAAACTCAGCAACCATGATTGATCTTTTCTATGCAGTAATTTCTTGCATTCTTTGAACCAGCATCTTTAGTAGCAACAAGTCTTTGGCTTTCTTGAGAAGTAACTTACATAAGTATCATTTGCACACACAGCTCCTTTGTAGCAGGAGCATCTTTCCTCAGCAATAGTTCCTTCCTTGCAGCATCATCTTTGATTAGCAACTAGGGAATTTTTTTCTGCAGCAGCAATTCTTTGATACCACCTCTTCCATGGGTAGCTCCAAAACATAATCTCTCCCTAATCAAATGATAAAGAGTGTTGCCATTTTTTTTTTCTATACAAAAGACATGAAAGAAAACACACTAATCTACCTAAGCTTGTGGACTACTAGCTCTGATACCATGATAAGAAACTGAATGAGACCGCCACTAAGCCTAGGGCAATGCAAGATTAGTGCAATGCTACGGAGGATCAAACCAAACTAAATAATCCATGAGAGAGATACACCAAATAAGCAACACTCAACAATGTATTCCAATGCTTTATGAACAATACAATAATAGACCTCTTATATAGAGAGTCTCAAGGCATAAGCCTACTATGTGGCATCCTCTGATCCACATCCAACTTGTGTGACCAATGTCCCACATCCATTCATGTGGTCCACATCCTCTTGTGTGGCTACCATAATTCCCACAATGATACCCCTCTAGGGTACCAATACCATATCCCAACAATTGGACATTGCACATTTCAACACGATTTGAAGTCCATAGTCGATCCTTTCGAGGTAGTGCAAGCTTGTGACACATTGGAGATTAACAAGCAAGGATACATGGCAATGTATAGTGTCTTTCTAAATGCACTTCGTATTCGTGGTTTAAAGAATCCATTGTTACCGAGACTATATCATGTTAAAGAATTAAGGAAAAGCTCAAATTCTGATGTGCAAGACTTGTTGGGGGGTCTTATTCATATAATGGATACAATGGAGATATGCAGAGCTCCACTTCCAAAGAGCATAGGATGACAAAAAAAGTATAAGAATAAACATGCCAATATATTTCAATACATAGAGTACAATAATGTTTTCTTAGATGTGCGAAAGGTTCAAAATGTCATCGTCAACTTCTATAGAATGAAAGTAGGAGGTGTGCAACGTATTTGATAATGTGTTTTCACAAGAAATCTTGTTGATTTTCATATTTATACATAGAATTGATGGCTGTTTATTGTCTCTTTAGATTGCAATGGAAAATTAGTGTTTGTCATTAAGTTGGATGAGTGTGAAGTAGTGAAAGGTCATAAGTTGGAGAGAGTAAGCATCTTAACTTTTGCCTCAGCCTTTTATAGTGCTTACTAGTTGCACTTTGCTTCCACAGTTATTGAATAATACTAATCTTTCTAGATGCATGGTTAAATGGGTAACTGAATTACAGGAGCATTCATTTACCTTCTTTATTGAGGACTCTACCAGGGCATCACTAGCTGATTTGCTTACATATAAAGATGGTCCGATTTTAGTAAAGGAGATTGAAGAACATACAGCTAGGGAGGAAGAGATACTGCAAGATTCTCATGTTTTATTTTTTGATGGTTCTTTCTGGAAGAGTATAAATCAAGCAATAGGCGGCATTGTTATCTATGACCCTGGGCGTAAGCAAATTCAGAAAAGAAGTATTCAGCTAAGGGTGGGCAGCAACAATGAAGCAAAGTACTCAGCTTTGTATGAAGGACTAAGGACCTGTATTAGCTTGGGCATTAAGAGATTAGTAATCAAAGGTAATGCTTTATTAATTGTCAAGCAAATCTTAGGTGTTTGGAAGACAAAACATTTACATCTTAAGAAATGAATGAATATTATAAAAAGATTGTTGGGTCAACTTGATGCTTGGACATTGCAACATGTGATGAGGAGTCAGAATGCGGAGACTCATGATGTTGCCCAAGGATTAGAAGAGAAACATGTGAATGCAATCAAAGTGCCAAAGCCACTTTACAGAGGAAAAGACTTCTTTCTTACTCTTCCCTGATCGACACAGGCAACCTGAAAAGAAGATCCCCAGAGCAAGCAAAAGAGAAAGAAATAACTCTAAATGCAAGCAAAGCTGCAACTGAACTGAGATCTTATCAAGGCCAATATTCAAGCAAATGGGTGGTTGAATGCCTCCACAAGGTGCAATGAAGAGTGCAAGGGAAAGGGGAGGAAAGCCAAGGATGGCTGAGGGAGAGGGGAACATAGAGAAGAAAGAAGAGGGAGAAGAGGAAAGGTATAGAGAAAGGGGTAGGAGATAGAGGTAGAGAGAGAACTGAAAAGGCGTAGAGGGAGAACTTTGTATCAATATATACTCTCAGACACACAAGCGCACAAGAGCATACATTCATACAAAGGTCTGCATATTGAATTTATGTCAAATCTCTGAAGGTTCTAGGCAGACTCGGCCACAATCGAACACTCCGACTTAGCTCAAACAAAGAAACATGGAACTCAGCAAAGTCAAAGAAGCCAGAAAAGCAGGAAAATGGGCTGCCTACCAGACTGTAGAAGCAATGATTAGGGATTTTATATCCAAGCCTAAAGACTGTCCATCTTAAACTGATGTAATGAAGGCCACCCTACAATAGGATCTAGAATGTAGATGGTGTTTTGCTATGTGATAAATAATCTCCAATTGAGTTGCCATGGGCACTCCTTGATTTTTTGGTTGTGCTTTTTGCCTCCTAGTCCCGCAACGGCTTTTGAAGTCATTAATCAGAGATTGTAAAGCTAAGCCTCACTGATATACAAAAGGCCACTCACTGATGAGCATAGATCATAGATTTTTTTTTTTAGTAAGCTGGAGAGGAGATGCAGTGGGCACCCCTATCACCTGAAAGTAGTTTAGTTTAGTGATGCTGTTTTTGTGCCTAGTAAAGTCTTGTGGAAAAGTTTTTAATGTCCCAAATCTTTGTCGTGCCCTTGATCTTTGATTCTTAGCCTTTATATCCCTGAATCCACTTTTGCATTCCATTGCTCTTGAGAATAAAAGTGAGCTCATGATATTCTCCTTTAATGACACACTCATTTTATTTTGAATCCCTTTTCCTTGGGCAAGCTCCTCCATAATATGCTCATCATACTTGTTATGCCATTGTAGTGGCATACCATGATCTACCTCCCATGACTTGATGCCTCCAGATCCGAAATGCGAAGATCCAATGGTCTCCATCTAGATGCATCGTGTCTCCACATGTTGCCTGCTCTTCATACCACCCTCTACTCCTTTATTTACCTCCTTCCACTTGTGTTTATGGGCAGTGGTAGGTTTCTCCATGGGATAGCCACCCGCCTCCTGATTTCCCGATCATCATACACGAGTTTCTTAAGGTGAGATCTTTTATTACTTAAGATCTCCCTTATTCGCGTCCTTTCCCATACATTTGAGAATGTCACATGTGGGGGATTGGGGTACGGACTATGTACAACCTCTATCACCTCTCCAACTAATCGACTATTTTGATATTTAAATTTAATAAAACAATTTATGTGCAAATTTCACACTACCCCATGCATGAACTCCATTACCTCTTTCCCCCTTGCATCCATCAATATCTTGCCCCTATCCATCACATCATAGTATATTCCCACTGCATCCTCCACTCCCACTCTCTTTACTATGGCATCTACTCTGCTCTGTATTGTGGGTGGAGTCACGACTGGGGGATTGTACACATGACTGTGGACGTGACACAGTTCATGACGGTGGCTATGAGGGAGTACATGATGGTGGTTGTGAGTTCTGATGTGATGATACTTGGGAGGGGGTGCATGAGTGTGTTTGGTAAGGGGTATGTCTCCTCAATGCACGTGGGAGAGGAGAAGCATGCCGTCTTGTTGGACTCGCAGGCACAGATGGCAGTGGAGTGACATTGGCACTCGAGAAGGGGGGTGGACCATACTAGGGATTCTAGGAGGGCGATGGGCATACATGTACTCTGTCAGCTCTACTAGGCCCAGTTGGTGCCCAAAATGAGCTAGCATCCCCACGAACCAAATGCCGTACACAAATGGATTGGATGAAGGACCTAGATTCATGAAGAATTCACACAAAAAAAACATAGCATATAAATTTGATTCCACTCTCACATGTCAAAAAAAAAGCATAGCATGGAATCCCTCCTCCTCAATCTCACATATCAACACTACTTCTATTGAATTTTGTTTGTCAGATAGGTGTATGCTAGCACATTAGTCTCATTGATTCATTTACTTTTACTTACTCCCTTACCTTCTATTTCCCTCTTCCTTACCTCCTCTTACTTCTTTCCTTCTCTTCCTTATCTCCTCCTCTTACTTCTTACCTTCTCTTTCCCTTACTCCCTTACCTTCTCTTCCCCTCTTACTTCCTACCTTCTCTTCCCCTCTTAATTCTTACCTTCTCTTCCCCTTACTCCCTTACCTTCTCTTGCCCTCTTCTTCCTACCTTCTCTTCCCCTCTTACTTCCTATCTTCTCTTCCCTTTGTTTCTCCCCTTAGCTTCCCCTTAACTTCTCTTCTTTATCTTCCCTTACCTTCCCCTTTCTTTCCTTACCTCCTCTACCTTTCTCCTTTTATAACAAATCTAATTTGTGACTAACAAAGAACAAAAACGAAATCGAAATCAAAACATATATAGGCAAGCAGCAAAAAACGAAGATAGAAACAAATGCATAGTTGCCTGTATGCATCTGTCAAGGAACTCGTCAAGAAACGAGTGTATGCATCTATCAAAAAATGCGTATATCTGCAAGAGACTGTGTAGACAGACTACACACAGAAATACACACGTTGCTACATGCGACCTACCGAAAACATTTTTTAAAAACCGCTGACCTTTGACAAATGTCCTTAAAACATCACACCAAACTGACATTTTCATATGCAAAAGTACACAAACAATTACTCAAAGTGTAGAGAAGGAAAGATGACAAAGGATAGAGACAATTGCATGAGAAAAAAAAGACATTTGCATAAAGAAAAGGAAGGAAAGAGACAAGACAAAGGACAAACTGACTCACCTCTAGAAAAGTGAGTCTTCTTTTTGGCTTTTGTGCTGAGGTTTCCTCCCCTGTGATCCTCCTTGCACTTGCCTTTCTTTGTCTGTTGGATGAGGGAAGATTTGGCGGTGATGAAGAAGAGGAAAGAAGTGAAAATGAAAGGTATTTGGGGTACCCTCTTCACTATGGACTCTACAAGGGCTGCCTTCCATGAGTTCCTCTCTCGAACCCCACTCAGCCATAGGGAGGATGAACTCTTTGTAATCTTTGACAAGACCTTAGATGTTCTCAGCACATACATGGGAGCTAGGGAGGACTTTGAGGAACTCATCTTGTACATTGCATACCAGCTTGATGAGTCCGCAAAAAGATGGGTTCCCATTGATTACCTTATGCTCATTCATGATTATGACTCTAGGTTTGATGAGCAGTTGCAACATTTCTGTGTGCAACTTCTTGAAGATGGGTTCAGGAATGTGGACCCAGATGTCCTCATTGATTTAGGCATTGTTGGAAACATAGGCACAAAGTTCCTTTCTTGGGAGATGACATTCATTTTCTTGCTCCATGAGAGACACTTGGATGAGGACAATTCATCCTCAAAATCTCCTTCCACTACCTCTACTACACTACATGTTCCTACAAAGGGCTCTAACTTCTATGAGGAGTTGCTTGTTGATTTGCAAAGAGAGGAGGAGGATGCATCCTAAGTGCTACAGCTACTCCTGCATGTTTCAGAGGACCGGCTAGTGTCACCAACGAGGCTTCCACATTGGGAACCCCCCCTGAGGTCCCTTCAATGGACATATGGTCCCTCTCTCCCCTCATTGTTGAAGGGCAACAATACCTCTTCCTCCATGACATTGAGACTCTTTTTAACTTATGGGAGGATGAGGCACTTAGGGTGCTATGTGGGTTTGATGTGGACACTAGCGTGGAAGAGCCTGCATTAGGGGAGAAGTGAGGTCTCAAAAGGGCCTCCAATTAGTGTTCCTAATTTCATGGGATTAGGGAGGATTTGAGGTGTACCAATGAGAGTGCTCCTTTTAGTGGGGCAATGCCATGTTGAGGTGGAAGGTGCAGGCAGCCTCTATTGGCTAGACCTCTTACACATCGGACCCTCTCCTTCTCCCCATTGGTCGTGTCTCTTACACAATGGCCCACTAGAACCCAACCCACTCCCCTCTAACCCATGTTTAACCCTCCTCCCATGTGTACCTTCCTCTGTTGATACCCACTTAGCATTCAAGAGGTTGCAAGTGCTAGCCTTTCCCTCCCTCCACATTTTGAACTTGTGGACCCCTTTCCACATCTCCCCTCCCTCCTGCTGCAGTTCTGCCTCCATTCCTGCACCTCTGTCCCTCTCCTGGGCGTCCCTCTTCCTGCTCTTCCCACTGCAGCTGCTTTTACTCCTCCCCTCATCCACGCCCCTCTTGCATGCCCCTCTCTTGCTGCTATTGCTGCTTCTGCTCCTCATCATCACTCCTCAACCATCTCTTTGCTAGACTTGTTTCTCCACAGGATCACCCCTCTGTTGCTGTTGCTCTTCCTTCTAACGTCTGCAATCATGGTGAGGGGAAACTCCACTAGGCCATCCAACATGGTGGCCTCATTTGTGCTCCACAACACCAAAGATGCAGGCAATGACTAGCTCCCTTGCACATACAGCTTGAACGACTGGATAATCATGAAAGGATCTGCCAAAGGTCCACATAGGCTTCCAAAGAACAAGAGAGGTGACATCTTACATGAGTGGAAGGGACGCATCTTGAAATTCAAGTTGGGGAAGAAGGGATGGCTTGCAAAGATGCAACATGTGTACATGGCAAAGGACATGTTATTGCCCCCATCAACAAATCAAAGACAGATACCTTTGCATTGTAAGTATGTTTTTATTAGTTTGATCTTTTGTCTCTTCCATATTCACATTGGATGGCTTGTTTTCCCATGACAGATATATTCCCTTTAGACTACGAAGAATGGGAACCACTTGAGTCATTCATTGGAAAGTTTGATGCGGTTCATGAAGATATAGGCAAGCTCTTGCATGATGGAGAGTCCTCCTCATCTTTGCAACAAAGAAATATGTACTGGTACAATGCATGTTACATTACTCCCAAAAGAAAAGCATCGTTTGGCCATCTTGAATCCATTGCAGCACCACAGCTGGACGAGATTCACTGTGGCATGGAGGATGCCAAGACATTGACATCTTTCAAGGAAAAGATCAGAAAAGATATGGCCATGGCAATGAAGTTCACATTTGGATCCAAATGGTCCAAGTTATCTTGGTTTATGCCTTTGCACATTTTCGCTCAATGTTTTAAAACTGTTCGAATGCATAGAAGTGCTACTATGTGGACTTGTAAGAATGTTGATGAAAATGTGCTTGAGGGTTGCTTGGTAAGAATTGAGATTTACGGACAGGTCAATAGAATGGTGATCTGTTTCGGTGTTATGCATGCAAAGACAGTGTTGTGGCAAGATACCACATCGCACAGCAAGTATTCTATTTGGCATTCCAATATAGGCGTTGGAAAAAGATAGGGGACTCTTGGTTACCCCTTGATTCTAATGCAAAAGACACCAATGTGACTTTATCTATTGAACTTCATCGTGAAGATTTGAAGTATGTGAATGTCACCTCACAATGGACACTCAAGGATGTGCGGGAACACCTTCTGGTCATGCAAGGCCTTCTGGAGTCTTTTGTCTTTTTGTTGGATGGTAGAAGGGTGCCTAAGCGCCAAGAGAAGTGCTTGCGTAGTGAGAAATTTATCCCTCCTACAAAATTGCAGATCACAAGTCATTTTGTGGGGAGATAATGTATCAATATTCAATTGAACAATGGATTTACTCTCTTGAAAGTCAATTCAAATTGTCTCTTTCCACTTTGTTCTTTGCATTGGTTATGAGAATTAATTTTTATAATAGTTTTTTTAAATTCTTTTTTAAGAAACGGCATACATATAAGCGAGCCTTCATACTATTGATCCTCACTTTACCTTTTCACCTTACACAGCCTCCACTCATCTTCATCCAACCACTCACTTTCTTAACACATTCTATTGTTTTTGCACATTCTTGTTTGAACTATTTAGAACATGAACCATTGCATCACAAAGCCATGTACAAACACTTAGTTCAATGCAAGAGCATGTAAGAAAATCCATTTTACTCATGAGAGCACCAAATACAATTCATCCTCAAGGACATCGAGGGATCCATTTCAAGCCTTGCCTAGACCTACTTTGCAACCACCGTGAAACTCCAATAGTGCCAGTAGATGCCTTCCAAGCACATTGTCTTTTGTTCTTGGACACCTCCTGAACTGCTCGAACAAGTTCGAATTCCCTTTCTTTTCTAATGTTCAAAGTCCTTCCTATTATAGTTCTGTAGAACCAATCAAACATCTCGTGCAATGCATTGCTATGAGTGAATCCACCTCCATGCCTCGTATTCCTAAAGTACGCAGCCCTGGCACGATAATGTGACTTCTCCATACCTTGTGTGTTCCAAATAGATAAAGGCCCCCATCTTTTCAAGGACCATGGACCATGTGCGAAAACAATGTGCTGCAAACATGAAAACATATTAAAACCAGAATTCACACATAACATCAACAAAATATGTCAATAAAAAGATGATTACCATGTAATGTGTTATATGTGTCTCTCCCCATGCTTTTACCATTAGCTGTGTAAATTCTATCACTGCCATCCTGAACTTTTCATAATACATTTCATCCGATTGACTCTGGCGAAGTAGTTTCACAAAAGCATTGAGTTTGGGCCACACTTTTGCTCTCAAGGTCATTGTTGAAGGGTGTGAAGCATTATTGGTGGTGCACTCACACAGAGTTTCCAACACTCCCAACTTGAGGGACTATGAGGCAATGTATGCTTTTCTTTTCCAAGATTATGGTTGGACAAGAATCGCCTTGCCTTTGCTCCACCCATGGATACTTTGGCAGGAAGATTTTGTGTTTTTCTTGACATTTTCTTGTCCTCCTTAAGTCTCACATGTCCACCATGGAATCCCATATCAGAAAGTAACTTCTCGGCCTGGGAAATACAATGTGCCGACAATTTTGCAGGGATCAAAGTCCAAGCATAAACAAGATGCAAGTATAACAACTTGTCAAGTATGCGTAGTTCTGCATGTAGGGTACATATATGTACTCTCTCTAGCAGGATGGGCAAGATTGGATACCACTTTGAATCTTTCTTGTCACGATCAGGGGCTAGACATTGGTCACAAGAGAGAATGCCATTCTCCCATTGCAAACTTCCCTTTTGGGCCTTCTGGGAAGACATGTAATAAAGGCATGTGAGTTTGGCAGAGGCTCCTATGTCACAACCAAACAAGCACTTCAATGTCTTCAAGTCACCGGCAAGATGCCACTCGACTTGAAATGTGCCATGGCCATCCACCACCAATGTTTGCCCTTCCTCTTGCCTTTTAATAATCTCTGCTATGCCAGCTCTTTGAAAAAACCACTTCAATGTCTCATGGCACTCTTTTGGAGTTTCAAAAGCTGCGAGCCACCATATGTCTCTCTCCGATTGCACTGAGAATTCTTGTACTACTTCCTCATCCCCTTGAGCAAACTGCAAGGCTTTGTTCATGAGGCAAATGCTCACCCGCTCAAGCTTGTGTTCTTTAACCAATTGAGCTTCATCCATTTTGATAACGAACACCAACTTGCCAAGACAATCTATGCAAATGAGAGAACTAATGAGGGCAACGAAAAATGCTAATGGTACAAGAGAAGCACAATTAAAAAACCTTGGTATATCCAATGCATTATGGAGATCAACATACCATTTTGCTTTTGTCCATAGAATCTGACCATCGCCTTTTGGAGTTGCTCAAGATCCACAAAAACATTGTTGAAAGAATCCATTTCAAAGGATTGATTGCCAGCTTTCTTTTGATTCTTCCAAGTCATTGTGCCAGTTACACAATGATATCCTCCTACCATTTCCCTAGCACATATGTTGCTTTCTGTCCGTGCAAGCTTCAGAGACCAAAGTGTTGGTAATGGCATGGCTGGATTCTTATACCGTTGTGCAACCGAGGATTTAAAAATCTTGAAAATCGATGAGTAGGCTTCACGACTCACACCAACAGCATCACATGCCATCTCCTTCGCATCCACAATGGCCTTGAAGTCCTTCAACACTTCTCGAGTGACTCGTGCACGTAAATTCTTATGTCTTGGGTCCTTCAGCAATTGAATGACATCAGTTGGCTTCATCAAACTTTTAACTATGTATGAGTAGTTGGTGTCTTCTGTGGTTGGTGTTCCCATCACCTCGTTCATGAAGTTCCTAAACATGGGGCAATAGAATATCAAAAATAAGAAACATGAATGAACAAAAAAAAAACTCACGAGAGATTTTGGAGACCAATCTTGTGGCAAGGATTCTCCTCTTCTTTGCACCACCTTTGGGTGCTAATGAATCCAATGAATGCAATTTCCTTTTTCTCTCCTTTTTTCCCAACGGAGTGTCTTTTAGCTTCTGCACTTGATCTTTTGCAATTTGTAGAGACCTTTGCATGACTAATTACTTTCCACTTGCTGCTTGATAGATTCTTGCAAATCTTGTCTCTCCTTGTTAAAAGCAATCGATTTCTTGAGTAGTTCCTTTTTCTACATCTCAAGATCTTCAATGGTCCTCTGCATTGCAACAATGGTGCTATTGGCTGAACAAGCCAGTTGCTCTAATTGTGCTCTTCGAAACTCACATGCTTGCAAATTTGCACTTTGGAAATGGATTAGTCGATTGCGATAACCGAGTAAACCATCCATTCCATCACCAACATGCTGAACAAGATCATGCATTGTACGGAAAGGGGGATTCTTTTGGGTTGCAGGATCTAAGGGATACAAGTTTCCATCAACCCAAAGATCAATGTGTCTCTTCCCTTATGCACAAAGATTGTGCATCATATTCTCACAACTTCCTCGATTTCCCAAGCTGCGTGTGCTTGCATATTGAGCATCCAATAGTAAGTTCACATGGTACTTATTGGAGACATCCCCAAGTGGTGCCATGACTGGTTACACTACCTTTCACAAAAGTAGGGGGGCCTTGATGAAGATCTACGAAGGAGGATAAGCTCCCAGCAATAGGAAGGAGGAGGGAAAAGTGGTAGAATGCAGGTAGAGTGGGAGGAGGAGGAGCAGGCACAGGAATAGAGAAGGGAGGTAGGAGGAGTACGCATGGAGGTGGAGGAGAAGAAGGAGGAGGAATCTATGAGGAGGGGAGGGACTGGGGAGGAGGAGGAGTGGGTGTCCAAGAGGAGGACGAGGAGGAGGACAAGGGGGTGGGCATCCAGTAAGAGGAGGAGGAGGAGGAGGAGGAGCAATAGCAGAAAGGGTGAAAGTGGGGGAGGAGAAGCATGTGGATGGAGGGAGGGGAGAAGGAGGGAGATTCAAATTTCAAAATTTGAAATAGTGGCCCCCTCCTTTGATGGGCTGAAAAGTGAAAGGTGGTGGGCACCCATGTGGGCTAAATTGTGGGCTTAACCCACACTGGGTTAGGGGGTTAGGCCCCTTTTGGAGCCCACCATGGGCTTTGCATTAGCCCACTAATCCATTTCCTTACAAGGCCCTTTTGAGACGTCACTACCACATTGGCAACCATGAAATCAGTAGACACAACTATCTATGATGTGTTGCTGGATGCAATCCCCACCCCCCCTCCTCCATCAACTAAACCCCATGACAGATTCCAAGGTTCCATCAACATCGCCTAAGAGCAGCCTATGGATTGCGACCAAGCTAATATGGTGAGTAAATTTGAATCATTCTTGTAGAAACTTCTAGCTTCCACCATTTGTATTGGTTTGCTAATTGTATGTTGTTACATTATTGCAGGAAGTGGTGGAAGTGGATGAGTTCTCCACTTGGAGAGGCCAAACACGAACTATGTTTGGTCATGATGTAGCACTAGCACACTATCTTGGCCAAGCACTTGTCCTGATAGTTGTATTTCATAGCAAGTTTTCTCCTAGAGGGCAATCAGAGCTATTGAAATGCAAGGCCCTTTCATGGGTGGGTTATAGCGCATTCCAGTATTAATTGGAATGCATACAAGGTCATTTTGGTGCACCGTGCAGCTGCTCTCAATGATTTTGGTGCAATATACATGGGATGGCATTGACAACTACTGCAAAAGTGCTCGGTAAAGATGGAAGTTTTGAAGCACTTACTAGTAATATCTAAGGCAATAGTAGCTAGCATCATGAAACACAAGCAAGACAAAATCTAGTCTAATGTATCTCTTGTGTTATGGATACTCTTTTGTATTAGATACTTTTGTGTAATGGATACACTCTTGTAATGTATATTCTTGTGTAGTGGATACTCTTTTGTATTGGGTACTTTGTTTCAATGGATACACTTTTGTGCTATAAATCCCGTATAATTTTTGTATCTCTACCCATGAATATTACTTATCTCTACATGTAGTTGGTTGTAAAATGCACTTGCATATTCATTTTTCAATCTTGCATTGGTCACCTATCTTGAAATTTTGCAAGTGTACGAGTAGGATAACTACGTGTATACATGCATTTTCACGTAGCATAGCTGCATTCATACACACGATTTCACACAGTGTAGCTATGCTGGTACATGCAATTTCACACAGTCTAAACGCATCCATACACGCAATATAGAGACTTTTTGTACTTTAATTAAAAATTGATCATGATTTTATGTTTATTGATTTGTACACAAGATGTCACCAACCTCCTCAAGCAGTTCTGGTGAATATGAGACAATGCATCACCATAATCGTGATGTGTGGTTTGCACAAAGGATCAAGTATATGTGTAATCGATGTCAAGGATGCATTGTGTGAGCCCGTCGAATTACCTTGAATCACATCCTCATGTATGGAGAATGGAATCAAATAGGTTTAGAGGTGAGTAGATGTAAATTGATAGTATCCAAATGACTCATGGTGTCCAAATTAATGGAGTTGTAATATATATACTCTAATTGGAGTAGGATGCAGTACCACACAATAACATGGTGCCTTACACTCGACATGAGCATCGAAGCATCGACAAGATGATGCTAGAGCTTTGGGATCTATTGTCAGAGATGAGTGGGAAAGGGAAGACAATAGCCCTACACCCATGAAGTTGTGGAAGAGGAAGCGTTCGATGATATGATGCAAAATCTTTTTAGGGATGATCCCAAAGGTATGGACAAGGATGATATGGAACAAGAGCATCTTTACAAGGCTTCGTCGACACCGGTATTTGAAGGGTGCACATTCTCTATTTTACATGCTTCACTTGAACTACTAAATCTATAGACAATTTATAGATGGAGCAATGCAAGTCTTGATGCATTATTGAACCAAGCATTGTAATTTGAATTAGTGGTTAAGGGTTTCACAATGAATAAATCTCAATATGTTTTAATTGTTAATTGATGATATGGAATGCAGGCTCTTATCAAACATGCTTCTAAAGGGAATAGACTACCCACCTCAAGAGACATAGCGAGGCGCTATGTGGCATCTCTTGGAGGATTGGATTATGATCACATACATGCATGAGTCAATGATTGCATTCTCTTTTGTGGGACGCATAAGGAGGCTCAACATTGTCCCACTTGTGGCAAAGCAAGGTATAGAACAAATGTGAAGAGTTTTGATGTACCTCGTAAAGTCTTGCGACACTTTCCTATAATTCCTCGCATAAAACACATGTTCAAGTGCAAATCCATAGCTGAGCTCATGTCATGGAATTCATGATATCGATCGAATGATGGCATGTGGAGGATTCCCTTAGACACTCTTGCTTGGAAGCATATTGAAAACGAGTGGCCCAGCTTTAAAACAGAGCCCAGAAACTTGAGACTTGGCCTAGGTATGGATGGAGTGAATCCATTTGGTTTCAAAAGTACCACATATAGTGTGTGGCCAGTTGTATTGGTGAATTACAACCTTCCACCATCAATGGTGATCAAGAAGGGACATCTTATGTTATCCCTTCTAATTTCAGAGAAACATAAACTAAAGCATATGGACGTTTACCTCGAATTGCTGATTGATGAGTTGGAGGAACTATGGAGAGGTGTTACAGTGGTGGACGTTAGTAGGCCTCCCTCCTCTCGACACTTTGACTTGAAAGCAGTGTTGATGTGGACAATGCATGACTTTTGAGGATACAACGATTGTTCTGGTAAGAATTCAAATCAGCTCTCTACTCTAATACTATTGGTTATATTAATTATAACTATCGGATTTATTATTCTAACTTTTATTTATATTTTAATAGGTTTGAAAACATTGGGTAAACATGCATGTCCTGTTTGTGGCCTTTCATTAGTACATGGGTATGCCGATGGTTTATGTAAGACTGTATTTGATAATTGAAGGGAGCCTTCACAACCACTAAGAAAAGAAGTGTTGAGCAACTATACGGGTTGAAGTCCCACGATTGGCACAAGATGCTCCAAGTAAGTGTTTTCCAATTCTTGTACATTGAAATTAAACTTTGTAATGCCATCAACCATATATACATGTGCTCTTATGTGTGCAATTCATACTACCTACTAGCATCGACCATTGTGCAAACAAGAGTTTGAAAAAATGTATTTATAAGATGGGCGAGCTTGTGAGGTATGTAAAACCCATGTCAAATCGCCCTTTATTATACCTTGCACTTTGATTTGATAGTTTTTAAAAATGAATGTGCATGAGGTATAACATACTATTCATTTGTTTTTCAGATATGTTAGCTCCAAGGCAATTGATCCAGCCATGTTGGATGATGCACGCATTATGGCAGTGGAGGTGATTTTTTTGGTAGAGAAAACTTTTTCGCGAACCATTTTCACAAGCTAGCTACATCTCATTGTGCATTTGGTGGACAAAATTGCTTTATGCATCACTGTGCATGCACGTTGGATGTTCTTTCTAGAGCACTTCATGAAGACCTTAAAAGACTTTGTGAGACAAAGTGCAAGGCCTGAAGGAAGCATGGCCGAGGGTTGGTTGATACAAGAATCTCTTGTATATATTTTAGAATTCCTTGGTCAAGTGGACAACTCTTTACTACGACTATGGAGCAATGAACAGGACTTGAGGATGACCTCTATTATGCCTCAAGGAAAAGGACAGAGTAAAGTAATTAACAAAGCATTGATTGATGATCTTAATTTCACTTGCATCCTTAATAATGATGTGACGAGCAGATTGGTTATCACCATGAAGGTACATGACGAATACCATAATTCGATGATACCAAACCATCACAATAACATCACAAAATAGGCCACTTACATAGGCTGAGACAATTGATGTCTTGCATATTAGAAGAATCAAAGGCACTTGTGGTACACTAGTAGCTTGTTCTTCTCAGTAGCCACACCAACACAAGTGTCACCTAATTGTTCAAAGTTTATAGAGTCATTAGGGAAGACATACAAGATGACACCCTCCCCAATGGACGACTATGTCATGCCCTCATCCCATAGGACAACTTTTTTCTCCTTTTAAGATCCACGAACATGATTCTCAATCTCTAATGAAGAAATTGGCATTGCATGAAGATAGGGTTGCTTGGGCTAATTGTTACAAACCTTGAGCCATTGGCTCATCAAAACCAACATTTTCACAACACTCCAAAGTGCTTCACCAATTTGTGTTGCATATATTTTGGGAAATGGAATGATTTTCCACTCACAGACACATTATTCACACCACTACGATAGCCATGTCAGTCGATTACACAAACTGCACCAAATGCAACCACTTTCCCATCAACATCTTGACCTCATCCCCACTTCTAGAAGCCATCCTTGCCATTTCAATCAAAGAAAATAAAATCATGCCCAAACTTTAGCAAATTAACTTTAACATAATATTAGAAATTTTTGGACTTTCCAATCAATTTTGGACTTTGTTTCTTGATTAAATATGCCCATATTCACATACTTTTCACTAAAACAAGTCATTTTTGATCCACATCTGCATTTTTTACACCAAAACAAGAGTTATTTTTCATTTGCAATACCTTATTTCTTAAGTTGCATACATGAAAGCATCATCATATATTTTAGAATACTTATTTTTACTCTCCATCAATTTAATTGTTCATTAAGATTTAGATTGTTAAATGGTCACAAACTAATTGAATCAATCAAATAATATAATTTTTTGATGTTATAAAATTGTTTGAAATTAATTGAATAAATAAAGAATATATTTCTTACTTAATATATTAAATAAAAATCATTACTTAAGTAATTTTAATTTATTTTAATTTAAAAGTATCCAAATTACTTATATTGTCAATATACTACTAGTTAAATAAAAATTATAAAGTCATCTCAACCAAAATTCAAGAGTTGTTGCTATCAACAAATGGGTGGTGTAGAGATACACCAGTTGTGAATAAACAATATTCTTTCATGCTTCAGAATCCTTCGAATCTAAAATATCAAAAGAACTGACCATGCGTAAATGATGCTTGATGTGCTTTCAGCTACTCTCAGGGATTGTGATGCATTTCTCCACACTATATCCATGCTTTTTCTTTTGACTTCGTTTCCTTGACTACCAACAATGCACAATGCTGTTCACTTCCATTGAATGACTTAGATTGTTGTTGTTTGGAACCCATTCACATTTTGTTTGCAAGCAACTCTCATACAATTGTTTTAGCGTGAACTTTCTCAATAGACTTTTCATTGGCTTTGGTTCATACCATTATGCTATAAATGTGCTATGTGATTGTTCATTATGTGTTACCTCAACAGCTTTTCCCACCCAAATTGGTCCTCCTTGATCATCATTCTCCGATTCTAGACCTGGTGCCAAAACTACAACAGAAAGTCCCTCTTCGATTTCAACAGCTAGACCCACTGCAGTTGTCCATGGCATGATGTCTGAAAAAAAGTATATGCGTAGAAAACCAGATATTTCACACTTGAAAGTATTTGGTTGCATAGCTTATGTTCATGTTTCTATTGAGAGGAGAACTAAGCTAGATCCAAAGGCAGAAAAATGCATCTTCATCAGGTATTCTCTGCAACAAAAAGGGTACTGTTGTTATAACCCTTCCACTAGTAGGATACAAGTAAGCAAAGATGTAGTTTTTGATGAAATGAGTTATTGGTATGGAATGGACCAATAATAGAAGATGCAGATGCAAGAAATGATAGTGCTATTATAAGTGTAGAGCAGCAATCACAAAGTCTGAGTGGAACTGGTGAGTCCTCAAAAAATGGATCAAAAACATGGATAGGGAGACTACGATCTAGTGGCTCTTCACATGGCAGTCCAGCTAGTGGTATACACGTATCAACTAAAGGGAAGGAGAAGTTGGACCCTACAACTGTCTTTGATGTCTCATGTGGTCACTCTCATATCTCAATATGCACCTAGCCGCATCCAAATGTGGCTTCCTTAGCACCTCCATAAACTGACACATAAACCCCATAGTGCTAGCTTAAATATGGTTTGGTGTTAGTCATGTATATCAAACTACCAACTATGCATCTGTACATAGTGACATCTTCAAGAAACTTCTCTTTTTCTACACTGAGCTTCACATTCTACTCCAATGGAACAGAAATGGGCTTATAACCTGTCATGCCATATTTGAATACACATTTTCATAGATTTTCAGCCCTCTAGCCACTCTTTCACTCCTACTCTCCTTTGCAACCAACTAACGGTTTTCGCAGGGTAATAGCAAGGAAAACAACGGCAAAGAATCAAGCAAGGCTGCTTACCTCCCCAGCAACGGCACCAAATTCATTAAGCCTTCGATGGAGACTAACATGTCGTGGGGATCTTTAGCCAAGCCGCTTTGGAGAGCTTGTCCTCCAAACAACTTCCTATGGGAGCTCATTTGTATGCAGTTGTGCGATGTTGTCACGGACACCATCCTTGGATTCAATCCGAGTAGCTAGACGATCCTAAGGGGGAAGGGAATGAGAAGAAAAGAGAAGAGAGAAGAATGAGCGTGGTGAAGGGGGAATTGATCGTAGTCGTAGCAACAAGAAAAGAGTAAAAGAAAAATGAAGCAATGGACATCAACACAAGGATGAAGGGAACTTGCTCTCTATTCCATAAGCATAGGAAAGAATGATGACCAAGTCAACCATCTTGGCTTTTATACATGGACCTTTTGAAGGGAAGTTTAACCCTAATTTCCTACCTTAGCTTTTCTAGCCCTTATCTGACACTCTTGGCCCACAATCTATAATAGATAGCTCCATGACAGGTTCAGAGGGTGCAAAATCATTCGATTCCTGTATACATCGGTACCATGAACGAAAATTAAGGACTATGGGATGAAGAGGTAATTGGTATATCTTCGTTTGATCCTCGAGGCATAGATCGCCTCGAAAAAATGACATAGCAAAAATTGGATGGATGTAATATGTATGCTTTTCGAGGAGGGTGGTGAATTGAAGAGGGGAGAGAGGCTGAGTGAGGTCTATAGCCCATAAAAAGAGGAGAAGGGCACGAAGACCCTAGTGAAGGCACCCTCCCACCCACATCAAGAGGAGAACAGCAAGTCGATGACCTACTACCTTAAAATCAATACGCAGATAACAAAGACGTGCATCAAGGTGGAATCTCGACCAACAAAGGAGAAACATAGGGCATACAAGAGACCCTGAAAAACACAGGTCTGCTCCCACCCAAGAGAGAAGATGTTGGGGATAAAAAATTTCCCACAAACAGTGGACATCAAGTTCTACAACATCAGGCCCAAAATGTAGGGCGAATTTGTGATGACAAGCAAAGAAATGGATGAAAAGCCAACCGCATCAAAATAAATGTTTTGTGGTTGCATACTGCATGCCACAAAAAAAGGAGGCGGCATCCTTGATCTTTATAATCAAAATGCATTCTACAATCGTGCTCATAGATTTACAATGGAAACACTATTCAAACCCCATACGAGGGTGAAAAAGAAATCCCTTCTTTTGTGCACGACTATACAAACATCCTTTCATCCAGGAGAGAAAGACAAAGCAGTCATTGAAGAAGCAATAGCGAATGCCAAATAGAAGGCAGATAATTGTTGTGATCCCGGTGATAAACATGCCAATGCTAATAATGAAGCTATCCCTACCCACAAAGGAGACAATGCAGTTTCTCTAAATCCCGTTCTCGATGCCAATGTCGAGGCCCATGCTGATGCTAATCAACCCTCACAAAGGAAACAATGAATGGGACAAAGATGATGAGCTTGAACAAGATGATAATCGTTCAACAACTCTTGCAAATAGCTATGATTTTTGCCTTGCATCCATCGATGACATCAAGCAATGTGAAAATGTAGTAGATGGCACTGTTCCAAAGATGGGTAATTTAGAAGCAAAAAGAGGGGCGGAAGATCCTACAAGCAAACTAGATTACCATGGTATAGTCTACAGTTATGATTATCATGATGAAAATGGTTCTTTAACTATGCCTGTGATACTACATATGGAGGAGAAAGTTGGTAATACGCTTCCAATTCAGGCAATCCAACCACTTGCAAACGATACATGTTGTTGCCATGAAATAGACCGATGTAGAAATGATCAAGAACATGAACAAAATCTGGCTGCACCCAAGATCAAGGGAAATGCTGAAGATAGAGATCAAAATTCACAGCCTTATGAAGATCAACAAGAACATGATAAAACAAACGATGCAGCTAAAGACACAGATGTCACAATTGGTACAACCTTTCACTTGCTTTTACACATCTTGAGGGGGAATGTCCTAATACAAGCTTGTGGAAAGTATTTGCAAGTTCAAGTTCATGAGATGATAAACAATCTACTACACAAGGCTTAGTTCAAAATGAAATCAGAGTTACAAGTGTTCTTCCTCATGCAGTCTATCCTAGATTCTAGATAAACATTCTTTGTATCGCATATTTGTATATACATTATAGCATATAGAATAACTTTGCAAAGCATCACAAAAGGGGATGCATCTCTTATTTTTCTTTGCAAAAGAACAGTCAAGCATCCTCACTCTATTACTCATAAGACTTTTCGTCTTAAGGGGGAGTGTAGAAATGTAAGACTCAAAGTCATATTTACATATGCACTTAGCATGTGATGTGAAGAGGTGCAACTCCTCTAACCATTACGAGCTATCATCTATGTATTCAACTATTCTGATCAATACATATAACCAATTATGCGTGACTCTAAATTCCAACATCCTTTTCTTGACCATTGCTTGGTTCTTCATCTTCAGGCTCTTTGTTGAGCAGTTTTGCTCTGTCTGGCTTGGTGTTGCATGGCTCTAAGGATTGATTTTGTTGTTGCAGATCTTGGCCGAGATTAGGAATTTGGGGCTCAAAGGATTGCATTTGGTGCATATCTTGGCCGAAATTAGGAGTTTGGGGCTCAGAGGATGCTACTGCAGGCTTCACATCTTGGCCGAAAAATTTGCCACACTTAGAGGAGGGCCATTGTGTCATCTTGTCAGGCTGGTTGCATATCATTGTCGCTTTTGAGAATTTGGTAGAGGGGTAGGCATCTAAATAGTGAGCCCACATAGGCACACCAGGAAGGGTGGCTTGATACCATGTTGGAATCAAGAATACACACAGAGAGAGTTCACGCGGAAGCCATAATCGGAATACACTTATTGAATGAAGTAGTTACAACTATGTAGTACAACTTGTGACTATTACGAATGGCTATAGCTCTTCGTATTTGATTGTTTGTTTGTCTCTTTAGACTTTAGTGTCTTATTTCCAATAAGGGATGCAATGGAACTAAATGCTACTTTCAGTCAAAATGAGTCTATTGTCCTCAGTGGTTAATTTAAGGGAAAACATCATAATCTTTCCAAGTGTAGTCTCTTGGAGCAAAGGATACGGTTATAACTACATGATTCAAGGTTCTAGTTTGTATTCTTTGGACTCTTTGGAAAATGAGTTATGTAAGAAAGCACAACAAAAATTGTAAGCTCAAACAATACGCATCTCTTCTAGAAGGTTATCAAACATTGTGGATTCTACAGGGCATCAATTTACAAGAGGAATCATGAGAAATTCTCTCGATAAGTCCTTCGAATCTGCAAATAACTCCTCCATCTCCTAGGTCAATCAGACGTACTTCTCCTTTCCATAGGCTTTGCAAATATTAGCAAAACAAGAACATTGCAACTTATATTTCTTCCCCATCTATCTCTACATGGGTTCTAGGGCAATGTGGCACGCCTCTTGAGTCTCATGTTGGATATTGTGCATAAAATTTGGAAACGCCTCAGCCAACACGACATCCATAAGGGTATTTGGAAGTTTTAAGGGATCCTATCAATGTTAAAGGGTTGTGCCGTGCAATTTAAAGCCCTTTGTCCATGGATAAAGATGCACCACCAGCCTATAGATGGAAATCACAGTAACGCTTCTTTGTGCATTAGTTAGAGGGACGGACTTAAAAATGGAAACATAACATTTCTGGAAAAGATTAGAAAGTTGTTCAGTCAATGGCTTCGAATTCCCAATGTGAAATTTCCACCCTCTGTGTTTCCTCCCCCACCTTCAGAAAGATCAATCAATAGTTCCTACCGTGTGCCCATTTGAGCATGTAAATCCAACAATGTGCTTGGGGTACACGTGAAATAATAATCGGAGGCTAATCTAAACTCAAGATGACGAACCAGCCCAGCAAGAATGACGTAAGTGATGATGGTACTCTATCGCATTGAGTTCTATCTATAATTTAAATTTTTAGAACTATTCATAGTGTCTTTTAACACAGGCAGTTTTTCCAACGGTGCAGGAGGTCTGTGGTGCTCTTGGATGCATATAAGAGATGGGAGTGTCACCTCTTGAGCAACCCGACTCCGGAACTTTTAAAAGTTAAAATGACGTTGTTATTGCACTCAAACAAATCAAGTTCCAGCCATATTTCTAAACTCCAGGGAGATAAAAGTTACAAAATCCTCAAGTGCAGCCCATGGGTTCCAAACTAATTCTAATTACGTACGCCCACCCTGGCCTGCGGGAGCAGGAGCTGGGGCTGGTGACGGGGGCGGGGGGTGAGTGCAACGCTCCTGGCATGATCGAATATTTCGCTTCATAAAGTGAGGAAGTGCATCCCCACTATAGTACTTCTTCCAGTGTTGCGAGCCATGATCCGTGACAGTGCACTTAGACCCAACTGGCAAACCGCAAACATCAAGCTCGAATTGAGCGTGTTGTTGTCCGATTGAAAGGCCAACGTATGTGAAACCTTCGGCTTGCATGAGGTCCTTTAAATTTTCAAGAGCTCGAGCCATGATCTGTAAGGAAAAACAAAGGTCAAGATAAGAAATACAAGACAAGTTGCCATACTCAACTTTTAACAATTCAAGCTGTTCGGATTGATATAATACAAACAAAGATGGATCAGAGCGGTGTTCAAACGGCCAAAAACAAAGATGCAGGGCGATGCAATGCCTTCTTGCTGCAAAATGTTAGGAGAGACGTAGAGATGGTGGTTGAAGAGAGGAGTGCACCAGCAGCGATGAAGATCAGAGCCTTGGTGGAGGAGAGAAGTGACTGGCATGCGCGCTGGCTGCAGGAGGATGAGGAGGCCGCTATTACAAGTTCACATAATCTACTACTCGTACTTACCACACAAAAGAGATGGAAGCCCATAGACACACTTACCTACCTACACCTTTTTGACCATCGCGTGGACACATCAAACTAGTGTGGCATAGCTTGTGCAAGCCTGCGGGAAAGACGATCTCGTCTAATGGGATCAATGCATATTTTAAGTGGAAAACACATTGACGATGTCGACGGCGGAAAGCATTTTGCTACTATTGTGAGTATGCTTATGCATGCCACACCACAGCTACTGTATCAAGAGAAGGGGAGCGTTCGTGGCTTTCCTTGCAGTTTTGCTTGCGTGGACGAGTGTTCAAGTGGTGGTGTATTGGCAAAGTGATGACCAGAAGAGGACAAGGGCAAGAAAATTCTGAGAGATGTGAGATTGATGGAGGTCGTGAACAAACTTGGAACGGAAAATTAGACTCAAGAAGAGTCGACACTCCACTTGATCACCACACTTTAGAATCGATTAATTTTGTGAAAGAGCTCCGTTAATCCATAACTTTGGGAATGTACGTTGAAGTATTGATTCTCCTCCATAATTACGCGTGTGCTTATCACTGCTCTCTGAGCTGAACTCAACTACCATGTTACCGTGTTGCATTTCTTGTGTTATCATGAGTCGCGGAGAACAGTTGTAGCAATAGGCCCATATGCTATCCATGAGTCATGACTTTAAAAATGGCGATGTTGCCTTATGAACATCATAAATGGGTCGCTACATTGTGGCTATTGATGGATATGCTATCTCATCTCATGTACTACCTCATTTCACACGTTGGCAAGTTATGTCTTGATTGTTGCCTCTCTCAAACCGAGGGTTTAGATCTTATCTTTCACCCCCTCCATGTGTTGCTCGCTCCAAGAAACAAGGGACAGCAGGTAAAACCATTACAAATCCATGAATCGATCTTCTTCTCCATTACGTAGTCTCCGTTCATGAACATTCATAGAAAAGCTTGCATTTCTTTTATTTTTACAGCTTTGCTTAATGCCTCTTCTAAGGTTCATGTCCTAAGCTTGTGTGTGAAGGCACTTTAGCCTCTAGGCATGGAAATATGGCATTCTTGTGGTGGTTTTCAGGCTCTTGTTGGCATGGTAATGCACCCCATCTGGTGCTGGTTGGAATATAGAATTGGTGCACAATTTTAAGTGTAACTTTCAGCCTCTTTTAGTCTTGGATCTGTGCCCCGGGTTTGTCATGTATGGGAGGTTGAATCATGTTTTGTTTTTTTTACGGAATACTCATTTGCTTTGGTAATTGTCACGAAAAGGACGTGAAAGCATGCTTACTATGGATCTCTATGCCATGGTTATGCTGAAATTTTTGACATGAATGGATGACTACTTTGATATGCAATTGAGAGCTCGTATTTCTTTGGATGGATACAATGTGCACTTGCTTGGTAATCATGTTATGAAAGGTTTCCAAGATTTATGTATGTATGCATGTGAACTCTTTTCATCACTAAACTAATCACCATGACTCTACATGTGGTTAGAAGCACCTAAGTCAACAAACCATACATTTTTGCAATCTACAACATTTTTTGTCATGTTCACCATGTGTTGCATAACAAAAAGGCACTCATTTCTATCATCACCATGCCTATTGGATGATGCATAGTTGCTTTGATGCAACTTTTCATTTCTGATATCATTCTGCTTTTTATAACAGGCTTTCTCTTTATGTCCAAGCTTCCCACATTAATAGCACTCTATATTGCTATCTACTTGTTAACTCCTTTGCCATGAACTACATCCTCTTTGGCTCCCCCGGCCTCTAGACTTAC
Organism: Dipteris shenzhenensis; assembly: GCF_047967505.1. Taxonomy (NCBI): domain Eukaryota; kingdom Viridiplantae; phylum Streptophyta; class Polypodiopsida; order Gleicheniales; family Dipteridaceae; genus Dipteris; species Dipteris shenzhenensis. Next base: position 55,100,590 of record NC_141608.1, read on the forward strand.
CACGTCCTCCTCCAAAGAACTGGCTCTTCTATTATTGCTATTGGTTTTGATTTCGTGAATGGCCACCAAAACGGCCTCTTCCTCTACCTCTACCTTTATTCTGATTTGAGTAGAATGCAGACTCTTCAGAACTTCCTATGGCTGAACCTCCATTCCTTTGCTCTTCACTCAACAAGAGAGCAACAAGTTTCTAAAAATCAAGAAACGTCTCGCAGACTCCAATGGATGTCCAAGATTGTGCATTTTCTTTCCCAAGACCATTCAAGGTCACAGACACTAAGTCCTCATCATCAATAGGTGCTCCAATTGAGCCAAGAGAATCTGCAAGGCCTTTAACCTTCATGGAATACTCATTTATGTCAGCTTATTCCTCTACACATTATGTAACTCCTATTTGAGCTGCATCTTTTACACAATGGTATTGGTGCTATACATGTTCATTTATGCATCCCATGCCTCCTTCGGCATCTCTGCATCCTATATATAAACAATCATGGAGTTTGAAACATTCAAAGACAACCACCACATGACCATCCTGGACTTTTCATGCCACTATTTAAATTTCTTCAAATATGCAGCAATAGGAGCAGCACCCAAAATTGGTTGTTTCTCATCATTCATCAAATATGTAGCAGTAGGAGTAGCACCCAAAATTGGTTGTTTCTCATCACCATTGATGAATGGCCATACTCCCTTTCCCATAAGGAAGTCTCTCATCTTGAACTTCCATTCTTGGAAGTTGTCTTCTCAAGCTTCTCTAACAATAGTGGACATATTCTCAGATATTTTGCAAAGTCAAAATTTATGATTGCAATCTTGAAGAATAGAGTTCTGCCTCACAAGGGCAAACAACAAGAATTCTACATCACCAAAAATTCTACCTAACAAGACTAGTGGTAAGCAACCATGAGTCACACCAAGTGAGAAGAATACATAGATACAACAACCCAAAATTGGCCTACGTTTCTCAGAATCGCTTTAATGGGACACACAACAACCTTTATGTTGCAACTTCGCTCAATGGCAAAAAATGGGCATACACAATCAAAAATGGCCACTTCTTCGAGTGCCTACTGAAACTTCGCGATGCCAAATGCAGGCCAAAATTGTCTTAGAATGGAATTTTTTGCGACAATATAAACTACAAAGCAATTTAAATTTTCCAAGTAATGCTTTCGTGCTTCACAATGAAGTGTGCCTCAATCTGAGGTTGTGCACTTTGCACTCATGATGATGTACCTACACCAGTATGCTCCCAAAAGCTTGGAAGAAAGGAGATGCCGATCCTCTTACCAAGGTTTCACGATCTCTGCTTGCCTCTTCTTGCTGCTTGAGCTCCTCACCAATGAACCAAGCTTTGATACCATGTAAAGAAGTAGGGAGAGAGAGGGAGGAGACTCGACTGCAACTTTCTTCCAACTCACAAAAGAGAGAGGACATAAGGTTGGAGGCTGAAGCCTATCTTCACTTTAGCGCACGACAACAATACAATGAGAGATGGGTATTCACTATATGTATAACCCTAGAATACATAGTTTATATGTGAAGCCAATCCAAACATCTAACTATGCCACAATGCACCCAAGAAAAGATAGTGACATAAATGAGTCACCTAGGAAAGACATCAGGGGTGGAGCTTGATATCTCAACACACTTGAATTAGGCTAACTTAAAAGGTTAATGGAATTCCCATGATGAATTTGTTGGCTAAGTTCATGACATAGATGGACATGGCACATATCATGTAATCGTTTTGATTTTGACACAATTTTATTTCGTTGGTTTAGCAAAAAATATAACATGTCTTTTCAATGCATGTTACCTCTACTGAGCAAGGATGAACATAAAAATATAAATAAAGTCTAACATCACATTGTACTGAAATAATAGTTGTGTGAAGATAGCTATTGCTCTCATCAATTAGATTTTTCCGTAAATGCTTATTTTTCTTATGTGATTAGACATATTATCTTTTCATGGAAGATAACTTAAGTAAGAGCCCCTCACAATGTGTCCCTTTTGCAAGTTAAGGCTTCTTGAAGTAAACAGCCACTATGGAATAAAAAGTATTTTTCTCAAGTTCCATGTAATCTCTTAGGTCCATTTTTTTGAACACCCCTACCTCAGATTCTCAACTATTCAATGCTTTCTAAGCCCATGGAACAATGTACAATATGAGAGAATATGTATTATGTTCCTTGCTGGCTAAGTGGCCATAATTGAAGGCTATGACTTTGATCCTCCTATTTGGTTTGTCTAGTTGCATGGGATGGTGCCCTTATTGTGACAATGAAACTAAGAGTTTCACTTTGTTATTTACGAAAAATAAGTCCTCTACTAAATGCATGTGTTCATATGGTGCACTCCAAGTGATTCCTCCTACACATACACCATCAAAGCATATTTTGTGATACATGTGAAGTGCATTGAAAGACCATTGGCTTGATACTACCAAAATTTTGGGTTGGCATGGTCAACAACTTTTGGGTTGGCAAATTTTTTGGGCTCCTCAATGTTGATGCATTCTCCATCTCTCTCTGTGTGTACTTGTGATATTAGACTTGAATAAAACAATTCTATGCTTTTGTTGAAGCAAAAAAGGCACTAGTGATTGAACTAAACATGGTACTCATTTATAAGTTAGTAGAATCAGCCCCTACAAGGTGAGTACAATTGCTTTTCAGTGCCAAATCCTATCAACCTCCAATACAATGATATCATATTTAGAAGGATATCAACTTGGAATCATTTGGATAGCAATCATGAGGTAGCCATATAATTGTGTCCCTATTCATTAGTTATATGATGACGAGGGGATGAGTTACTACATGAGGTTCCATCGCATTTGTCATTTTCCCTACAAATGGGTTAACCACCTCTTGGAAATCTGAAAATCCCAACCCATCATGTTAGAAAATCCTTAATACAATCCAGTGGCTATTGATGGTGTAGGTGTTTGCCCTTCCACTGACATGGAATTGAGGGCTACCGAGACTCTTATCTCATGAGGATTGTCCATATTGCTATCTGGACTCATGGAGTTGTCGATGCTCTAGTAGACGAAGAACTTACAATGGGAGCTCCCAACCTTAAGGATGCAAAAATCAGTAGTTATCTAGACAATCCATTATTTGAATCATTTTCTTTAGGATCAAGATCAGCCCCTAACACCCATCTGTACCTCAATTGCATGTAATATTCCAAGTGTATTTTAAGTGCTTTTCTATTACCCCATAGGTAGTTCTACTACTCTTGTAATTGTTTGGTTCTTGGCTGGGGACCTGCTCAAGATCCTCATGAGGATCCTAAAATTAGTTTTTTAAGGGTTTCTACCCAAACTACTAATTTGGGTGAAAATTCCTTTGCTTGAAGGTGCCTTTCAGGATCCACAAGATAATCCTAAAATAAACCTTGTGATGATTTTATGTGATGGTTTCGATTCAAAGTAGTATTCTATTGACCATGAGAATAAATTCAGGCACTGGTTGACCACCATCATGATCCACTCGAGGATCTTGGAGGGGACTTGTTTGATGAAATTTTGCAATTTTAGTGCTAAGGCAATAATTAGGAGCACTTTAGTAGATTATAATGCATAGTAAGCTACATGCCTTGGTTCCCGGCAACGACACCAAAAATGTTAAGTTGGGAATCAATTATCATTGGGGAACATGAGCAATGGGCTTGCAAAGAGGTCCCTTTGCATCAACTCTCTTTTGAGAGTAACGACTCCAATTCTTGCTCCTAGTTCTTACTCATCTAGACTTCCACGAGATGAGGTTGAATAGAGAGAAGAGGAGAGAGAGAGGACCATAGCATGAGCATGGTGAATCATGAATAGATCATAGATGTGGCACATGTAGAAGGGAGTAGATAACAACAAGAGCACATCTACAAAGCAAGAGACATAGGTGAAGGGAAGCTTGATGCTCAATCTCCTTGCCTTGAGCTCGTGTTGCTTCCTCTCCCATGCATGAGTAATTCTACTATGGTATCAGAGCTGCAGCTAGCTTAAGATCCTGGAGGAAGGCAAATTGTGTGCATTGATAGAATTCACTCTTCTGAACACTTGGGAATCAATGGGTCTTGTATCCACGTGATGGGCTTTGTGGTCTTGTAGTAGTAGACTACACTAGTTGCCGACTCGTATAGATGATAACACATTGGAGAGATCTGTTGCACGGAGTTAGGGCCATTGAAGAGCAAATCAAGGCCATGTCCCTATTAAAAAACTAGTGCTTCAGCATAAGGAGGCCTTGGATACTGGAAGGTTGCAGATTTTGCAAGTTTGGTCGAGGAAAGGTTAGCAAGATGATAGACATAAAGGTCAAGATGGTTGTCAAACTGATGTTACTATTGTTCAGTTGTCTTGAATGGTGAGAATCTATAGTTCATTCACACTAAAGGAAGGATCTTTCATGCTATAAGATCCACCTCAAGCCAATTTTGGATGTAGAGCCAGGGGTGGGGCTAGAAGATCGTAGGTCTCATCAGTTTTTGTTGGATCAGGGAATAACACAATATAATCCCTTAAACATCATTATCTTGTATAATAAAGTCTATGAGTGCCTCAACACAATGTACACTACCTATACAAATAACTATGATACCTTGCATGTAGCCTACCCAGAGGGCCAAACCATAGAAGAAGAACATGCCAAATGGGTAATTTTTGCAGCTCTCAAACCTCCTCCAGAAGATCTTGATAACCCTATCACCCACCCAATCAGGATAAACCCTAGTTCCCTTCAGACTTACTCCACCACCACATGCCACACTTCCCTCCTTAGCCAACCTTCAACTGCTGAACACACCCTCGCAACGGCCTCTACACCCAAATAGTAGGACAAGGGAAAAGGAAAAGAAGAGATGACCATCATCAAACAAACACATGACGTAGGGGATATCCATTATTTTGTATAGCAAATGCTCCAACCCCTTGTCATGAATTCTGAAGCTGCTCTTGCACCAAAACAATTTTTTCCTAAACTTCTTGAGGACTTTCCTACAAAAGCAAATGAAGATGAAACTTCAACACTGCAACAAGCAGAACCACCTCCAAAAGAATGGATGAAAACTATCTATACATTCTAGGATCTCTAGTCACAAGTAGATCTCTGTACATGGATAGGGGAGATGCAAAAACAGGGACTAAGAATGATTGATATTATGGATGTCCACACCTTAACAAAATTTATCAACAACACAATGTGGTGTTGGGTGGACAACCACCCTCGAAGACAAAAGGGTGGATTCAAACAATCTCAAACCAATAATTTTCCACCAACGGATGTGCAAATGGGAACACAACCACAATGGCACATACCATTCCTATAACAAAACCTTCTTGCATGGAGCATGTACTGTAATGTACATAAGTTCAAAAGAATCGATGCAACATTTATGCCCATGACAAGAAGATGGAGCTGGATGTCTTTTAAGGACTTGCACAAGCAAAACCTAATGTTGTATATAATTTCCCAAAATTTAGCTTCACAACAAGGACACCACATTAACTCCCACATGAGGAAAGACACCTAACCAGTCCAAAATTCCTTGATTAGAGTCTTCACCATCACTACAATCCACTTGTAAGACTCCTTGATTATCTGCATCAATCTGTAACACTACATGATCTGGACTACTCTTGGATGGCTTCTGAGATTTCGATCCAAACCCTTGATCGATAGCCTTGCCCTTTTGTTCCCAGGTATATTTCTTTGTGGTTGGGGATGATTGTACATCCTTTCGACTGAATTGTCCCTTGGTTTCCTTCTTCATTGCCACCTTTTCTTGCTTGGTTGGTTGGCTAGTTGCTAGTGCACCAGGGTTGATCTCTGTATTCTCATTGATAACATTGACACCCATACTTTCAAATTCTCTCTCTCTAGAGGTATCATCTTGAGTACTCGTGATATCCGAATAAGTGTCTAAGTGGTTTTGATTGTAAGATAAGTTGTGAACTACTAGTTTGAATTGAATGGCACCATCCGAGACAGTCAAGGTCCCTTTGTGCCAATTATACACCACCTCAGCTTGAAATAGCCAAGGTCTACCTAGCAACAATGGGTACGCATTGGCAGTTGCCAAGATACGCAAGACAACATAATCTATTGAAAAGGTCAATCCGGACATCACTATTTTAACTCCTCGTAGGATACCCACTGGCTTAATACATCGTTGATCCGCGAGCCTAATGACAAAAGGAATTGGTTCTAGATGAGTCAATCCTAACTTTTGCATAGTGTCATATGTCATGATGTTAACACCAGACCCTCCGTCAATCAACACCTCTGGAATAAAATAATCATTTATTTCTACTTCAACTATAGGTGCACTCATGTCCATGGTTTGCGTTTTTATAGTTGCAACTGATTGATGTTCAATTTCTTTGTGAGCCACTAGAGCAGAAGATAGTACCCTCCTACATTCATGTGATAGCATGAGCAACTGATTAAGAGTAATATTAGGCTTTACATTGCCTAGATCACCCAGCAAAACATATGCTTTTGTTTGTTTTGCCAATTTGGATACTCTTTTATGTCTCTTCTCTACCTCTTAGGCTTGTCTGTGTCTTTGTGCAATTTTTCCACTTTTGATGCTGCTGCTTCCTTGAAGGTCTCGTCAGTGCCTCTAAGAGCATTGGGATGAACCTCTTGAAAAGACACTTTCTTGTGACCCTTCTTCGGTGGTACTGGCACAGGAGTAACTGTCCCTAGCTGGTTCAGAGCCATCACTAGAATCACTGATATCACCTGATGATTCAGTGTCAGATTGTTGTATTATTAGTCCACCACTTAGCCCTTTAGATCGGGTGACTACACCAACCATTGGGTAAGAACAACCCAAGCCAATCATTTCAGTTTCAATCAGGTTGACTTGTTTCGATGATGATGCTATATTTGATCCCAAGTCACGAATGGGTGGCATCATCCTTCGGGGACACTCTTCACTAACATGGCCCTGCTCTTTGCATGTACCACACATAGGCACATACCCCGTTTGCTTTCTAGGATTTGGACAATTGGTGGATATACGACCCACTTCTCCATATCGGTAGTAGGTTACAATTCTGCGAGGTGGTCGATAGTTATTGTTGTTCTTGTTGTTGTTGTGCACAGGTTGAGAGGTGGATTGTGGTATCACTACCATCACTTGAGGTTGATTTGAGTGAATTTTTGAGCTAGTATTTCCCATTGGTGCCATCATAAATAATGTTTGATATTCTTGTAATGGTGGTCGATAAGCAACCATTTGCACAGGTATAGGAGGTGTTTGAAGTAATGGTGGTTGAGCAGGTGGATTGTAAGCCTTTCTTCGACATTGATTTGTGTCGTGATTAGTCATATTGCAGTTGCTGCAATACTTTGAGGGCTTAGGTGGTATTGGCATGTTCTTAGGAGTATAAAATGAGTGTCGACCATATCCTCAAATGTGCGGATATGGCAAGCATGCAAATTGTGGACTCGTATGTACAAGCGGCAAATTTACTTTAAATCTAGTCCTATGTCCGAGTTGAATGTGATTTCATGTCGGAGTTGAAGTTCCTGCTCTTCCTGGATTGGTGATTGGCGAGGCATAGTGTTTAGGAGTAAAATTACAAGCCAATCAAAATGGCATGTAGCAATAAATACTGGATCCGGAACATTTTGGTACTTGTAGTTCCAATCCTTCAATTGTTGTTGTTAAGCTCCAAGCAGAGACTCACGTGTCATGGGGATCATCCAACCAAGCCACGAGTGCACATAGGTAGAGGAGGGCATGCAGGTATGGGAAGACAATCAGGAAAAGGACAGCAAGGAGTAGTGGAACCAAATATGAAGAGGCAACGAGATAGAGAAACAAGTGTTGAAGGTCCCACTCCTATTCCAAAGAGAGGATAAAAGAGGCCGATTCCCCAAAGGGTCAACCCACAATTGACGCAGTTGGAAGCATGAGAAAACTTAGATATGGATGAGAGTGGAGATGAGGATGATGAAGTTGCACACAAAGCAACCATGGAATCCATTCTTTCTGAAATTAATATAATGGGTGATATTCACGAAGAGGGTGATGATGGTTACTTGTGGGGTGGTAAGCAATACAATTTGGCATCATCGATGACTCCATAGAGTGGAATCTAGATCCTATAATTTCTCCCGTGATTCTCTCCACGCCACACATCGCACTCTCCTAGATTTTAGCTTACACACACATGGGCATACTGCCTTACATCATAGATTAGGTCACTCACACTTACACACTCTCAAGCACACTTCTAATCCTATATTCACCATGTGAATTGATGCTATCCCCCTTTACATTTAGTCCTCTTGAGTTTGATTTACAAACACCCCCTCTCAAACTCAGGATGTACAATAGTTTAGGCATGATGTGACTTGGTATCCATGACCAACACACGGACTTGGTTTCTCAAAGGTATGGAAGCTGTAGAACACTTGGGTCAGAGGTTTAGCCCTGACTTACATTGAGTTACCTTTGGGATTGATAGAAAATATCAAGACAAGTTTAATGTGCCAGGGTTACATCTTTATTCAAAATAAACGTTCATCATAAAAAGAAGTTGAAGGAGATTTAGAGCCCCCCTTCATCTTCACTTCCATGCTTAGATTTTGGTGTTCTTCCTCTTGATGCTCTTGGTCTTCCTTTTCATCCTGTTCTTAGGATCCGTGGGATAATCCATAAGATGAACCTTGTGATGATTTTATGTCATGGTTCCGATTCAAAGTAGTATTCTATTGACTATGAGAATAAATTCAGGCACTCGTTGACCACCCTCATGATCCACTCGAGGATCTTGGAGGGGACTTGTTTGATGAAATTTATCAGTTTTAGTGTTAAGGCAATAATGAGGAGCACTTTTGGGTCACTTGGGTTTCTCTGGTATCAATTTGCCTTGGATTCATGATCTTTGTGAGTATCCTAAAAATGATCCAAACTGATACTGAAGTGGAATGGTCATTGGGTTTGTTGTTGTGTGCGGGTGATGTTTTGACTCTCAGTTAAAGATCCTTGAAATTTGTTTTCAACCCAATTAGTTGGTTCCTTAATCAGTTTCAGGTGTAAAGGAGCGTGGGCAAAAACCTAAAATTGATCAACATGGTGCTATAACATTAGGTTAGAATCCGTGTAAGGACCTTGAGATGAGCTCTAGAAGTGATAAAAAAAGTCTCAACACTGTTAAGAGGTAGAAAAGATACAAAACGGGTAGTTTGGTGCAAGGTCATGATCCACATGAGGATCTTAACTTGGCCTGATGCTTAACTGAAAAGAGTACAAAGATGAAAAAATGCCTTAGGAAATCCACAATTGAAACTTGGTGACAATTCAGATACAATCAAAAGCTATCAAAATATCTTGAATTCCAGACTATTTTTGGCTAATGTCAGAGAGGTAGGTGGATGCCAGGATGGAACAAGTTATAGGTCATTGTGTTAGCTTGTATGTGAACATAGGTGTAAGGTTGTACATGAACATAGGATCCACATCATGATCTTCAAGGTCTTTCCAAAGATCTTGGCAAGATCTTTGTAACTCTTTCTTTGACAGACTTTCAACTCGAGAATCGACTAAAATTCAAATTTTCTTACAAATTTTAAATCTGTAATGTTTTTTTCAACAACTACACTACCTAAACTAAGTGCCTAGAGCGAGAAAATACAAAAAGAAAACCCAAAATGAATTTTCCAAATATGTCACAAACATTTCTCTTGAATACCTTCCATGTTCAATATTTGGAGATTTGTATGAAACAAAATTAGTACAATTCACTTAGCAATCACACCAACTGACTATACAATCGTTTCCAACACAAAAATAACAAAAAATAGCCACAAATCCACTCAAAATGGCTCCTAGAACTCCACAACTAGCCATCATTTTCTAGACAAATTAATGGTGGGCAATGGGTAGATTACAATGCATAGTAAGCTACATGCCTTGGTTCCCGGCAACAATACCAAAAATGTTAAGTTGGGACTCAATTATCATGGGGAACATGAGCAATGGGCTTGCAAAGAGGTCCCTTTGCATCAACTCTCTTGTTGAGAGTAACGACACCAATCAATGGTCAAGAGCGTTAAACTTGCTCCTAGTTCTTACTCATCTAGACTTCCATGAGATGAGGTTGAATGGAAAGAAGAGGAGAAGAGAGAGGACCATAGCATGAGCATGGTGAATCATGAATAGATCGTAGATGTGGCACATGTAGAAGGGAGTAGATAACAACAAGAGCACATCTACAAAGCAAGAGACATAGGTGAAGGGAAGCTTGATGCTCAATCTCCTTGCCTTGAGCTCGTGTTGCTTCCTCTCCCATGCAAGAGTAATTCTACTATGGATATAATCGCTGTCGCTCGTATGATTGTCAGCCTCTCTTTCTGAATAGACTTGAAGATTGGTAATTCCCATAACATTTGAAACCATGCAATAACAATGAGCAGAATATGGTACAAATAAATTCACATGATCAACACACAGTAAAGATTATGCAGTGTACCTTTACTTACTTCATATGCAGATTCTGCCCCACAGGGGAGGTGGAAAATGCCTAAGATGCTGACCATATGCACACATCAAAGGAAGCTGTGATGAAAAAAAGGAAACCTGAAAAATCTATTAGAGCAACAAGCTAATCCACAACCGAGTACTTGAACTAGCACACAAGCTGGCTCAACAAGTACTAGTTATAGATCACTATTTGTTGATAGCGGTCGCCAGTCCCATAGATCCTGAAAGACTCTTAATATATCATATAATATCATATCCTCTCTCTCTCTCTCTCTCTCTCTCTCTCTCTCTCTCTCTCTCTCTCTATATATATATATATAAGATCTTACTCTCCATGCGCCACATATCTCGTGATGCATGCTAGGATATAATCGCTGTCGCTCGTATGATTGTCAGCCTCTCTTTCTGAATAGACTTGAAGATTGGTAATTCCCATAACATTTGAAACCATGCAATAACAATGAGCAGAATATGGTACAAATAAATTCACATGATCAACACACAGTAAAGATTATGCAGTGTACCTTTACTCACTTCATAATAAAAACCATTCTTCTATCACCCTTTGCATGCACCTGTATAAAGTTCTCCAGGACCTTCTATTGCCAAAACAGATGTACAAACGTCAAGCAGATTGTTATCAAAGCAAAAAACATACTCCCCCTTCTTGTGCAGCTGCTGACACATACAGAAATGAACCAGGTTCAGGTGGAATGGAACACCGAGCACTTTGCATCAGGTGGATGTGCCTATAATAAGCAACATAAATGGGCTCGAAATGTCTACTTTTGGGTTACTTTGATACAGTAAAACAGAAACTTTACTACTTATGAGCTAGCTTGCACAACCTAAATTAACATTTTATTAGTCCCAAGATGTAAGAGGGGGAACTCTTCAGTAAATATTGGTCTCTATGCTGGAGATTACTCATAATCGTGACCCGCCATCAACATCATCATCAGCAAGGTCTTGCTCGTTCGCTTGTTTAATCCTCTTTCCATCCCTGGATTGTGTCCGACCACGCTTTTGTTTACCCCTGAAGCAAGAAAATATGATTTCGTCAATGATACTAAGTATACCATCTTCCTGAGCTCCATCCCAAAATATTACGCATGTCTCTTTCTTCCTCAAAGATCATTATACTATATAAACCTTCAGCATCTCGTATTGAGTTCGTTTTCCATTTTCAGTGGCATGAAGGTCCAGTTGAATCTATATACATCTCCCTCCCTGCAGACCTTATTATATACATCTCTATCTCTAAGTGCATACATGTATATTTGTGTACATGCACCCACATAGAGTCTTTGGTGATCCCCCCATTGCCAAATATCCTTTCTTCAGGGGCATCTTTATGCCAATTGTTGTTCGATTGTTTTGAAGGTCCAGCCTCTGGAGTATCCTACTTACTTGTCATACAACGAAAATTTTCTGATTTTGTAACTACATCTCCCTTTACTGACAAATGCCTCTTGTAATATGATAGCAAATGGATTCCAACCCAAAAAAAAATTGTGTAAAATTAAACAAAAGAATCAGCTAATATGCAAAGAAATTAACCTTACAGAAAAAGTACACAACTTCAATTGAGGAAAATCTCCACCTGGGTTTAAAACAGGCTTTATGCCCAAATACTTCACAGGCAATAAGCAGCTCTTAATAGTGCAACTTCAGAAGGTCCTCTAGAGAAAGATACTCTGTTGCTTTGCTTCTTTAATGACTTCAGAAAAACCGCTGAAAGAACAAGATTGAAACTCTCGAAACTTGTACAAGGGATCAGGTGGAGGCTCTGCTCACCAGGTGTAAGACCGTGATTGAGTTTACCGTTCCACGTGACCAGGAGGATGGGGAAAAAAGCCCACAAGGGCCAGGAAATAGGCTGGCAGAAAAGATGCCTAAGTGACCTGCATAAAGGAAGAAAAAGGGGGATAGAAGGTAGGCCTATAACCCAAGCTAAAGGCCAGCCAAAACTGGTTGATAGCCAAGTCAACCCCAGGGCTGGTCAGGTCTGCCCTATTCACCAACCATGACTGGTCAGCCCAGGTAGTACTTGGCCAACCAAGGGGCTGATTGGCCACTCCCTTAAGCCCTATAAGAGGGGCCTTTGCTGCCCATCGTCATTTTAAACACATCATCTGACAGAGTTCATCTGCTGCCACTCCTGCCATGTTTCCTTCACAGTGCTGCTGCAGCAGCCTCATTCCAAAATGTGTTGAAGGCCAATTTCACGTGTGTCCTTGCCACTTGTTGGAAGGTTTGGTGGACAGAAACACGGTCAGACCTAGTGGAGCACCCTCTTCTTGTTCTTTGCGGAGGCGATGGCCTACTCCCTCTGTGCCCCTACTACATCTTTACAAGAAGTTCATCTTCTGGTTTGAGATGTGACAGAACTCCTTGACTTGTAGTATGCAGACGACACAACTCTCTACATGCAAGATGATGACAGCATGCTCGAGAGGGCACGATTGGCCTTGGATACCTTTTGTTGCGCATCAAGCGCAAAAAGCAGCTAACATAAGTTAGTTTGTTTTCTCACAGACCTGGGTGTTACCCCAAAGTGGGGGGTCCAATTAGTGCATTTGAACAGAACTCTTGCACATGATTTTAGTCTTTGCGGAGACCCCTCCCCCTGGCCCATTACTCTGGATGGGCCTGCCTCCTGACAAATGCTGCTCGAATCTGCTGAAGCCTGTGTCACCTGCTCTGCCAATTCACCACAAACATCCCACTCCCTATCCCACAGATCCACTATATGGCTATGAAACCACTCCAAAAGAGAAAGAATCCAGGATCCTGCAAGAACCGAGGCTATGGAATGAGCTGCCTCGTCTAGAGTCATGATCACACGACTATGATCTGACACTATCGTCCCAGGCACCACCCCGGACTATCCACCTTTGCCAACTGCCCACTTGTTGACTTAGTAACGATCCAACTGCTCCAACAATCTACCCCCTTCCCGCCACAAGCCCCAAGAAAAATCTACACTCCTTGGCCATATGCTAAAAGAAGGCTCTCTCCAACTGTCCCTCCCTCCTACTGCAAAGAGGAAGGACTCCCACGTAGTCTGCTCCACGTGCGCAATGCCAGCTAACTCTGAACCCCTGCCTTGCTGATCCTCCAATGTCTAGAGATTGTTGAAGTCACCTCCAATAATCCATGAATCCACCTCAGGGGCCGAATCTGCCAATGTCTGCCAGAAGGAAGTCCTCCGCCGAAGATCTGTAGGTGCGTAGATAATGAGGATCCCAATCCTGGAACCCTTTGTCTCTATGCCGACCCAAAGCGCTCACCCAGGAACCAAGGTACCATGTCGACATCGTCGATGGAATCCCTGCAAACAAACGAAGACGCTTTTGTGAAGGTTTAGAGGGGAGGGTCTGACTCATCCAAATCGTTCCCTAAAACCTTCAGCAGTGGAGTAAGCCCCTTCATGCCATGAGTGTACGCCTTCTCAAGCCAACTCGAGATCTCACCCAAGGATATGCCATTGAAGCCCCTGAGCTTCGCTCCCGTACAAGGCCAAACATACTGTAGATATATTCAATGAAGCGAAGGCCAAACGATCACCGTAAGGCAAAACCACTTGGCGTTGCGGTGCCACCTCAAGCGAACATCACCTACCTGAAACTGTTGCCTAAGTAACTCTCCAGCCATGGTGCCAATCCATCCCTGTACTTGCTCCTAAACAATTCTAATGGCACCACAACGAGCACGCATTAATTGTTAGCCTTGCATGCATCATTAAAAATAATAAACTTGACTAATCCTAGTCATAGTGGGCGTCCCCACACACATATATGTGCACATATTATTATTAATTACTTGGTTGACCCAAAGTCAACCCACTTTGACCGAGGTCAAACCTCTTTGACCGAGGTCAATCCCTTTGACCGAAGTCACACCGAGTTTTTGGATGATGTAATATCAATCCCTTGGGCCGGTTCCCATTAACTTTTCCGGATTTTTGGATTAAACCACTTGGGCCGGGTCCCATTCTTTATTCTTCTGGATTTCCTGAAATTTCAACCACTAGGGTCCAGTGCCCCTTTTTATTTTCCTCTCCGGATTTCTGGAATCAAACTACTTGGGTCCGGGTTCCATTCCTTTTTCTTCTGGATTTTCTGGAATTTAAACCACTTGGGTCCAGTGCCCCACTTCTTGGAATCCTCCAAGTCATTAACTTTGACCGGGTCACTAGCACATAAAATGTGCTTTTTGGGAATCCTCCCCTTTTATACTTAGAATCCTCTAAGTCTTTCGGAATCCTCCGAGTTCTCTGACTTTAATTAAATCGTTAATTAAAAGTCAATATAACTTTGACCATTAAAAATATTCTTTGACGAAAGTCAAATTTAGTCAAAACTTGGTTAAACCACTTTATTAACCTTGGGATATCAATAAATGGTGACAGGTACCTCCTCTCCTGCTTAGGTGCTGACAACTAGTGGGGTGGAGGGGGTACTTTGCACATCTTGTAGGGTTGCAATCACTGGCTCCTCTACAGGGGAGCTGGGTGGGGAGGGGGTGGGGGTGGTTGGGGAGGGGGCTGAGGGGAGCGGGGAGAGAAGCTCCGACTACGTCTACTACACTCCACCTCCTCATCAACCTCTAAAGGCTTGCTTTTCTATTTGTTCTTCTTTTACTTTTTTCCTAAAACCTTCATCCATCCCTCGCCATCCGATGGGGCAGTCTTTTGGCGGGTTGCGCCCTGTGCTGTCGACTTCGAATGGCTAGGAAGAGGGGGCTCTGTTCTAATGAAGCGAGGATATGATCCCGCCTAGCGCCCAAATCCATGGCACCTCAAGCACTGATCGAGAAGTCTTATGACGAGAAGACTCTGAGAAATAGCCCTCGCAGCATTCACTATCTCTAGCTCCGAAGGCAAACTAGAGGGATCAAGCAACGAACTCAACGGACACTTGCGGCAGCCACTACATCTGCCAAAGTATCCTACATGACCCACCCAAAGTGTGCCCCCCAATTCCTAACAATGGGGCGAAGCTCGGCCGCCAAGCCAGGAAAATGGAGGGTGATTTGTGGAAACAAGAATCGAAGTCATCGGCACTGAATCCCCTGTATCCAATGACACGCCCATACACCGAAGTACACCGATGTCAATCCTGTGGGCCGGTGGTCCCATGTTCTCCCGCGTTTCAGGCATGACCAATGTCAATCCCGTGGGCTGGTAGTCCCATGTTCTTCCGCGTTTCAGGCATGACCATTGTCAGTCCCTTGGGCCGGTAGTCCCATTCTTCCGATTCTTTGGACTTAGTCCACAGGGGTTCCGGTTCCCCTTGACTCGGAATCCTCCAAGTCCTGCTTGACTAGGCCAGTACTTTGACCCTGTCCATATGTTTCTCTTCCAGTTGATTAATTAAATCCATAATTAAACAACCGACTGGACTCTCAGATTCCCAAGTCAAATCCTTGACTGGAATCAACCCACTTTGACCATATATTTCATGCATTGACTAAAAGTCAAACTTGGTCAAACTTTATTAATCAATGATTTGATTACAAGTTGGTGACATCAGGCCCTCCAAAATAGACTGGTCATTCTGGGGTCACGGTCACTCACAATGGACTTAGGCATACCATGGTGCTTGAATATCTGAGCAATAAACACCTTTGCCATGTGGTCTACCTTTATCGTCTTCCTGACTGGAATGAAATGAGCCTGCTTACTGAAGCGGTCAATGATAGTCCATATCCCATCATTTCAAGTTCTTGACCTTGGCAACTCAAATATGAACTCCATTGCTATACTCTCCCATGGTGCTTTTCGCACGGGTAGAGGCATTAAAAGACCAGGTGTTTGATGCCTGTCATATTTGACTTTCTGGCAAGTAAGGCATTCTGTGACAAACAAATGTAAGTCTTTCTGCATTCCTGGCCAATAAAAATATCTTTCCAGAGCTTGGGTAGTTGAGGCAATACCCCTATGTCCTGCATACGGTGGTGCATGACATTCATCCATTATTTTCTATCTCATGCCTCTAGTTATGCGTAGGCAATCGTCCTTCATCAAATACCCATCTTTCATTAAATACTGACTGCTAGACTGCCCATCAAGCATTTGCTCATAAACTACTCCAAAGTCTGGATCTTGTGCATACTGGGACTACATGTCCTATAAATCCTGGTGATAGGCAATAGTGACATTATGCACTTGGGGTCTCCTAGATAGAGCATCTGCTGACCTATTCTGTACTCCTGGCACATAGATAATCTGGAAGTGAAACATGGACAGCAAATTTGCCCACTTGAAGTGCTTCTCAGATAACTTTGTCTGCGTCAAGAAGTAACGTAAGCTCTGGTGATCCGTCTTCACAATAAAATCAGCTACCAACAAATAATGTTTCCAGTTGGTGAGAGCGTGGATCACAGCTAATAGTTCTTTCTCATAGACCACCAAATGAAGCTCTGCATCACGGAGCCTTCTGCTCTCATATGCAACCACATGCCCATCCTGTTGGAGCAATGCTCCAATGCTGTCCCCACATGCATCACACTCGACCACGAAGGGCTTATATAAATCAGGAACCACAAGTACTGGTCCTGTCATAAGCTTCTCTTTCAGTTGCTTGAAAGTAGCTTTCTGGCTGTGTCCCCAAACAAAAGTGGCATTCTTCTTTGTCAGATCATGAAGAGGAGCGGCTAAGGCTGCGAAATGCCGTATGAATCTGCGATAGTAGGAGCATAAGCCCAAGAAGCTCCGTACCTCGTGCAATGAACGCAGCTCTGGCCAATCTCTGATGGCCTGTATTTTAGCAGGGTCCATTCTGACTCCCTCCCTAGAAATAATGTGTCCCAGATAATGAAACTCGTCCAAGAAGAATTCACTCTTCTTTCCATTGATGAAGAGCTGATTTTTACGCAGCTCTTCGAATACCAAGGCTAGATGTTGTTTATGTTCCTCCAGTGATGTAGAGAAGATAATGATGTCATCAAAGAAGGTACCAGTAAAATGTCTATACGGCCTGAATATTCAATCCATCATCCTATTGAAAGTGGCAAGGGCATTTGTCAACCCAAATGGCATCACTCGATATTCATACAGTCCAAAGGTAGTCCTGAAGGCTGTCTTATACACATCCTGTGGCTCTATCCTTATCTGATGATAACCACTTTTCAAATCTATCCTGCTAAAAATAGTGGCTCCACCCAATTTGTCCAAGACATCATCAATGCGTGGAATGGGGAACCTGTTCTTGATGGTCATCTTGTTCAGGGCGCGATAATCCACGCACATCCTGAACGAACCATCTTTCTTCTGTACTAGCAGTACAGGTGAGCAAAAAGGTGAGGAGCTGGGCTGTATTAACCCTTCGGACAGCAAGTCCTGAACCTGGTTCATTATCTCCTTCCTCTGCGTGGCACTGACCCTGTATGGTGGCCTATTAGGCAGCTCACTCCCTGGCACTAGATCTATCATGTGATCCTCTGGCCTCTCTGGGGGTAGCTGTTCTGGTAGTGCCTCCGAAAAACAATCTTTGAATTTATTTAAAAATTGAAAATTGCTTTCATTGTGTACATTAAAATCAGCAGACATATCTAGGATTGTGTCCCTGACAAAAACCATGTACGCAGAAATTGCTGATTTTATTTCTTTGCTGAAAGATTTATTTGATACAACGGGGATAGTTTCCCCTCTACTTTTAGCAATGATTTTCTGCAACCTACTGTACAAGAAACACCCATCAGTGCTGGCTGGTCACGAATCTTTCCCCAAGCCAGACACATCTCCCGTTCCTCTGGATCCTCTTTCCCCTTCGATGTCGGAGGCCTGTCTGGGCATCTGGCAGCCACATGTCCTAGTTCCCCGCACCGGAAACACTTGCCCTCTTTCCTGAAGATATCAATTTCTTCAAGACTGAATTTGGATTGAAACTTTAATCCTCTGGGCTGTGACGGTTTTCCCTCGGCTTCTGAGGTTGAAACCCTTTCTTTGCCCCTCTAGGGAATTCTCTCCGTTCAGGAAATTCCCTTCTTTCTTGCCTGTAGGATTTAGGCTTCCTTCTTGTCGGCATACCTGCTTGCCGTGACATCAAAGTGGAGGGGTCTTGCATGTACATTAGACTAGCCACTGTACCAACATGCATCAGATTTTGAATACCCTTTATTCGTTGGGTATTCACTTGGGTCTGAATTTTCGGGGTCAGACCGGCCTTGTACTTCTCCATCTGAGTCTTGTGGGATATTTTCCTAAATGGCAAGACCTGCAGGTAATAGTCCCAAAACCTCTGGTTGTAGTCGTCCACAGACTCCCCTGCTTCCATGTGCAGACTGTCCCAAGCATTCATTACGTGGCTTTTGAATTCCTTGGGCAGGAACTGCTTGCAGAAGGCCTTTTTAAACCCCTTCCAGTGCTTGGGTGCAGTACCATCCTGCGTCTGGGCTTCCCACCACGCACTGGCTATCCCTGTAAGATGTAGGCTAACCATTCTCAACGATGATTCCAAGAAGTTCTCACTTCCAAACGCTACATCAAACTGTCTGACAAATTGAACAGCTTTCTCTGCTTGCCCATATCTGCCATTGAAGGTGATGAATCTCACGGATTTTCCACCCTCCTTGAATTCTCTGGGCTTGTCACACTTTTTCTTTTTAACTGTCTTCTCTCTTCTCGATGGCTCCGGAGAGGTATCATAAGAACAAGACTATGAGCTGGATGTAGAGGATGAAGAGGTACTGGATGGTTCCTGTTGTTGCCTCCTCTTCTTGGTCTGAGCAGGGGACCCTCTTTTCCTTTTTTCTGCTGGACTCAGGCTGTGCTTCCACTTGCACGGGTGGCCTAGGCACATCATAGGCGGTACTTGAAGCCTCTCCTTGGACAAACAGGTGTTGTAACCTCGGATCCCTCCTGAAGGTTTCCATTTGTTGCATCATTTCTTTCACTATTTGTTCCAACTCCATTGGCATCTGTGGGTCCACCTCTGGTGCAGCAGGAGCACCCTAACTAGGCATTTGTTTACCCTTGTCTTTCCCAGCCATCCTTTTTACTGTAACTATAGTTTCTGACTCTACTTTTGAAGGACTATACCTTTTTGTGTAGATTTCACAAAACTGTTTCTTTTTCCCTCTCTTTGATAAACTATACTTTCTTTGTTTATCCACTGAGTACAGGCATATGCAGGCTGTAACACAAGGATAATACCCCTGACAGTAGTAGTGCAGTTACTGGTCTTCTTTTATGGATTTCACAATTATTTGTCTTCCCTGTGTCTCTATGCAGGCTGTACACAGTACCAGCAGGTACATTCAGGTAAGGACTAAGTTGGCCAAAGGTATCTTTTTAACAGTAATTTCTGATTGTGATTATTATGATCACCCTTTCAAAGAGGAGCTTTTCTCTGCTTCTTTTTTTTTTTGTAATCAGAATATACTGTATAGCTTAGGCGGGTAGTTGCGTAGATAGGTAATTCGATCACCAGGGGCTTTTCGCCTCATCTTTTCTCCTCCAAGAATTTTCTATCAGTCTTGGACTTGGTTGCATCGTGACAGTTCCACGATTTTGATTTTGATTTCTGTGGAGAAGATGGTACAAATCTAAAATAGAAGCTGACGTTCCTTCGTGACCGAATTCCAGCACGCGGGCAATTTAGATTTCTTCCAACAGAGTGAAAGACTGTGATCGACTCTCTACTAATGAATCATTAATTAGAATCAGTCTTGCTCTGCCCAAAAGCCGTGATCAAATTTCTTTCTTCGCGACTGTCACAGTTTAACACGGGCCACTTCACAAATCGTTCCGGTGGATATTCATGCCTAACGCGAGCATCTATTAGTAGAGTTCTTCATTTCATAACTTCTAACAGGGGGAAACTCGGTCGTCAAGTAGTCAGCCTGTTCCACGTTGGGAATTCCGGCGCAAACTAATCAATCACAAGAGCATTTTTATAAGCAAGACAACAGCGCAAAGCTGTTTCAATATCGTCTGTGTATCGTGACAGTCACTTTTCCCCTTTGTGAAAGGTTAAGGGTTCTGAATTCTCAACACATAATCGGTGTCGCGAACGATAGATTCTACTCCAAATCAAATTTCTGCCTGAGTTTTCAGCTCGCACTATTCATTTAAGCAATTTCCGCTTGTCGTCTCCATCGCGATGATCAATTCTTGGATACCACTATCTCTGTTTGACAGTCGCGACGAGTTTTTCACTTTGTGGGCACTTCTTTAGAAACTCCTTCCAACTGTCTACAAATCGCGAGCATAAATTTATTATTGCATCGCGACAAGCTTTTCAATATTCCCTTCGTTCCATCCGGCGTGGGTATTCAGTCTTCTTCTAGGGGTATCCAATTTTATCAACTCGCGAATTATCCCAGATCCAATTTACGTTATCAATTCAGGACACAAGCTCACGGCAGGTTCTCTCCCAGTCTGCCTCACCTGAATTCAGACTTGCTCAAGCATCTGTCAGAACACTTCCAACAGTAATCATTTACTGATCTTAGCTCAAACCCTTCCAGGCATACTGATCTGCCCCTCACAGGAAATCACATCGACTGCTTTCCAAGCATCTTCCACAGTCTCTGTATTTACAGGCTGATGCAATTGATTTCTGGGCAGCTCTTATGCAATTAGTACTTCATGCCTTTTGACTCTGGGTATTTTCTCAAGTGCAGCTGACTGTTCACAGTCTTTCTGCCTTACTGAAATTTGTTCCCAGCAATTACTGCTTCACAGATAGCATCTATTGCTTACCCCTTTTCCCACAGCATTTGCAGGCATCTCTTGTGCAGGTATTTTACACTTGATCTATGCACCTTTCAGAGAAGGTGCAGACCTTGCTTTGATACCACTGTAAGACGAGGGACGAGGCTTTCCCCTGTATTACCTGCTTTCTAATCTACCACCATCATTGCCCCCATTATACCTGCACCTGTGAAATCTCTGCAACATCATTGTGAGCACAAGCATCCATAGTTGCATGCTAGAGAAACAGTCTGCTGAATTGAAAGTACCGTTGAAATGTAGATTTTCCTCTCCCTCTCTCAACACCCGACTGAGGCCCAGAGCAACACGCTGGCTGGACCCCCCCGAAGGTTTTTATTCCACTTGAAAACTCAGTTCAGTTACAAAGTAGCCTGTGGGAGAGTTAGATCATCCATAATGCACAGGTAGAGTTCTCTATGTGAGGATAAGTCACAGTAGACATTACAATTAGAATGATATTACATGGCAATTCTCTATTGCTCAACTTTAGTCAAAGTCTATCCTCAAAGGCTAGCTAGGCTTTAAAAATTAAAGCCGTCTCTAACTAGTCTCGATCCTAGGGGTGCGCGGCCCCTAGCTAGGTGCCATCGCTAGCACCTAAATATCGCCAGCAACTTCCATGTACAAGAGGGTAATCCAACCCTACCTGGTACCTGCACATTTAAGCTAGCACCAATCATGGCACTCGTTGAATGTTAGCCATTCATTTGCATGCAAATAAAACAGTTCTTTTCTTTGACTAATCCTAGTCACGTGTGGGCCTCCCCACTGACCACATGTGTGTACACACAACATAAAACATATACTGCTGGGTCAATCCAACCCTCATTGATATGAATCCTCATGATCAATGTCCTTTGACCGAAGTCAAAGCCGGATTCCTGGTTGACCGAAGTACAACCCTTGGGCTGATTCCCATATTCTTCCGCGTTTCAGGCATGACCAATGTCAATCCTGTGGGACGGTAGTTACATGTTCTTCCCCATTTCAGGCATGACCAATGTCAATCCTGTGGGCCGGTAGTCCCATGTTCTTCCGCGTTTCAGGCATGACCATTGTCAGTCCGATTTGATTACAAGTTGGTGACAGCACTAGTCTCCTCCATGCAGCTAGTAGAGAGTGGCGACACCACAGGGTGGTATGCACGTGTCTCCCTTTGGCTTACTAGACATGGTATACATATTGATCGGCTGCCTCCTTTTCAGTACATTCTGGATGCCCCTCCCCCACTACTCCCCTCACGAGATGAGATTAACCTTATCATTCGGTTAGATCTCCTCCAGCTACATACATCCAGAGTTTAGATCGAAGCCCATGAGCTTCCTACCAAAACTCGCTTCTATCGTGATCAATTCTCGAAGATATGTGAGGAGGGCTTCATCATTAGACCACAGTACCTTGAGGACCGGCGGGTATCACACGCCTTGAGGATTGCCATCGAACAGATGCGGGTCTCGTCACATCAGCTTGAGATTGAGGCAGGGCGAGCAACAGGGATCCCTAGAGAGAGACGACTCTGTAGACTATGCACCACAGGGATGATCGAGACAAAGGAGCACTTCTTATGTTTTTTGCCCAATCTACTACGAGATACGTGGACGATACCATTGACTCTTCCTAGAGGACTCTGGTTTTGGTCCACTCACATGACTGATCCATTTCTATGACCAAGTTTGTGTTGGTCTTTATCTCCTAGAGATGAGGAGACACAGAGACATGCTCATACGACAAACGAGACAGCAGCAGCGAGAGACCATAGCAGATTAGATAGATAGGAGACAGCGACATGTTACTGACTTCTTCACACTTGAGATTGTACTGGGTCACTCTGACTCAGCTGATGAGGTGATCTCTGAGCTCCATGCCGATTGGAGACGACATCACAAGCCTGCTGCCTACACTATCCGAGCTCGCCTGATCCCCTCCCTTTTTGGAGAGCATCGCTCTAGCCATGGTGTCACTGCTGATATGTCTCTCCAAATCCGCCATACACATAGACCTCGTCCACCCCCACGTCATAGCTCTACTCGATAGCTATTGATACAGGAAATCCTCTCTACTCATCAAGCTACTTTGGCACCCGATCGACACGATACATCCTGATGATATCTTGTATATTGCTCTCTGTACCCACGCAAACAGTAGATGCTTATGGTACTGCTCTCTTATTGTTACCCCTTTTTTAAAAAATTTTCAGTTTCAGCCCCATGTAGCTTGTATGAGATCTCTTGTCGCGCTCTTTGTCGCATAGCCCCGCGAGGGCTTTTGACGACGTTAATACATCATCGAGGAGGCTAGACACACGAGACAGAGAGTCTATTGCTGTTTTGTGGACTTCCACAAGGCATTTGACACAATACCACGGGCCCGACTCATCAGAGAACTCCAGGATTTGGGTTATGGACAGGAGGTTATAAGGGCTGTGGTGGCTTTATATGAGAGGGTGACAAGACGTGTCCGCATTGGTTCCAATTGGTTTAGGACATGGTTGGCCCCCCCTAAGCTTCCAGTGAAGCTCGAGTTTTACCGCACACCTTGTCTCCAGATCTCACCAGAGAAATTCATCATTCCGCCAGGATACATACAACTACATTTCCCTCATGCACTTTGGATTTCTCTTGGTCAGTTCAGGGTCTCCTCACATCGACTACGCATCGAGAGGGGACGAGCAGAGGGCATTCCACGAGAGAGTCACATTTGTACCTTTTGTGATCTACACGAGATTGAGTCCAAGGAGCATTTCACTACCATATGCCTCATCTACTATGCCATCCGAGGTCAATACCACTGCCTCTTCCGCAACGGGTTTGGACCTCTTACTTGGCTCCTACTTTACCCAGACCAGCAATGTCTCGCCGCCTTCCTACATGAGATGACTCGATATCGAGCCACACTCATGCGTGCTCAATTGCATGACCAGTCGGGGCAGCCAGATCCTGCTTAGAGGCCCATCACCAACTTCTTCCGACTACCAAATCCAACACCCCAACTGACCCGACGTCATACACGGGATCAAGAGCCAAAGCCTCACTAGATGAGACAGCGGACTGATTTACTTTTCTGCGCACTAACATACCTGCTTTCTTCTCTAGTTCCGACACCTGACCGACCAATGTCTTTGTGGCACTAGTTCGACACTGAGTCATCTCCCGCCGACTTTAGCGACGACAGACTTCTAGAGGACAGCCCTCCATCATGGCTTTTATGCACCCCTGTTCAACACCAGAGAATCATTGATATCTAGCTATCTATTGATATATTTTTATAGATTTATAGACATATGGATGTACATGGATAGTTCTATCCTTCGTGATATTACTTGTTTTTTTTTGCTACGGGATTGTGGGTCCATCTTGAGACCACACCCGCCTAGTGCATTGTACAAGATTGTCTCATAGGCCTTTTGTCTCCCGTAGACTTTGATAAACTCTCTCTCTCTCTCTCTCTCTCTCTCTCTCTCTCTCTCTCTCTCTCTCTCTCTCTCTCTCATATCAGATCGCCCAACTGGGGTCACCGTTGCATACATTCGTCATAGGGCCCCCCATCGCCCCAGATGTGCTACCGCCACCAGGCAGCACGATGTCAGAGACCAACCAGCCATCGCAAGATTCTTTTCGACCCACCCGACGGCCCCACTGTGATTGGCCTTTGCGCCCTACCCTCCCCCCTTTTTTGTACCATCAATCTAGTGCACCATTTTTTTCCACATCATCTGCGGATCAATCTGGAGATTGCTAGACACTTTTTGTATTTTGTATTTTGCATCAAGATCAGTATCAGTATCAGGACTAGACCAACCGTCCATCATACATACATACATACATACATATATACAAATATATATATATATATATATATATATATATATATTGGGTAGACACGGTCTCGATAGTCCATTTTGAGACCACCACCGTCATGTCCATTGTATCAGTCACCTTTAATCTTATAGACCTTCACGGTCTCCTAAAATTTTAGTAATCTCTCTCTCTCTCTCTCTCTCTCTCTCTCTCGTCCCATGGGTCTGTTGCCCCCTATGGACAATAATATACGTCTACTTCTCTGCGTGTGTGTGTGTGTGTCATCCTGAGGCGTTGGGATAGAAGGTACACACAAAGACAAGAACTTGGGTTCTCTTAGCAGGTACCAAAACCCCTTCTCTTTGTCGAACCAGCCAACTTGAATTATCTGTGCCTGATAAGCAAAATAATCAACTTTTAATCACATACTCTTAATAATTTTCACTAAAGTTTATGATCGACTTACTAAGTATTAATGCTAATAAAACAAAAAGTGCACAAAGAACTTTCTCTTTACTACTACCAATCATCTTTACTTGGAGAAACCAAATTACACATAGGATGTTTGAGATTCACAAATTCAATGCACCATATATTGCATTAATCAACAATAGAGAATGCTTAGTTTACGACTGATCAATCAGTTTTGCAATGTGAAAGCATGATAGCTGAAATCGTTGGAAATAGAAGACTTTCTACTTACTTCAAAGAAGCCAATCGAATATGACATTGACAAGAACATGTAATATTCGTAACAGATACAGCTAAGCATGAATATCAAAAAAAAGTAAAGTTGCCTCTTTGCAACATCGCTAAGTTTTTGAATTGCACGACCTATATCAAACCTAGAGCAGTCATTGGAGATCTCTAAGAAAACAACACTATAATGACAGGCTTGAAATTAATTCCATGCCTCAATTAAACCAACTTGCTACGTCCCATTCAACACTTAAGCGACATATGCTCTATCTATACCACACCATAAACTTAATGCAGGGGACCTATTAGTGTGGTTATACTCTCCCGCTTTGTCTCTCCTCCCTTGTGCATACATCACCCATATCCCCACCTCCCTTCTTCCCCATTGGAGTCCTCTCATGCAGCATTGCCCCATTTCCCAATCCCCCTTTCCTCCCTCTTGAAGTGGTCTCTCTCTCTCCGAGTGTAAAGCCCCCTTCTTGGAACTGGCACTCGAAGGCCAATCTTGGATTGGTGCTTTAGACATAAACTATCAGGGAAATGATGCAACAAATGGAGGCCTTCAGGAAAGATCCTCGGTTGCAGCATCTATTTGCCCAAGAGGAGGCCCCAATTATAGCTCAGGATGTCCATTTTAGTGGTTCCTGATCTATACAAGGCCTTTGTTGTTGAATGTGATGCATGCGGAGACAGCATTGGAGCAGTGCTCCAGTAGGATGGGCATGTGGTAGCATACGACAGCAGAAGGCCCCGTGATGCGGAATTACATTTAGGGGTCTATGAAAAAGAATTATTGGCTGTGATCCATGGTCTCACCAATTGGAAACGTGACCTTTTGGGAGCTGATTTTGTTGTTAAGACGGATCACCAAAGTCTCTCGTACTTTCTGACACAAACAAAGCTATCTGAAAAGCACTTTAAATGGGAAAATTTGTTGTCCATGTTTCATTTCAGATTGTGTATGTACCAAGAGTAGAGAACAAGGCAACAGATGCTCTGTCTAGGAGACCTCAAGTGCATAATGTCACTATTGCCTATCATCAAGACTTACAAGATATGCAGTCCCAATATGCAAAGGATCCAAACTTTGGGGAAATTTTCCAGCAAATGCTTGAGGGACAGTCCTCTAGTCAGTACTCCATGAAAGATGGATATCTCATGAAAGCTGATTGCCTATGCATCACCCGAGGGTTAAGGCAGAAAATCATGGAAGAATGTCATGCACCACCCTATGCAAGACACAGAGGGATTGCCTCAACCACCCAAGCTTTGGAAAGATACTTCTTTTGGCCAAGAATGCGAAAAGATTTGTATTAGTTTGTCACAGAATGCCTAACTTGTCAAAAGGTCAAGTATATAGGCATAAGACACCTAGTCTTTTGATGCCACTCCCAGTACTAGAAGGCACTGTGGGAAAGTATAGCAATGGACTTCGTGTTTGATCTGCCAAGATTGAAAAACGGGAATGATGGGATATGGACTGTTATTGAGCGCTTTAGTAAGCAAGCTCATTTCATTCTAGATAAAAAGACAATTAAGGTAGATCATATGGTAAGGGTGTTTATTGCACAGATATTTAAGCACTATGGGATGCCTAAGTCCATTGTAAGTGACCGTGATCCCAAAATGACCAGCCTATTCTAGAGAGTTTTGTTTGACAACTTGGGGACGAAGTTGAATTCTTCTTCTTCATTTCATCCTCAAACAGATGGTCAAAGTGAGATAGCAAATTCCACTATATTGGATTTGCTTAAATGTTACGTGGCTGAGCAAAAACTAAGTGGGAAAAGTATCTCCCATTGGTGGAGTTTGCCTATAATAATACAATGCCTAGCTCCACAAGAAAAGCTCCATTTGAGGTCATCTAAGGAAAAGTTATTTTACCCCCAATCCTTCGGACAAAGGATGAGATTTTTGCAGCTGATGAGTATGTCAGAGATCTCGAGACAGCTTTCAGCCAGGTACGGACAGCCATAGAGAGGTCTCAGTTAAAGCAAAAGGAAGCTGCAGATAAACATAGAAGGCAGCTTGACCTCAAAGTTGGAGAGTGGGTACTTCTAAGGTTTGAGAAGACAAGGCTCCGCAAGATGAAGGGTAAAGAAAAGGCGTATGCTAAACTATTCCCCGGGTACTATGGGCCATTCAAAGTCATACATGAGATAAATCCAGTATCCTTCCGATTGGAGTTGCTAGATCGCTGGAGGATTCACAATGCCTTTCATGTGAGTCTTCTCAAGAAGTACCAAGACCAAAACCAATGGAACCAGTTCTGGAAGACCCACCAGTGGTGGAAGATTTGGAGGAGATCCTCCAACCAAAACAAATTGTGTATCATACTATACATAAGGGCCCCCAAGGCAGGAAATTTTACAGATACCTTGTAAAATTTTAGAACTATTCGGCATTACATGCCAAGTGGATGGATGCAGACATGTTGTCTGACCATCTAGAGATCTTGGACATCTATAAGGAAGCTTGTTGAGGACAACAGATTAGAAGCCGAGGGGATGTCACCACTTATAATTAATCATTGGATTAATAAAGTTGATCAAAGTTTGATTTGAATCAATGCATTATTTAATGGTCAAAGATGGGCAGATTCCAGTCAGGGACTTGACTCAGGATTAGAGACCCAGGTAGTTGTTAATTAAGAATTTAATTAATCAACCAAAGATTTTGTGAAAGGACTTAGTCAAAGCACTGACTTTGTCCTAAAGGAACTTGGAGGAATCCAAGTGAAGGGGAATCGGACCCCAGTGGATTAAGTCCAAGGAACCAGATTATATTAAACGAGACTACCGGCCCAATGGATTGGCAGTAGCAATTCCAAAAACTCGGGAGAATACGGGAACCGGCCCAAGGGTTAGACTAGGTGATGGTGCTTAAAGAGTTGGCATGAGAATAACAAAATGCATGTAGCAACGTGTGTCAACCTCTCTGGTGTTCATGTATTAATAGGTGAAGAGCTCTGTGGAGTTCAGAACAAGGAGGCTTTTGACAAAATACATAGTGGTTGTGACATGGATGCTCATGGAGTAAATGCATCTAATGACATGTGTCGAGCTCGGTCGTGTTTAGAACTAAGAATTTTAACAAATTGTATGCCATTATTGCACAAGTGTGGCAATCATTACGCCCAAAAAAAATCCGACACGAGTGCACACCCGTCTTAAGTTCAAAATCTCACCCACCAACACGTAACGTTGTAGTCTCAAAAGTGCCCTCAAGATAGTTGTGTGATTGGCTTCGGTCACCTGAGAACCCAGTATTGACTTCGGTCAAGAGACATTGATCTTGGTCAAAGGGATTTGACCTTGTTCAATGGAATTGGAATGACCCACCAGTATATGTTTATGTTGTGTGCACGCATGTGGGCAATGGGGAGTTCCCTGGGATGTGAGCTGAGTTCTCTTGGAACATGCTGGTTTTTTTTAAAGCCAGCTTGTTTCTCTTTTCCCATTATCAGTGCCTATGGGATTGCTGATTTGTAGGATTGTATTGTGAAGCATCAATAGATGTCGGAGAAATGAACACATCTTGTTTTGAAAGTATACTTATTTTCAAAGGTGGAACTAGATCATCTTTCACATCTCCATTCTCAAACTGCTCTTGTTCACCTCTCTTGTTTGACCTCCGTGTATGTCACATTGATGTGAGAGCTTTGGCGTGGGCAAGGCAACATCATCATCTTCCTAAGCAATGTCACGGGCTGGAGGCTAGAGCAACTCCAGAATAGCCACAAGCAAACAATAGCCAGATTTTCATTGTCTACAAGCCAACTACACACAACCACTCTCCTTAACATAAAACTTCCAAATACCAAATATACTAGAAAAATGTTATTGATGGCTTGATGATTTGGAAAAGGAATGAGGAGTGCAATGGGGACGAAGATCAGTGGACAAATTTGCTCGAGGTATCTAAGATAATTATTGGTGTAAACAAAAGATTTGCATGTGCTACTACTACATTAAAGTATGTTTTATGAAATGTGGAGTCCCTCTTCTTTGTATGAACAAGCAATGGTTGAGCCATAGAAGAGGGTTAAATGTTCGACAATAGATGAATTTAGTCTCTTTCATAGAATGAAATTGTTACTTTTGGTTGAGGTCTAACCAACATAAAGGTGGCGTGGTCCATTACTAAGAGCTTCTCAATTCAGATAAGCACTGCAAATTGGAAGTAAGACCAAGCCTTTGGGAGATAGTAGACACAAGTGATGCTTGTCCAAGGATGCAACATAAATCATGCAATGATGATTTAATTGCGCCTTTTTCCATGCCTTACTTATTGAGCTTACATTGGCGTGTTGAGACTAAAATGAAATAATAAGTTTGGACTATGGTTTGATTAGCCTTCTCCCTTCAGTGCTAGCCTTCATTATGGCTGAGTCTGACCAGAACCTCCGTAGCTTTGTCAAAAACTCAGTATGTAGACTTTTGTATGAATGTATGCTCGTGTGTGTGTGTTAGAGCATATATTGATACAGAGTTCTACACCCACTACTGGGCGCTAATGACGTTAGTGGGGATGTCATGGTAACTAGTCCCTACTATGCATGATGGAGTTGATGGTTTATAATTGATTTGATGACTACCATGAAGTTATAAATTGCACTTCTTGTTTAAAATTTTTAATTTTCATGTGATGAGTTTGGGCATGTTCCTGAATTCATCTAGGGATATATTTTTGCCGTATTAGCGGACATTCAAATTTCCATTTGTGAAATTTTCGCCCAGGTTACGCATAAACTGTGTCTGCAAATTTTCAACAATATACTATATAGGGATACTAGTTGCATCTATCCCATCAACATATGCATTCTATTTTAGATTTTTATTTCTTCAACTACCCCTGTTGTTGTTTGCATTAGCATGCATTAGTGTAGACTTCTCTGTCCACCATTAGAGGCATAAACTGTGCTTTACAACTTGGTAATTGTCTACACCTTTCTCAATATTGTAGGAGCGTATGCACAATTTGATCTGTCCAGAAATTGTCTTTGTTTATGTTCTAACATGATAGATCAAGGAACCACCTATGCTACTCTCAAGCAAAATTTTCTTTTTTCTTTCTTTTTGGTGCAGCTACCCTTCTGTATTCGTTAATTCATATAGTAATGCTCCCTTCAGCAATTTCATGTAGTATTTACGGCTTTAGCTGATTTATAGGGGCGATACCCAAATCGCGTCTTTTGATCTCGAAAATGCTAATTCTTGGTTGCTCTCTAAAATTTGTGGCTTGCAATTACCTCTTGTCTCTTATGGAACTCATTTTGTCTCCTCTTTCAGTCTGAGATCCAACTTTACTATATAAGGCATACTTGCACAAACTGCTTGTCGACATGGACTATTCCGTTCTCGCTTACATTGGCTTAAATTCCCCAGCGTATTCAACAAACTGTTGTAGGCAGAAGTCAAGAAAAAAAAATGTGAACTTGATATGCCTATGGATCCGAAGCCTGTAGCTCTTTTCCAAAAAGTTCTCAATTTAGTTTTGTTCTTTTATGAATATCTCAATCTTGACATCATGGGTGCCACTCTATTAGTTTCTATGCAGCAAGAGTAACGTGATTATCAAACAGATGATTCCACATGCCAATTACAGACGACATCATCTTCAGCTGCATACACAATCGCATATGCTGACAATTATCCCAAACGTCACAAATTTGTGAACTTGCCTTATCTAATGGGAAAATCCGTTAAAACCAACAATGACGAGGTTATTTGCCCCAAGTCGAATCCATCTTTGCTCTGTACCAATTTCATATGTCGTCTGTGAGGATTATCAACGATTCTCTTTAGAGGGTGGAATTCAATAGCTCCGTAAACATTCCGTCTTCAGTCAACATATCTGGCCGGAAATCACATCGCAGACCCCATACACCACTGAATTTATTTCTTTTTGGCTAATCGGCAGATTGGAACAGCCGTACCCAAAACTATGTTGTGGAACTGCGGGCATATCAGGATCCTTTTCTCTCTTGCAAAATCGGGATCGTTTGCACTTTTGTGTTCTTACGCATCACAATAGTTCCTTCTCATAGGGAATACATGCATAAGGATCTTTCTTACTCTTCCCTGATCGACACAGGCAACCTGAAAAGAAGATCCCCAGAGCAAGCAAAAGAGAAAGAAATAACTCTAAATGCAAGCAAAGCTGCAACTGAACTGAGATCTTATCAAGGCCAATATTCAAGCAAATGGGTGGTTGAATGCCTCCACAAGGTGCAATGAAGAGTGCAAGGGAAAGGGGAGGAAAGCCAAGGATGGCTGAGGGAGAGGGGAACATAGAGAAGAAAGAAGAGGGAGAAGAGGAAAGGTATCGAGAAAGGGGTAGGAGATAGAGGTAGAGAGAGAACTGAAAAGGCGTAGAGGGAGAACTTTGTATCAATATATACTCTCAGACACACAAGCGCACAAGAGCATACATTCATACAAAGGTCTGCATATTGAATTTATGTCAAATCTCTGAAGGTTCTGGGCAGACTCGGCCACAATCGAACACTCCGACTCAGCTCAAACAAAGAAACATGGAACTCAGCAAAGTCAAAGAAGCCAGAAAAGCAGGAAAATGGGCTGCCTACCAGACTGTAGAAGCAATGATTAGGGATTTTATATCCAAGCCTAAAGACTCTCCATCTTAAACGGATCTAGAATGTAGATGGTGTTTTGCTATGTGATAAATAATCTCCAATTGAGTTGCCATGGGCACTCCTTGATTTTTTGGTTGTGCTTTTTGCCTCCTAGTCCCGCAACGGCTTTTGAAGTCATTAATCAGAGATTGTAAAGCTAAGCCTCACTGATATACAAAAGGCCACTCACTGATGAGCATAGATCATAGATTTCTTTTTTTAGTAAGCTGGAGAGGAGATGCAGTGGGCACCCCTATCACCTGAAAGTAGTTTAGTTTAGTGATGCTGTTTTTGTGCCATGGGCACCCCGAAGTGGATTGTAACTAGACTTTCTTATGTTTCTAGGTCTCATAGGTCATTTTGGCCTTTTGTAGATGTTACTAAATCATTTTCTCTCTCTCTCTCTCTCTCTCTCTCTCTCTCTCTCTCTATCTATATATATATATATATATATATATAAGAAAATTTACATGTGCAGAGAAAATTTACATGTGCAGGGTCAAACTCTGCAAAGACATGATACAAATGAATGTCCATTGGCTTGAAGGATGAATATTCAGCCCGTATCTTGTCCAGCATCCTGACCATCTCAATCTCACTAGCTCCACATCTTGGCCCGATACACCTCCTGCCCCTCTGGAACTCCAAGATGATACAAGACCACAACTGCTTGCAAGCTGTTCAATCGCTTCCCTGGCACTGTCACCGACTCCTAGAAATTTAAGAATACTTATCACCTATTGGAACCTCTCTCTCTCTCTCTCTCTCTCTCTCTCTCTCTCTCTCTCTCTCTCTCTCTCTCTATATATATATATATATATATATGCCAAAGAACACAAATACTTACATGTGGCGTAGAAAAAAATATAGAAAACTCTGTCTCACATGGGGGATGTCTTTCAGCATTTGATGGCAGATTTATTGAGATGACATACTCCAATCATTGAGAGAACTGTGACTCAGCTTGGAGGACTGGCAAAATGAAGCTGTCCCAAAGACCCCTTGTCATTAAATTCAGAACAGCAGCAAATAGAGTCACTCTTATGAGTATGAGAGGCAGTCTAAAAGGAACAAAAATATACCTAGATGATGATCTCACTTTAATGCAACAGGAGCATAAAAAGGAAGGCATGGCCGAAGTCATGGAGGCCAGAAATGCAGGGAAATGGGCTGTATACAGAAATGGGAAAATCATAATCCGAGTTAAGACAAGCAACAAGGGAGGCAAAGATCAGGAAGATCTAGCAGATGAGGGCAAAGCTCGAGAAGAGTCAGCAGATGGGGGTTTATGACGGTGTCAGCCTCCTGGTTTAGATGCACTGCGAGATTGAAAATGGCTGTCTGGAATTGCAATGGGACTTTACGGTCTGACACAGGAGGCTTCTCAGAGACTTCATACAGCAAAACTGTTCCCCTTTTCTCTTAGTTCTGTGCAGGCTCCTTCCCCTTTGTTTTGACGGGCCTCCCCCTTTTAGGCTGCCCCAGATAGCCTATTGCTGACTGGGTGCAGCAAGTACTGTTTACCAATGTATGCTATGCAAGAATTGCTATGAGCTTAGATGAGGAAATGACAGATGCCAAACAGTATGAATGCATTGGATACTTGGCAAATTGCTGAAGCATAATGCCTACACGAGGATCTTTAGAGGATGTATGGGGGAAACAAGCACTGGATAATGCAGTGAATACCTACTTGACAAGTGCACCACAAAGCAAAGAGTCGGAAGTCATTGCAAATCTTAACAGAATCATTATGGTTCTCATTGATAAGGTCGAAAGTCTAGAATCCACCAATATTATACGTATGGCTCAGAAGTCATCTGTAGATAAGGCCCTACAAGAAATGCGAAGACAAGGGACTAAAATGCGAAGGCCCTAAGTTCTCAACGCTCCAATCTTCCTGCTTCCAGGTTCAGCCTCCCGTGCTGCCCAGGCGACCTGTTCCAGGCCCAGTTGGTCCTGATTTCAGCTCCTTGCTCCTGGTCCTCGGTTGTCCTGGTTCTTGCCTCCTGCAGGCCAAGATCTACAGATCAAAGTTCATGGTTGGCATGCCCTGTAAGTGGCAATAGGTGCAGCTCGTTTTTTTTATAATCCAAACTAATTCGCATATACAGGGTCTTATGAGATCTGCCGTATGTAACGTCAGTTATGTGCATGTTGTGTGTGAAAAAACTACTCTGTGATCTATGCCTCCGAGAATTAAGAGTAATCATGCGTGACCTTTGGCTTTGACTTGCATAGGCAGGATTCACTCCTATGCTTATTCCGCACGTTTCCGGACCAGGATTCATGAAGCGATGTTCAATATGATCTAATTTTGGCATGCGTATGATGTTTATGGACGGTGGCCTGGATGATTCTCGTCGCTCGTCTGTTCTTTTTCAAGCACAATCCATGTTACGAAAACTTACCAGAAAAGTTAAAGGTATCGATAAGGGCCATAAACGGAGGCCACTGGTCTTCTTTCTTTTCTTCCTCGTGCTGCTGCTCCAAGCTCATCACGCACATGAAGTAGGAGGACCAGAGGCTCCCATGCTGAGTGGGTGGCCGGGTCTTGTAAGGAAGGAATGCGTTATCAGTGCCGGTCATCCTCAGTGATCTCAAGACAACCATCTCTCTCTCTCTCGCGCGCGCGCTTCCTACTCGCCTGCAAAAATGGCGTGAGTTAACATCCACCTCGTTTTTTTAGCCTTGGTCGTCGGATGGGTGTGAAGTCTGAACATTTGTGAAACATGCCTTACATTTAAGGTGTAGTGAAGTATTTTCTTTTTATGTGAGATTTAAGTCCCCATACATATTTAAGCTTTGGCCCATCTTTATTCACTTTCACTTGCTCTTTTCCTTCCCTTGAAATTTATATAATATTTATGGACGTTTGTTAAAAGCATGGCCATAGTGCTTTAGCCACCTTAGTGTTAAAGAAATGAAAATAACTTGTCATTCTAGATGCCACACATGGCATTATGCATGGCCATAGTGGTTTTAAGAAACAAAAATAATTTTTGTGATTTTTCAGGGCTCTCATCACTAATTTTTGCTAGACACCCGCACGTTGATATCATTGCCAAATTGTGTTGGATTCCGATTCTAGCTTGATTCGTGAAGGAAAAGAGGCAGTAATGGACATGAATTTTTGGGTGATGGACCATGCTCCTTTCTTCGATCCCATGTTTAGGAGCTCGACAACCTACTTGATACGAAGCTCAAAGTTGATGTATGTTGTATGCCTTCTAGATTGTTTGGCAGAAATGGGGGTTTCTTCAAGCCAGCCCCCATGTGGCAAGAATGTCATCAAATAGTCGAGATTCATCCTCTATGGTCTCCCTCTTGACATGTGTCTTATGCAACATACTCGTTCCTTCATTGTCAAGCTTGCACTTCCTGAAGTGGCTATTAAAATAGCCACTCTTCTCAAACTCTTCCATATATTTCTTTGCAAATACTACCCGTGCAAACACGATGGATTTGACTTGCTCAATAACACTAGGTTTAATTGCTTTGCATATGCCTTGGCAAAGGCAATCGTTACCTCCATGTTGGTAGAGCATTGTTTTTTGTAAACCTTATCGTGGAAAACCATGAAATCCTATACACTTCAAGGCGTACATTGCTTTTACATAGAGGGAATCCCTAGGTGTTTCAAAAATACCCCTTTCAAAGAGCTCAGTCTCCTTCAAGGTCTTAGGTAGGTTGTATTTTGGTCTAACTTATTGATAGGCACCATTGGAGTGTCATCCTCTAAGTTTGGTCCTTCCTTACTTAGCTCTTCATCGAGAATCTCTGTCATTGAATTAAGATGTCCATTCATCCAATCTAATAAGTCATGCCACGAAGTCGGGTTTCCCTTAAGCAATGAAGTAATCGGCATTTTGATTTCCATGGACAAGAATGCTACAAGTCCTGCAACATCTCTTGGTCCATCTGGCATTGTTATGCCATCAGATTGTCTTTTTATATCATCATGAAGGTTGTTTAGACCCTCATTTCTCAATCTTTCCATGATCGGATCTTCTTCAAATATACGATCTATCAACAAAGGACTTTCATTGGACAACATATCCTCATTCCTTTCTATAATAATGGAAGGTACTTTGATAGGTTGTCTTTGCATTGGGTACTTTTGATGTTGTGGCAATTTTATGTCAACTTGTGCCCTGCTTTCCACTTGCATGTCTTGACATTCTTGCACAAGAGCTTTGCCTTTCACTAGCTCCTCCTTTTCTTGGATGTGATTAGGATATTCGTGCACACATAAGAGCACATGTATATATGGTTGATGGCATTACAAAATTTAATTTCAACGTACAAGAATTGGAAAACACTTACTTGGAGCATCTTGTGCCAATCGTGGGACTTCAACCCGTATAGTTGCTCAATACCCCTTTTCTTAGTGGTTGTGAAGGCTCCCTTCAATGATCTCATGCATCCAAGCAAACACCCTATCTGCCTTTGTGGGCTCCATAAACTTTGCCTTTGAATTTGCATGCACCTTCAAGTCTTCCGAACATCAAAAAATTTCAAATCATTGCAAATTTATTCAAAATTTTGCATATTTAATCTAATCATGACAAGAATGTATAGCAAAAATTCCATTGATTCATATAACATGTACATATTTGGACACATTTGTCATGATATTTACATGAAACTGCATAAAATGTCAAGTTTCATTTTGTGAATGACGGATCCATGCGTATTTTCTTTGCAAGTCGAATATCTCTATTTAAAATAGTGACGCGCTTTGCATGGATTGCACACAATTGGGCGTCTTCAAAAAGGGATACCAATGCTTGCTCTGCACCTTCTTGCAAGCATGTGAGCGCTTGACTTGACATTCTTGCATCATCTTTGTAGGAATACAAAATTTCTTTTACTAGTCAGGTGAAAGGAGCCTTGAGAATCAGCAAATCCATGGACTTCTAGAACTTCCTGATTTCCAAAAGTGCTCTCCGCTTAGGCTTCATATGTTGCCTCCTTCTCTAGGGTGGATTGTCCCCTTCCCCACTCCCACTGTCACCGCTGCCACCTCCACATCGTTTGACACTCTTTCATGCATGTTGCTTCCACAGTCTAGCCTATTCTGTGGAGGCCCTCGTGCCTTCAAGAGGTAATCATTTTCCACCTGTGGTGGGCCTAGCACAGGGAAGATCGTGGGGATTGGCACCCCATGGCCTTGGAGATAGGCATGCTTCTTTCCTCACCTTGCGGCACTCTTCGGTATGCTTCTTTCTCTTCTTACTCTAACTCTCATGTGCATGAATACTCTCAGGTCTATTTTGTGAGGCCCCCTGTGCCTGTGCAAACTTAGCAGCCTACCTCCTTGCTACCATTGCTTGCTCTTCTATTTGTTGGGCTTGCCTTCATTGCTCTAGAAGGGTACGAATGGCTAGAGAGTGTGCGTAAGCAACCTCGATAATAGTGTTATGAATTGGTCGACCTGTTTGTTTAGTTCTTGCCATCCACGATTGTGACACTGATGTGTGAGGTGTTTGTCTTATATAGGTGTTAAAGGTTAAGTCCTTAGGTTTGAGGTTTAAAATGGCCCCTATATATAAGGCTTTTTACCTAAAGGTCTACCTTTTCATTAAAATCCAACAAATTAAAAAAGCACAAGTGTAAAAATAAAAACAAGTTCATATCATTCCCAAATGTAGAAACATTGCAATATCATCACAAGGATTTCTTGCAAAATTAAAATAAATTTATCTTCAAAAAATTGGTACATATTTATAATTGCAATTGCAAAAAAACAAGTGTCAACTAGGAGCTTGAGTCCATCTTTTTCCAGAGTGAACTGTTGTTGCTACCCATTGTTTAATTCTCTCTGAAGCACGTGAAGCTTTTTAGAAAATCCGCTTCTTGTTTTGATTTGCATCATTAATGGCTCGACCTAGTTGCTCTGCAAGGCTTTCTCCCTCTCAAGTGAGGAACCAATGATTACATGGTAAAACCATTCAAACATTTCATGCAGTGCATTGCTTCGAACCACACCACCACCGTGACATGTACTTCCAAAATATGCACATCTCGCGGTGTAATATGACTTTTCCATATCTTGTGCACTCCACACGTTCAAAGATCCATACTTTTCTGCAAACCATGGTGCGTGTGCAAAAAGAATATGTTGCATTGAAAAAAAGAAGACATGGGAGGTCAATACAACATTGCAACAAATAGTTTGAATTGAAGGTAAAGAGCTTGGTTTGCCTGACCATGTAATGTGTGATGTGAGTTACACCCCACTCCTCAACCATGGCTTGAGTGAACTCGACAAGAGCATCCTTAAGCAATTGCACGTCATCGTTGGTGATGGAATGTTGTCTCAATGACCCCAACCTATATTCTTTCGATTTCCTTCGTGATTGGATAAAAATCTTCATGCCTTTACACCACCCATGGATACTTTGGCGGGCAAATTTCCTGAAGCGCCTGATAGCTAAGCATCTTTTTGAAACTTCACGTTCCCTACATGCAAGCCAATACTAGACAAGAGTTCTTCTACCTTTGAAACACAAGATGCTTTCATATTCCAAACATACACCATGTGCAAAAAGAGCAATTTGTCCATCAAGTGCATCTCCACATGCCACACACAAAAGTGCACTCTTTCCAATGGGATGTTGAGAATTGCATCCCATTTCTCATCCAACTTGGCTTGATTTGGAGCAACAGGCTGATCACAACTCGTGACACCATTGGCCCATTCGTACATTCCATCAGCATCAAGCTTGTCAGCATGTCTCTTATTGTGCAAACATTGTGTCCACATGTAATAAATACATGGACGAGTTGCATTCGCACATGTCTCCACTCCAAACATGCACTTCAATGTTTTCAAATCCCTTGACATGTGCCACTCGATGTTGAAGGATCCAAATCCTTCAACATGAAGTAACTCTCAGTTTAATCGAGCATTTATAATATCAGGATCAGGGACCGCTCAAAAACCCACTTCAAGTTAGAGTGCGTCTCTTTGGGGACTTCAAATGCTACAAGCCACCATATGTGCTTTTTCGACTGAATGCTAAACTGCTCAACAATAGTGTTACCTTTTGTATGCTCTAAGGCCTTTATCTTCAACATGCATATACCAAGCTGGTGAGTATCAATTCAGCAGCTGTATATTTCTTCTCTCCTTCATTCTTCACTCTACTTGCATAATAAACCAGCCTCATATATCTAGAACTATTACCCTGCTGCATAAGTATGGCTCGAATGGCATCAGGCCATTGAAGGGTTCACATAAAAAAGCTTTGAAAAGTATGGAGCTTTCACACTTGACACTTGACTTAACAACTCCTTTACAACTGTAAACATGTCCTCACACTCATTAGTCCATTTTAAAGGATCATACTTAACTACTTGTTGAAGAGGAAACAACACTTGAGATAGCATACTGATAAACCGTGACAAATACTTCACCTTCTGAAGGAAAGTACGCAATTGGTTAGTATTTGTAGGAGAAGGCAACATCACTAATGCTTTAATCTTATCAGGATCATGGTCAATTCCATTTTCAGAAACAACATGCCCTGAAACCTTCATGCTATTCCTTGCCAAATGACTTTTCGCCTGCTTGAAGTACTTTTCGCGCTGTGGTTTCTGCTGCGAATTGTCCTCCTGCTATTCCCGAGTGAGCCTTGTCTAGGATGAGAATGAACTCATCTTCCCTGACGCATCTGCGCATCACTCCATCTTTTCCCTACTTATATAATTGTCTTGCAATTAGTTGATAAGGAGCAGCGTCCCTAATCAACCTTCTCGCTTTAGCCATATCTACAGGTGTATCTGTGGGTAACCCATTGGTTAGATAATGACATATTTGTTCCGCCCACTCTGGAACTAAATCCACTAGAAACAAAGGTGCATCTGGTAGATCGTTGTCCACACCAATTGGCTTTTCTCCGTTGGGAATTCGTGACATATGGTCGACAAGAACATGTGTTCTTCCCTTCCTAACTGCGACTGTGAAGTCAAACTCCATCAAAATCAACAGCCAACATGTAATCCTTCCCATCATGCAGGGTTTATTTACCAAGTACAGAAGTGCTTGGTGATCCACAAAAAATACAAATTTGTTTGCCAATAGGTAATGCCTGAATTTCTTCACCGCATATACCATCGACAAACCCTCTCTTTCTGTAGTAGTATAGTTTCTCTTTCGCCGGGTTGAGCTAACATACATCCTATTGCGAAGTTTGATGCGTCAATATGAATATGGAATATCACATCCCAGTTCGGTGATCGTAGGATTAGTGTTGATGCTAAAGCTCTTTTTAAGGCATCATATGCCTTCTGGCATTCATCTGTCCACGTAAAGTTAATTAACAATCGGTATAATGGTCAAGCTAGATCCGCGTACATATAGATGAATCTTTGGTAATACCCTGTGTGTCCGATGAATCGTTGAACACCTTTAAAGTTCGTTGGTGGGGGTAGTTTCAAGATCAACTTGATCTTATTGAAGTCTGTGGAGATTCCATTTCTGGACACCACATGACCTAGGATAACACCATGCTTTACCCAGAATTGACATTTCAGTGGCTTTAATGAAATCCTACATAATCTGCAACGATAAAAAACCATTCATAAATATTTTAAATGTTCTAGCCATCGCGAATAAATGCATAGGTCGTCTAGAAAGATCTCTAGCCAAATTCGCAAGTACTCTTTGAAGGCTGTACTCATAAGTCGTTGAAACATTGCTGGGGCGTTGGTTAAACAAACGGCATCTTTCGATACGTGAATACTCCCCATGTTGTGGCAAAGGCCGTCTTATGTTGGTCCTTGGGATCAATGGGCACTTGGTTGTATCCAAAGAATCCGTCCAAAAAACTATACGCTTCATGACCTGCCACCCTTTCGAGCACATGTTCTGTGAATGGCAAAGGGTAGTGATCCCTTATTGTGGCTGCATTGACCTTTTTGAGGTCAACACACACTCGTATTTTTCCATTCTTCTTCGTTACGATTACAATGGGGGATACCCATTCTGTATGCTCGATTTCATGTATGAATCCCGCATCTAGGAGTTTGTCAATCTCCTCTTTCACTATCGTTTTATACTTAGGATTCATGTCATAAAGGCGTTGTTGCACTGGCTTCGCATCATCACGTATGGGAATTGTGTGTTGCACCACTTCTGGTGGCACACCCTTCATATCCTCGTAAGACCAGGCAAAACAATCCTTATACTCCTTCAGTAAAGTGATCAAGTCACTTCCTTCCTCTTGTTGAGGTCCACTGACACAAAGACGGGTTTAGGCGTCTCTCTAGGCCCAGCTAGGTTGACTTCATTGACTTTTGCAAGCCCTTCATAGACTCCATTGTCATACGTGTCTGCTATATGCTTCGCTTTCCGACAAAATATGTCTCGGTCTTGAATAGTATAGGACTTGAAACGTCTCGGGACATCCTTGTGATCTTCTTCTTCCAGCGACTTAACCGAAGCTCGTTCTAATAAAGACGGTCGAGACTTCTTATTGTTCATGGGCATACTTTTATGTGTTGGTTTAGGCCATGTTTCACATTGTATCTTAGGTGAGGTT
Source organism: Dipteris shenzhenensis (assembly GCF_047967505.1). Classification (NCBI taxonomy): domain Eukaryota; kingdom Viridiplantae; phylum Streptophyta; class Polypodiopsida; order Gleicheniales; family Dipteridaceae; genus Dipteris; species Dipteris shenzhenensis. The sequence goes on from NC_141608.1 coordinate 55,142,503, forward strand.
TCAATAGATTTCTTGGGTTTTCTAGCCTTCGGCGTTCTTTTCTCACCTCTATCTTCCTCCTCCTTTTGCTCTTTTGAAGACGAATCTTCTATCTTCAGGGACCCTACTGGAATCAGGATCTCTTCCATCCTTCTACCCCAATCTTCTGTAAACTCGTGATCAGCCGTGGTCGCCTGGACATATCTTAACCATTGAAGGTCAGATTCCACATGTGCTAACCCGTCGTCACCCATTTTAGTTGTGGTGTAGGAAGGAGTTGGTATTACCTTCCTTCGCTTAACATGCTGTAAGTTTGGCTTCACTGGTAGTGCACTCCTAAGCTTCTTCTCGTGTTTGACTAGGTTGATCATGCGGAGTGGGACTATCGTTCCCTCCGAGCCACTCTCATTCTTAACCATGTGAGTTCCTCGTTTCTCTGGTATATCTATGGTTGCAAGTAAATGCATCCAATTATGCGAGTACTCTGGCTCAGGTAGAGATGCATACCATGTTTCATCTGCATCACCTCCCGTTATCTTCTCATTCGCCGCTTCAAACTGATTGACAGTTGTGGTCCTAGCAGTTGTTTTTGATTTGGCAGCAAATAAGTTACCACCTAGTGGACGAGATTTCCACGTCGTTAAGTCCACTTTTGTCACTGAAGTATCCTTCCTGAGATAGAGCGTGTTGGATGACCAATCATGGATGACCAATCATGCACTACTCCTGCTGTTCTCAAGAACGGTCTTCCTAGGATAATGTCGTACGAGTCAATTGGGTTCTTAAAGTCCATGACTACAAACCACACGTGATAAGTGATACCAAAGGCTTTGACCTTTAAGTCCTTTACCACCCCCACCAGCCTTGTAGTGGTTCCCTCAGCCAACTTAACTACCAACGAGGTTTTCTCCATGAGCGAGCTTCCCCACTTTTCCCAACATTGTTTTGTCATTATGCTCACTCCGGCACTACCATCTAGGATGGCTTCCACCTTGCTTTGATGATAAGATATCAGAGTGACAGCATTAGAGTCGTCACTCTCAAAGTATTGGCCTAACTTATTGATAGGTACCATTGGCGTATCGTCTCCTAAGGTTGACTCCTCTTTCATCCAATTCTCCTCATGAGCTTCCGTCATTGAGTCGAGGTGTCCGTTCATCCAGTCCGACAAGTCATGCCATAATGTCGGGTTTCCTCTTAGCAATGAAGCGATAGGCATCTTGACTTCCATGGATAAGAATGCAGCAAGTCTTGTGACATCCCTAGGTCCACCTGGCACTGTAATGCCGTCAGACTATCTCTCTAGGTTATCATGAAGGTTGTGTAGACCTTCTCGTCTCAATCTTTTCATAGCCAGATCCTCGTCAAACATACGATCCATAAGCAGAGGTTCATCATTCGACATTCTGTCTTCATTCATTTCTGCTATGATGGAAGGTACTTTGATTGGTGCTCTACTAGTTGGGTATTTCTGAGTTGACGGGAATTTAATGTCCATTGGCGCTCTGGTTTCATCCTGTGTCACTTGACATTCTTCTACAAGAGCCTTGGCCTTCACCAAATTTTCCTTCTCATGAATTGGATAAGGGTATTCGTGAAATCCACTCGGTGTATTTGATCTGGGCTCTTTTGCTTCTTCTTCTCTTATACCTTTTTCTCCTTTACCTCTTTGGCTAGATCTGCCTTCTGAGCTTCCTGTGGTCTCTGAGGTTGCTACTGTGGCCGTGTCCTCGTCAGAACCACTCTGCACTATCACTTTATCCTTACCCTTACCCACTTTGATTGCTTGCTTTTTAGTTGGGTTGCTTTGAGGTTTTGGATTATGTGAAGTTCCATCTTGACCTTCTCTTTCTCTTTTATGCAATTCTCGCTTGATTGCCTTGGCTTGCATGTGAGTAATCGCGTTTAGGGACACTTGAGCAATGCGTCTGCGTTCAATCCCTAACAAGTTAAGACTTATTGTTCTTGGGTTTGAAGCATCAACAGGTGCTCGTCTCATTGAACAATCTATGTAGAAATGGTCTATACCACAGCCACTACACAACAGAACATTGGCAGCGACTGTAGTTGATCCACAAAATAAGATGTGCTTGGTGTCTCATGCGGTGGATTCACCGTTGGACAAGCTTGTGTGAATGTTGGTCCTACCGACACTAGGTTAAACCTAGGTGTCGGCCCTTGGTAAGCCATAGTCGTGATTGGTGGTCGTGCCATTGGAGGCCTATCTTGGAAATGCTGTACAGGTCTTAGTGGTTGAGGCATTTGTTGGGCATTTGCCTCCATCTGTTGTGTGTTCATATGTGATCTATAACTCCCCTGAGGATCAGATGGTCCCGCTTCCGAATCAAATCGAAATACTAGTCCACCGTCAACGTGTAGGTTCTAGGAATGTAGATCATGTTCGAAGGGTGATGTCATCACCCTCACCGTGTGTTTTGTAACATCAGGAAGTCATGAAGTCACTGTGTTTGTGTGAGCCAACAAATTAATGTCATCCGTATTCTCAAACAGTTGAACTCAGGGGTCAAACCTTCCAAAGAAATTGGTAATTCTTTCATAAATCCTATTGGAAGTTGACTGCGTAGGGGACTGAGTCCCTGTGTTCGGAGCAATGGAAAATTGAATTTCATTTTGATTGGACATGTTGTCCTCCATGCTCATCGTCTCGTCTGTACTTGTCTCGTATTCAAACAATGGTCCTAGTACAGATGACGTGCTGTTCAACGAAGATCCTTTTCTGGCAGTTAGACTTGAGCCCAAAATAGCCTCTAAGTCTACGTTTGAAGCACTATCTTCTGGAACGATTTCAGGTCCTAATGTGTGTCCGGACCTAAGGTGCATGTATATTTCTAAGGTTTGAGTTGGATTTGGGTTCAGCTGTCAATGTGTTCAGGTTGTCACAGTCAAATTCTGCAGATTTGGTGAAGGAAATTATTGCAGCGCCCTGACTTTTCTGGGTTTCTCACTCTCTTTGACTGGTCAGTGCACTTGTGCTCTGGAAATCTTAACTGATGATGGTTTGTTCACTATTGACTGATGCACTAAGATAATGCAGCGCTTTGCAATAACATTAATGCAGCGCCCTGATCAATTGGACTTCTGGCACACTTCTGAGTGATCACAACTATCTATTTTGACAAGGTGAAGTGACTAAAGGATCAATGCATACTCCGGAATTAATGCAGCGTGTTGCAATAATTAATGCAACGACTTGGAATTTTGACCTTGGTTGACCTTTGTTATGATTTTGACTGCAAACCCTTCATGCAAGCACTTCCAGTCCCTAAGGATAAGTCAGTTCACTTGGTCGCATTGCAATAATTATTGCAGCGCCGATGCAATAACATACTGACTGACAGGTTGGTGATTAATTAAATGTTCAAAGATTCGGGTTCACCGAATCAGGACTAATTTCAAAAAAGTCAACTTTAAGTTAATGCAGCACCGATACAATAAATGCTGACAGGCTGGTGCATTAAATTTTCTGACAGGTAGGTGCTGACAGCTGTCAGTGACTGTTGGGGCTTAATGCAGTGCCCTAGAACGCTAATGCAGCGTCCATGATTCCGACCTCAGTTTTGGCTGTTAGACCCATTTATTGGTGTTTTTTCCTATATGTGATTTGTGCACAGTGATGTGTAGGTGCTCTTTTAACTACTTGAAGCTAAAAAACACAAAAAACAACAACTTAAAAAACTCAAAATGAAGAAGATGGGTTTTTGACCTCACAAGCCTCTTCTTGGGTCATTTCTTGCCCAAAAGATGACTGTGATAAGTCCTTTTTCATGTAGAAGAACTACTTTTTCCAGATCTAAACTCAAAACAACAAAAAACAACAACTTGAAAACTCGTTTTTGCTTTTTTTAGCCCCATGGCCACTCTTCTTTCCCTACTCTCCTTTGCAACCAACTAACGGTTTAGAAAGGGTAAATGCAAGGAAAACAACAACAAGAACCTAAGCAAAGATGCCTACCTCCCCAGCAACGGCACCGAAGTTTGTTAAGTCCTCTTGAAGGAGACCAACGTGTCATGGGGATCTTGCAGATTGTCGCTTGAGAGTGCTCAACCTCCAAGCCACTTCCTTGTGAGAGCTGGTTCACTTAAAGTCGTCGTGGTATTGTCACAGGCACCGTCCTCGGATTCTAACTCACGCTACTACGCGATCCAAAGGAGGAGAGAGAATGAGAAGAGTAGAGGGGAGAATCCTGAGCATGGTGAATGGGAATCGATCGTATGTGTAGCAACAAATGAAAGCAAATGGAAGGAAGGAAGCAAGACACAACACAAGAGTGAAAGAAGCAATGCTCTCTATTCCACACCTTCAACAAGGAAGAATGAAGACCAAGGTCAACACCCTTGGCTTTTATACAATGACCTTTTGAAGGGAGGTTCGACCCTAAAATGGGGCCTAGCCCTCTAGTCCTTTCTCTCTTTGTTGGCCCATAGCCTATATTGAATGGAATACAAATGAATGGACTATGTTACTTGCATAACAATGCTCTTCTAGCACTCGTCAAATTCTTCACCAAGATCCCTCTACGCAGCTCCCTTCCGCTTCACTGTTGAACATCGATTCCCTTCAGCATATAGCAGACACGTATGACAATGGAGTCTATGAAGGGCTTGCAAAAGTCAATGAAGTCAACCTAGCTGGGCCTAGAGAGACGCCTAAACCCGTCTTTGTGTCAGTGGACCTCAACAAGAGGAAGGAAGTGACTTGATCACTTTACTGAAGGAGTATAAGGATTGTTTTGCCTGGTCTTACGAGGATATGAAGGGTGTGCCACCAGAAGTGGTGCAACACACAATTCCCATACGTGATGATGCGAAGCCAGTGCAACAACGCCTTTATGACATGAATCCTAAGTATAAAACGATAGTGAAAGAGGAGATTGACAAACTCCTAGATGCGGGATTCATACATGAAATCGAGCATACAGAATGGGTATCCCCCATTGTAATCGTAACGAAGAAGAATGGAAAAATACGAGTGTGTGTTGACCTCAAAAAGGTCAATGCAGCCACAATAAGGGATCACTACCCTTTGCCATTCACAGAACATGTGCTCGAAAGGGTGGCAGGTCATGAAGCGTATAGTTTTTTGGACGGATTCTTTGGATACAACCAAGTGTCCATTGATCCCAAGGACCAACATAAGACGGCCTTTGCCACAACATGGGGAGTATTCGCGTATCGAAAGATGCCGTTTGTTTAACCAACGCCCCAGCAATGTTTCAACGACTTATGAGTACAGCCTTCAAAGAGTACTTGCGAATTTGGCTAGAGATCTTTCTAGACGACCTATGCATTTATTCGCGATGGCTAGAACATTTAAAATATTTATGAATGGTTTTTTATCGTTGCAGATTATGTAGGATTTCATTAAAGCCACTGAAATGTCAATTCTGGGTAAAGCATGGTGTTATCCTAGGTCATGTGGTGTCCAGAAATGGAATCTCCACAGACTTCAATAAGATCAAGTTGATCTTGAAACTACCCCCACCAACGAACTTTAAAGGTGTTCAACGATTCATCGGACACACAGGGTATTACCAAAGATTCATCTATATGTACGCGGATCTAGCTTGACCATTATACCGATTGTTAATTAACTTTACGTGGACAGATGAATGCCAGAAGGCATATAATGCCTTAAAAAGAGCTTTAGCATCAACACTAATCCTACGATCACCGAACTGGGATGTGATATTCCATATTCATATTGACGCATCAAACTTCGCAATAGGATGTATGTTAGCTCAACCCGGCGAAAGAGAAACTATACTACTACAGAAAGAGAGGGTTTGTCGATGGTATATGCGGTGAAGAAATTCAGGCATTACCTATTGGCAAACAAATTTGTATTTTTTGTGGATCACCAAGCACTTCTGTACTTGGTAAATAAACCCTGCATGATGGGAAGGATTACATGTTGGCTGTTGATTTTGATGGAGTTTGACTTCACAGTCGCAGTCAGGAAGGGAAGAACACATGTTCTTGTCGACCATATGTCACGAATTCCCAACGGAGAAAAGCCAATTGGTGTGGACAACGATCTACCAGATGCACCTTTGTTTCTAGTGGATTTAGTTCCAGAGTGGGCGGAACAAATATGTCATTATCTAACCAATGGGTTACCCACAGATACACCTGTAGATATGGCTAAAGCGAGAAGGTTGATTAGGGACGCTGCTCCTTATCAACTAATTGCAAGACAATTATATAAGTAGGGAAAAGATGGAGTGATGCGCAGATGCGTCAGGGAAGATGAGTTCATTCTCATCCTAGACAAGGCTCACTCGGGAATAGCAGGAGGACAATTCGCAGCAGAAACCACAACGCGAAAAGTACTTCAAGCAGGCGAAAAGTCATTTGGCAAGGAATAGCATGAAGGTTTCAGGGCATGTTGTTTCTGAAAATGGAATTGACCATGATCCTGATAAGATTAAAGCATTAGTGATGTTGCCTTCTCCTACAAATACTAACCAATTGCGTACTTTCCTTCAGAAGGTGAAGTATTTGTCACGGTTTATCAGTATGCTATCTCAAGTGTTGTTTCCTCTTCAACAAGTAGTTAAGTATGATCCTTTAAAATGGACTAATGAGTGTGAGGACATGTTTACAGTTGTAAAGGAGTTGTTAAGTCAAGTGTCAAGTGTGAAAGCTCTAGACTTTTCAAAGCTTTTTTATGTGAACCCTTCAATGGCCTGATGCCATTCGAGCCATACTTATGCAGCAGGGTAATAGTTCTAGATATATGAGGCTGGTTTATTATGCAAGTAGAGTGAAGAATGAAGGAGATAAGAAATATACAGCTGCTGAATTGATACTCACCAGCTTGGTATATGCATGTTGAAGATAAAGGCCTTAGAGCATACAAAAGGTAACACTATTGTTGAGCAGTTTAGCATTCAGTCGAAAAAGCACATATGGTGGCTTGTAGCATTTGAAGTCCCCAAAGAGACGCACTCTAACTTGAAGTGGGTTTTTGAGCGGTCCCTGATCCTGATATTATAAATGCTCGATTAAACTGAGAGTTACTTCATGTTGAAGGATTTGGATCCTTCAACATCGAGTGGCACATGTCAAGGGATTTGAAAACATTGAAGTGCATGTTTGGAGTGGAGACATGTGCGAATGCAACTCGTCCATGTATTTATTACATGTGGACACAATGTTTGCACAATAAGAGACATGCTGACAAGCTTGATGCTGATGGAATGTACGAATGGGCCAATGGTGTCACGAGTTGTGATCAGCCTGTTGCTCCAAATCAAGCCAAGTTGGATGAGAAATGGGATGCAATTCTCAACATCCCATTGGAAAGAGTGCACTTTTGTGTGTGGCATGTGGAGATGCACTTGATGGACAAATTGCTCTTTTTGCACATGGTGTATGTTTGGAATATGAAAGCATCTTGTGTTTCAAAGGTAGAAGAACTCTTGTCTAGTATTGGCTTGCATGTAGGGAACGTGAAGTTTCAAAAAGATGCTTAGCTATCAGGCGCTTCAGGAAATTTGCCCGCCAAAGTATCCATGGGTGGTGTAAAGGCATGAAGATTTTTATCCAATCACGAAGGAAATCGAAAGAATATAGGTTGGGGTCATTGAGACAACATTCCATCACCAACGATGACGTGCAATTGCTTAAGGATGCTCTTGTCGAGTTCACTCAAGCCATGGTTGAGGAGTGGGGTGTAACTCACATCACACATTACATGGTCAGGCAAACCAAGCTCTTTACCTTCAATTCAAACTATTTGTTGCAATGTTGTATTGACCTCCCATGTCTTCTTTTTTTCAATGCAACATATTCTTTTTGCACACGCACCATGGTTTGCAGAAAAGTATGGATCTTTGAACGTGTGGAGTGCACAAGATATGGAAAAGTCATATTACACCGCGAGATGTGCATATTTTGGAAGTACATGTCACGGTGGTGGTGTGGTTCGAAGCAATGCACTGCATGAAATGTTTGAATGGTTTTACCATGTAATCATTGGTTCCTCACTTGAGAGGGAGAAAGCCTTGCAGAGCAACTAGGTCGAGCCATTAATGATGCAAATCAAAACAAGAAGCGGATTTTCTAAAAAGCTTCACGTGCTTCAGAGAGAATTAAACAATGGGTAGCAACAACAGTTCACTCTGGAAAAAGATGGACTCAAGCTCCTAGTTGACACTTGTTTTTTTGCAATTGCAATTATAAATATGTACCAATTTTTTGAAGATAAATTTATTTTAATTTTGCAAGAAATCCTTGTGATGATATTGCAATGTTTCTACATTTGGGAATGATATGAACTTGTTTTTATTTTTACACTTGTGCTTTTTTAATTTGTTGGATTTTAATGAAAAGGTAGACCTTTAGGTAAAAAGCCTTATATATAGGGGCCATTTTAAACCTCAAACCTAAGGACTTAACCTTTAACACCTATATAAGACAAACACCTCACACATCAGTGTCACAATCGTGGATGGCAAGAACTAAACAAACAGGTCGACCAATTCATAGCACTATTATCGAGGTTGCTTACGCACACTCTCTAGCCATTCGTACCCTTCTAGAGCAATGAAGGCAAGCCCAACAAATAGAAGAGCAAGCAATGGTAGCAAGGAGGTAGGCTGCTAAGTTTGCACAGGCACAGGGGGCCTCACAAAATAGACCTGAGAGTATTCATGCACATGAGAGTTAGAGTAAGAAGAGAAAGAAGCATACCGAAGAGTGCCGCAAGGTGAGGAAAGAAGCATGCCTATCTCCAAGGCCATGGGGTGCCAATCCCCACGATCTTCCTTGTGCTAGGCCCACCACAGGTGGAAAATGATTACCTCTTGAAGGCACGAGGGCCTCCACAGAATAGGCTAGACTGTGGAAGCAACATGCATGAAAGAGTGTCAAACGATGTGGAGGTGGCAGCGGTGACAGTGGGAGTGGGGAAGGGGACAATCCACCCTAGAGAAGGAGGCAACATATGAAGCCTAAGCGGAGAGCACTTTTGGAAATCAGGAAGTTCTAGAAGTCCATGGATTTGCTGATTCTCAAGGCTCCTTTCACCTGACTAGTAAAAGAAATTTTGTATTCCTACAAAGATGATGCAAGAATGTCAAGTCAAGCGCTCACATGCTTGCAAGAAGGTGCAGAGCAAGCATTGGTATCCCTTTTTGAAGACGCCCAATTGTGTGCAATCCATGCAAAGCGCGTCACTATTTTAAATAGAGATATTCGACTTGCAAAGAAAATACGCATGGATCCGTCATTCACAAAATGAAACTTGACATTTTATGCAGTTTCATGTAAATATCATGACAAATGTGTCCAAATATGTACATGTTATATGAATCAATGGAATTTTTGCTATACATTCTTGTCATGATTAGATTAAATATGCAAAATTTTGAATAAATTTGCAATGATTTGAAATTTTTTGATGTTCGGAAGACTTGAAGGTGCATGCAAATTCAAAGGCAAAGTTTATGGAGCCCACAAAGGCAGATAGGGTGTTTGCTTGGATGCATGAGATCATTGAAGGGAGCCTTCACAACCACTAAGAAAAGGGGTATTGAGCAACTATACGGGTTGAAGTCCCACGATTGGCACAAGATGCTCCAAGTAAGTGTTTTCCAATTCTTGTACGTTGAAATTAAATTTTGTAATGCCATCAACCATATATACATGTGCTCTTATGTGTGCACGAATATCCTAATCACATCCAAGAAAAGGAGGAGCTAGTGAAAGGCAAAGCTCTTGTGCAAGAATGTCAAGACATGCAAGTGGAAAGCAGGGCACAAGTTGACATAAAATTGCCACAACATCAAAAGTACCCAATGCAAAGACAACCTATCAAAGTACCTTCCATTATTATAGAAAGGAATGAGGATATGTTGTCCAATGAAAGTCCTTTGTTGATAGATCGTATATTTGAAGAAGATCCGATCATGGAAAGATTGAGAAATGAGGGTCTAAACAACCTTCATGATGATATAAAAAGACAATCTGATGGCATAACAATGCCAGATGGACCAAGAGATGTTGCAGGACTTGTAGCATTCTTGTCCATGGAAATCAAAATGCCGATTACTTCATTGCTTAAGGGAAACCCGACTTCGTGGCATGACTTATTAGATTGGATGAATGGACATCTTAATTCAATGACAGAGATTCTCGATGAAGAGCTAAGTAAGGAAGGACCAAACTTAGAGGATGACACTCCAATGGTGCCTATCAATAAGTTAGACCAAAATACAACCTACCTAAGACCTTGAAGGAGACTGAGCTCTTTGAAAGGGGTATTTTTGAAACACCTAGGGATTCCCTCTATGTAAAAGCAATGTACGCCTTGAAGTGTATAGGATTTCATGGTTTTCCACGATAAGGTTTACAAAAAACAATGCTCTACCAACATGGAGGTAACGATTGCCTTTGCCAAGGCATATGCAAAGCAATTAAACCTAGTGTTATTGAGCAAGTCAAATCCATCGTGTTTGCACGGGTAGTATTTGCAAAGAAATATATGGAAGAGTTTGAGAAGAGTGGCTATTTTAATAGCCACTTCAGGAAGTGCAAGCTTGACAATGAAGGAACGAGTATGTTGCATAAGACACATGTCAAGAGGGAGACCATAGAGGATGAATCTCGACTATTTGATGACATTCTTGCCACATGGGGGCTGGCTTGAAGAAACCCCCATTTCTGCCAAACAATCTAGAAGGCATACAACATACATCAACTTTGAGCTTCGTATCAAGTAGGTTGTCGAGCTCCTAAACATGGGATCGAAGAAAGGAGCATGGTCCATCACCCAAAAATTCATGTCCATTACTGCCTCTTTTCCTTCACGAATCAAGCTAGAATCGGAATCCAACACAATTTGGCAATGATATCAACGTGCGGGTGTCTAGCAAAAATTAGTGATGAGAGCCCTGAAAAATCACAAAAATTATTTTTGTTTCTTAAAACCACTATGGCCATGCATAATGCCATGTGTGGCATCTAGAATGACAAGTTATTTTCATTTCTTTAACACTAAGGTGGCTAAAGCACTATGGCCATGCTTTTAACAAACGTCCATAAATATTATATAAATTTCAAGGGAAGGAAAAGAGCAAGTGAAAGTGAATAAAGATGGGCCAAAGCTTAAATATGTATGGGGACTTAAATCTCACATAAAAAGAAAATACTTCACTACACCTTAAATGTAAGGCATGTTTCACAAATGTTCAGACTTCACACCCATCCGACGACCAAGGCTAAAAAAACGAGGTGGATGTTAACTCACGCCATTTTTGCAGGCGAGTAGGAAGCGCGCGCGCGAGAGAGAGAGAGATGGTTGTCTTGAGATCACTGAGGATGACCGGCACTGATAACGCATTCCTTCCTTACAAGACCCGGCCACCCACTCAGCATGGGAGCCTCTGGTCCTCCTACTTCATGTGCGTGATGAGCTTGGAGCAGCAGCACGAGGAAGAAAAGAAAGAAGACCAGTGGCCTCCGTTTATGGCCCTTATCGATACCTTTAACTTTTCTGGTAAGTTTTCGTAACATGGATTGTGCTTGAAAAAGAACAGACGAGCGACGAGAATCATCCAGGCCACCGTCCATAAACATCATACGCATGCCAAAATTAGATCATATTGAACATCGCTTCATGAATCCTGGTCCGGAAACGTGCGGAATAAGCATAGGAGTGAATCCTGCCTATGCAAGTCAAAGCCAAAGGTCACGCATGATTACTCTTAATTCTCGGAGGCATAGATCACAGAGTAGTTTTTTCACACACAACATGCACATAACTGACGTTACATACGGCAGATCTCATAAGACCCTGTATATGCGAATTAGTTTGGATTATAAAAAAAACGAGCTGCACCTATTGCCACTTACAGGGCATGCCAACCATGAACTTTGATCTGTAGATCTTGGCCTGCAGGAGGCAAGAACCAGGACAACCGAGGACCAGGAGCAAGGAGCTGAAATCAGGACCAACTGGGCCTGGAACAGGTCGCCTGGGCAGCACGGGAGGCTGAACCTGGAAGCAGGAAGATTGGAGCGTTGAGAACTTAGGGCCTTCGCATTTTAGTCCCTTGTCTTCGCATTTCTTGTAGGGCCTTATCTACAGATGACTTCTGAGCCATACGTATAATATTGGTGGATTCTAGACTTTCGACCTTATCAATGAGAACCATAATGATTCTGTTAAGATTTGCAATGACTTCCGCTCTTTGCTTTGTGGTGCATTTGTCAAGTAGGTATTCACTGCATTATCCAGTGCTTGTTTCCCCCATACATCCTCTAAAGATCCTCGTGTAGGCATTATGCTTCAGCAATTTGCCAAGTATCCAATGCATTCATACTGTTTGGCATCTGTCATTTCCTCATCTAAGCTCATAGCAATTCCTGCATAGCATACATTGGTAAACAGTACTTGCTGCACCCAGTCAGCAATAGGCTATCTGGGGCAGCCTAAAAGGGGGAGGCCCGTCAAAACAAAGGGGAAGGAGCCTGCACAGAACTAAGAGAAAAGGGGAACAGTTTTGCTGTATGAAGTCTCTGAGAAGCCTCCTGTGTCAGACCGTAAAGTCCCATTGCAATTCCAGACAGCCATTTTCAATCTCGCAGTGCATCTAAACCAGGAGGCTGACACCGTCATAAACCCCCATCTGCTGACTCTTCTCGAGCTTTGCCCTCATCTGCTAGATCTTCCTGATCTTTGCCTCCCTTGTTGCTTGTCTTAACTCGGATTATGATTTTCCCATTTCTGTATACAGCCCATTTCCCTGCATTTCTGGCCTCCATGACTTCGGCCATGCCTTCCTTTTTATGCTCCTGTTGCATTAAAGTGAGATCATCATCTAGGTATATTTTTGTTCCTTTTAGACTGCCTCTCATACTCATAAGAGTGACTCTATTTGCTGCTGTTCTGAATTTAATGACAAGGGGTCTTTGGGACAGCTTCATTTTGCCAGTCCTCCAAGCTGAGTCACAGTTCTCTCAATGATTGGAGTATGTCATCTCAATAAATCTGCCATCAAATGCTGTAAGACATCCCCCATGTGAGACAGAGTTTTCTATATTTTTTTCTACGCCACATGTAAGTATTTGTGTTCTTTGGCATATATATATAGAGAGAGAGAGAGAGAGAGAGAGAGAGAGAGAGAGAGAGAGAGAGAGAGAGAGGTTCCAATAGGTGATAAGTATTCTTAAATTTCTAGGAGTCGGTGACAGTGCCAGGGAAGCGATTGAAACAGCTTGCAAGCAGTTGTGGTCTTGTATCATCTTGGAGTTCCAGAGGGGCAGGAGGTGTATCGGGCCGAGATGTGGAGCTAGTGAGATTGAGATGGTCAGGATGCTGGACAAGATAAGGGCTGAATATTCATCCTTCAAGCCAATGGACATTCATTTGTATCATGTCTTTGCAGAGTTTGACCCTGCACATGTAAATTTTCTCTGCACATGTAAATTTTCTTTTATATATATATATATATAGAGAGAGAGAGAGAGAGAGAGAGAGAGAGAGAATGATTTAGTAACATCTACAAAAGGCCAAAATGACCTATGAGACCTAGAAACATAAGAAAGTCTAGTTACAATCCACTTCGGGGTGCCCATGGCACAAAAACAGCATCACTAAACTACTTTCAGGTGATAGGGGTGCCCACTGCATCTCCTCTCCAGCTTACTAAAAAAAAAAATCTATGATCTATGCTCATCAGTGAGTGGCCTTTTGTATATCAGTGAGGCTTAGCTTTACAATCTCTGATTAATGACTTCAAAAGCCGTTGCGGGACTAGGAGGCAAAAAGCACAACCAAAAAATCAAGGAGTGCCCATGGCAACTCAATTGGAGATTATTTATCACATAGCAAAACACCATCTACATTCTAGATCCTATTGTAGGGTGGCCTTCATTACATCAGTTTAAGATGGAGAGTCTTTAGGCTTGGATATAAAATCCCTAATCATTGCTTCTACAGTCTGGTAGGCAGCCCATTTTCCTGCTTTTCTGGCTTCTTTGACTTTGCTGAGTTCCATGTTTCTTTGTTTGAGCTGAGTCGGAGTGTTCGATTGTGGCCGAGTCTGCCCAGAACCTTCAGAGATTTGACATAAATTCAGTATGCAGACCTTTGTATGAATGTATGCTCTTGTGCGCTTGTGTGTCTGAGAGTATATATTGATACAAAGTTCTCCCTCTACGCCTTTTCAGTTCTCTCTCTACCTCTATCTCCTACCCCTTTCTCTATACCTTTCCTCTTCTCCCTCTTCTTTCTTCTCTATGTTCCCCTCTCCCTCAGCCATCCTTGGCTTTCCTCCCCTTTCCCTTGCACTCTTCATTGCACCTTGTGGAGGCATTCAACCACCCATTTGCTTGAATATTGGCCTTGATAAGATCTCAGTTCAGTTGCAGCTTTGCTTGCATTTAGAGTTATTTCTTTCTCTTTTGCTTGCTCTGGGGATCTTCTTTTCAGGTTGCCTGTGTCGATCAGGGAAGAGTAAGAAAGATCCTTATGCATGTATTCCCTATGAGAAGGAACTATTGTGATGCGTAAGAACACAAAAGTGCAAACGATCCCGATTCTGCAAGAGAGAAAAGGATCCTGATATGCCCGCAGTTGCACGACATAGTTTTGGGTACGGCAGTTCCAATCTGCCGATTAGCCAAAAAGAAATAAATTCAGTGGTGTATGGGGTCTGCGATGTGATTTCCGGCCAGATATGTTGACTGAAGACGGAATGTTTACGGAGCTATTGAATTCCACCCTCTAAAGAGAATCGTTGATAATCCTCACAGACGACATATGAAATTGGTACAGAGCAAAGATGGATTCGACTTGGGGCAAATAACCTCGTCATTGTTGGTTTTAACGGATTTTCCCATTAGATAAGGCAAGTTCACAAATTTGTGACGTTTGGGATAATTGTCAGCATATGCGATTGTGTACGCAGCTGAAGATGATGTCGTCTGTAATTGGCATGTGGAATCATCTGTTTGATAATCACGTTACTCTTGCTGCATAGAAACTAATAGAGTGGCACCCATGATGTCAAGATTGAGATATTCATAAAAGAACAAAACTAAATTGAGAACTTTTTGGAAAAGAGCTACAGGCTTCGGATCCATAGGCATATCAAGTTCACATTTTTTTTTCTTGACTTCTGCCTACAACAGTTTGTTGAATACGCTGGGGAATTTAAGCCAATGTAAGCGAGAACGGAATAGTCCATGTCGACAAGCAGTTTGTGCAAGTATGCCTTATATAGTAAAGTTGGATCTCAGACTGAAAGAGGAGACAAAATGAGTTCCATAAGAGACAAGAGTTAATTGCAAGCCACAAATTTTAGAGAGCAACCAAGAATTAGCATTTTCGAGATCAAAAGACGCGATTTGGGTATCGCCCCTATAAATCAGCTAAAGCCGTAAATACTACATGAAATTGCTGAAGGGAGCATTACTATATGAATTAACGAATACAGAAGGGTAGCTGCACCAAAAAGAAAGAAAAAAGAAAATTTTGCTTGAGAGTAGCATAGGTGGTTCCTTGATCTATCATGTTAGAACATAAACAAAGACAATTTCTGGACAGATCAAATTGTGCATACGTTCCTACAATATTGAGAAAGGTGTAGACAATTACCAAGTTGTAAAGCACAGTTTATGCCTCTAATGGTGGACAGAGAAGTCTGTTGAGACTGCCATCTCCAGGGTAGACTGGCCGACCAGCTCCCACGCAGCAGGGGGGCCAGAGGGGGTAGGCTGGCCGACCAGCCCTTGGCCGACCAGGTCCTGGCCGACCAGCCTCTGGCTGACCAGCTGGTCGGCCCAGTTGGCTGACCGACCAGGCTGGTCGGTCTAGGCTAACTGACCGACCCTCCTGGCCTTCCCTATATAAGGGCCCTCCCCCCTTCCTCATTTTAACCACTCCCTCCAGCAGCTCCTCAAGGCTCCAGTCTTCAAGCCTGCTCCTGGCAGTCCCTACCTGAGCCCCCCTCAGCTGCCCTGTTGGATGCCCACGCTCCCTCAGCAGATCCCTCCTCTTTCCGGGCTCCTGCCTCCTTGCTCCAGGCTTCTTCAGTCCCCTCGTTCCAAGGTTCCTGCCTCTTCGCCCCAGGCTCCTTCAGCCTCCTCATTTCTAGGCTCCTGCCTCCTCGGTTCAGGCTCCTCTAGCCTCCTCGCTCCCAGGCCCCTGCCTCCTCGCTTCAGGCTCCTCAAGCCTCCGTGCTCTCAGACTGCAGCCTCCTTGTGCCCTTTCCTCTGCTTCAGTTCAGCCCCTTCTGCAGCCTCCTTGTGCCCCCTTCCTCTGCTTCAGTGCAGCCCCTTCAGCAGCTCCTGTTTCTCATCCTGTTCAGGATACTTTGTATTTCAGTTGCTGCCCTGGTTTATGGGCTGAGTTACAGCAGATCTGTTTGTGGCACATCTTGTTGTCTCTAGTGTTCTCTGTGTGGTTCTGTAGCTTCAGTTTGTTTGCATCTTCCGCTGCCATTTTAATATGGTATCAGAGCACCAGAATACTCTCTGATCTTGGCGCTCCTGTATTGATGAAGTTGAAGAAGCTTGTCGGCAACTCTCTTTCCTGCTGACTACAGAGCTCTCTTCTTCCCCTATATTTTTTTTTTTGCTGCCTGTCGGCAGCCCCGTTCTAGATTTCGATCTGCTCACCAGCCCCGTTCTCTTCAGCCCTTGGTTGCTGTCCACTCCCTGGTTTCAGTCATGGCTGATGAAACAAAGGATTCTGCTCCGGATCTTCGCGTTCCCCCTATGTCCAGTTTCTTTCAAGAGTCTGACAAGCCTGTACGCATCCCCACTCTTCCTACATTTCCAGATGCTCGGCAGTTAGATGGGGCCAACTATTCCCTTTGGAAAATTCAGATGGCGTCTGTATTGGAATCTTATGATCTTGCCGAGTTTGTTGATCCCGGGATCCCTCGTCCGTCTCCTGAGGAGGATCCACATGCTTCTCTTATCTGGGACAAATTGAATGCTCGTGTACGCTCGTTCATCTTTCTCAATTGTCAACCTGGGGTTCTCAATCATATCAAGCACTTTACTTCTGCACGCTCTATTTGGGAATTCCTTGATGGCATGTACCTTCGCGTCACTCCCATGAAACGTATCTCCTTGGAAGTTCAGCTTCGCCACCTCGATCCGGCTACTTCCCCTTCCATACGGGACCACATCAATAAAATGCAGAGCATGCATCAGGACATCCTCCATGCAGGCAAGGCTATCTCCTCCGAAGATATGGCTATTACTCTCTTATCTCATGTTATTACTGACAGTCGATATGCAGCATTCTATTCTTCTCTTATTACCTCTGGCCGCCTCAGCACCATCACTTGGGAGGAACTTGTCCCCATGATGATGGATCAGGAGGAACAGTTCATTAAAACCTCTGATGGTTCTTCTGAGGCTCTTGTGGCCCACCGTCCCAAACCTCGATCCAAGAATGCCCCGTCCTCTGCCACTAACTCATTTTCTTCAGATCCCTCCAGTGACCGTCCTGCTCCCAAAGGTAACTGCAATCACTGTGGCACTCCTGGCCATTATTGGCGCAATTGTCCCTACCGCAAACACAAACGAGCTGACGCACCCATGGCCGCTGCGGCTGATGCTTCCCTTACCCCCACTCCTGCATTTGTTCACCTTGAGCTCTTGAATTCGGGACCCCTTCCTGCAGTAGAGTCATTGGCTCTCCATAGTTCCGATGCTCGTGAATGGATCGTTGATAGTGGGGCCTCTCGGCATATGACCCCCTCCTCCTCGCTGCTCCAGGATCTCACCCCTCATTCTGGTCGGGTCTGCATCGGCGACAAGCACTCTATTCCTGCTCATTCAGAGGGCTCTCTTGATATTATTCCTGATGGCAAAGGGGGTAAACACTCCTCTCGTGTTCTTTATGTTCCGTCTCTCGGCTTTCATCTCCTTTCGGTTCATCAGATTTGTCAAAACAATATGAAGGTTGAGTTTGAAGCGGCCTCTGTTACCATCCGCGATCGTGCTACTGGACAGCCGGTTTGGACCGGCCATTCTACTAATGGTATCTACAAGCTTGTCGCCCTTCCCTCCCTTACAGGCACCTCTCTTGGCGACCTTTGGCACTATCGGTTTGGTCATCTACACATTGATGCTCTCCATCGTGCTTTCCGTGATCAGCTTGTCATCGGCCTCCCTAACGTTGGCACTCGCCAAGGTCTCTGTCCCTCTTGTATATTGGGCAAACAACATCGCGAGCCGTTCGCCCATCATGCCTCTCGCCGTGCCACCGTTCCGCTTGGTCTTGTTCACCTCGACCTATGTGGCCCTATGCAGATTATGTCACTGGGGGGAGCCTCGTACTACATGCTCCTGGTTGATGACTTCAGTCGCTATTCTTGGATCTATTTTCTTTCCCACAAGGATCTGGCTTTCAGTCGTTTCCAGACCTGGCTGGCCCTGGTCGAAAAAGAATCCAACCACTCGCTCAAAATTCTTCGTGCTGATAAGGGTGGTGAGTTCACCTCTCTCGAGTTTGATCGGTTCTTGAGTAGTCATGGTGTCAAACGGGAATTTGCCAACACAGGTACCCCTTCTGATAATGGCGTGGTTGAACGTAAACATCGTACCGGCGGTGAAATGGCTCGGACCATGCTGACTCACAGTCAACTCCCTCAGTCCCTCTGGGCCGAGGCCATGATGACCGCGATCCATACTCTTAACCGCTCTCCGACATCAGCAGTTCCAGGCATGACCCCTTATCAGGCTTACTATGGATCTAAGCCCGATGTTTCCCATTTTCGGGTATTTGGCTGTGATGCTTATGTTCATATTCCTAAATCTGATCGTGGAAAGCTTGATCCTAAGTCCCACAAGCTCTTATTCGTAGGCTACAACTCCGTCTCCACTGGATATCGCCTATATGATTCTCGCCGCCGCATTATCTCCGTGAGCAGGGATGTCCTTTTCGACGAGCAGGTCCTTCCGCCATCCTCCGACTCTCCTCCTGTTCTTGGAGATCCGTCCGATGCCCCGAAGCCCTCGATCCCTCCACCTGCCTCGTCCCCCGTTACATCACCTCCTATTCTCTCTCCTCCGCCTCCTTCTCCGGCTCCACCCTCGTCTGCTCCTCCTTTGGAACCCCGCTCGGTACGTGTTCCGCGATGGCTCATTGATACTCTCCGCTCCTCCGGTCTTGAGGACCCCTACTCCGAACCACACCCTGATGATGGGCCTCGACGCTCTCATCGCCACCCCCCACCGTCCTCTTCTGATCCCCTCCATGTCAATTACGCCCTTATGTCTCGCATCCTCGCCACTCGCGAGCCCACTACCGTTCCTCAGGCTCTGGCCCAGCCTCATTGGAAACAGGCTATGGAAGCGGAAATTCATGCTCTTCTTCGGAACCATACCTGGGACCTTGTTCCTCGTCCCTCACACCGTTCCGTAATCGGTGTCCGGTGGATATTCAAAACAAAGTACGCCTCTGATGGTTCTGTCGACAAGTATAAAGCTCGGCTGGTGGCTAAAGGCTATGCCCAACGACCCGGCATCGACTATGGGGAGACCTTTGCACCTACCGCCCGGATGAGCACCATCCGAACGATCCTTGCTCTTGCAGCCCACCATCAGTGGCCCATTTTTCAAATGGACGTCAAATCTGCGTTTTTGAATGGTGATCTTCAAGAAGAGGTATATGTGGATCAGCCACCCGGCTTCATTAATTCTCGTTCTCCTTCCATGGTCTGTCGCCTTCGCAAAGCCCTCTACGGTCTCAAGCAAGCTCCTAGGGCCTGGAATCAGCGTATTGATACCTTCTTCTGCCGCCAAGGGCTTCATCGCTCTCTGGCTGATCCCAATCTTTATCTCTTTCATGAAGGACAGCTTCATACCTTCATCATTCTTTATGTGGATGATCTAATCCTGGGAGTCATACCAATCATGTCCTTGCCATTAAAGTTGCTCTTCAAACTGAATTTGAGATGACGGACATGGGCCTCCTCCATTTTTTCTTGGGTCTTGAGATTTGGCAGACCAAGAGGGGGTATTTTGTCTCTCAGCAGCGCTATGTTCACGAGCTCCTCGAAACTTTCCACATGGCTGACTGTCGGCCCATCACTTCTCCCATGGATCCCAACTCTAAACTCTCTGCTTCTGGGTCCACTGCTTATCCTGATGCCTCCCTCTATCGCCAGCTTGTTGGTTCTCTTATCTGGCTACTTAACACTCGACTGGATCTCGGCTTCTCTGTCGGCACCCTCAGTACCTTCATGCAAACCCCTTCGCTTTCTCATTGGCAGGCTGCTCGACGTCTCCTCCGCTATCTTCAGGGGACCTCTTCTTTCGGGCTCCTATATACTGCCGGTGGTTCCTCTCCTTCCCCGCTCACTCTCCAAGGTTGGAGTGACTCTGATTGGGCTGGTGACCCCGATTCTCGCCGCTCTACCACCGGCTATGTTTTCTCCTTTGGCTCTGCGGCTATCTCCTGGTCCAGTAAACGCCAACCCACGGTCGCCCTATCCTCCACCGAGGCTGAGTATCGTGCTATGTGTAGTGCCACCTGTGAGGCTGTGTGGCTTCGGCGCCTTCTTCTCGATTGTGGTTTTCAGCAACCCGCTCCCACCACACTTTTTTGTGACAATCAAAGCTGTATTGTCCTTGCTCGCAATCCGGTTTTCCATGCTCGGAAAAAACACATCGAAATTCAGTACCACTACACGCGAGAGAAGGTTCTTGACGGTACCATTTTGCTCCTCTTCAGCACCACTACCGACAACGTCGCCGACATTTTTACCAAACCTGTTTCCTCTCCCCTTCTCCAGTGTCATGCCAGCTCTCTGGGTCTTGTGCCACACCCTGGAGCTGAGAGGGGGTGTTGAGACTGCCATCTCCAGGGTAGACTGGCCGACCAGCTCCCACGCAGCAGGGGGGCCAGAGGGGGTAGGCTGGCCGACCAGCCCCTGGCCGACCAGGTCCTGGCCGACCAGCCTCTGGCCGACCAGGTCCTGGCCGACCAGCCTCTGGCCGACCAGCTGGTCGGCCCAGTTGGCTGACCGGCCAGGCTGGTCGGTCTAGGCTACCTGACCGACCCTCCTGGCCTTCCCTATATAAGGGCCCTCCCCCCTTCCTCATTTTAACCACTCCCTCCAGCAGCTCCTCAAGGCTCCAGTCTTCAAGCCTGCTCCTGGCAGTCCCTACCTGAGCCCCCCTCAGCTGCCCTGTTGGATGCCCACGCTCCCTCAGCAGATCCCTCCTCTTTCCGGGCTCCTGCCTCCTTGCTCCAGGCTTCTTCAGTCCCCTCGTTCCAAGGTTCCTGCCTCTTCGCCCCAGGCTCCTTCAGCCTCCTCATTTCTAGGCTCCTGCCTCCTCGGTTCAGGCTCCTCTAGCCTCCTCGCTCCCAGGCCCCTGCCTCCTCGCTTCAGGCTCCTCAAGCCTCCGTGCTCTCAGACTGCAGCCTCCTTGTGCCCTTTCCTCTGCTTCAGTTCAGCCCCTTCTGCAGCCTCCTTGTGCCCCCTTCCTCTCAGCAGCTCCTGTTTCTCATCCTGTTCAGGATACTTTCTATTTCAGTTGCTGCCCTGGTTTATGGGCTGAGTTACAGCAGATCTGTTTGTGGCACATCTTGTTGTCTCTAGTGTTCTCTGTGTGGTTCTGTAGCTTCAGTTTGTTTGCATCTTCCGCTGCCATTTTAATAAAGTCTACACTAATGCATGCTAATGCAAACAACAACAGGGGTAGTTGAAGAAATAAAAATCTAAAATAGAATGCATATGTTGATGGGATAGATGCAACTAGTATCCCTATTTAGTATATTGTTGAAAATTTGCAGACACAGTTTATGCGTAACTTGGGCGAAAATTTCACAAATGGAAATTTGAATGTCCGCTAATACGGCAAAAATATATCCCTAGATGAATTCAGGAACATGCCCAAACTCATCACATGAAAATTAAAAATTTTAAACAAGAAGTGCAATTTATAACTTCATGGTAGTCATCAAATCAATTATAAACCATCAACTCCATCATGCATAGTAGGGACTAGTTACCATGACATCCCCACTAACGTCATTAGCGCCCAGTAGTGGGTGTAGAACTCTGTATCAATATATGCTCTAACACACACACACGAGCATACATTCATACAAAAGTCTACATACTGAGTTTTTGACAAAGCTACGAAGGTTCTGGTCAGACTCAGCCATAATGAAGGCTAGCACTGAAGGGAGAAGGCTAATCAAACCATAGTCCAAACTTATTATTTCATTTTAGTCTCAACACGCCAATGTAAGCTCAATAAGTAAGGCATGGAAAAAGGCGCAATTAAATCATCATTGCATGATTTATGTTGCATCCTTGGACAAGCATCACTTGTGTCTACTATCTCCCAAAGGCTTGGTCTTACTTCCAATTTGCAGTGCTTATCTGAATTGAGAAGCTCTTAGTAATGGACCACGCCACCTTTATGTTGGTTAGACCTCAACCAAAAGTAACAATTTCATTCTATGAAAGAGACTAAATTCATCTATTGTCGAACATTTAACCCTCTTCTATGGCTCAACCATTGCTTGTTCATACAAAGAAGAGGGACTCCACATTTCATAAAACATACTTTAATGTAGTAGTAGCACATGCAAATCTTTTGTTTACACCAATAATTATCTTAGATACCTCGAGCAAATTTGTCCACTGATCGTCGTCCCCATTGCACTCCTCATTCCTTTTCCAAATCATCAAGCCATCAATAACATTTTTCTAGTATATTTGGTATTTGGAAGTTTTATGTTAAGGAGAGTGGTTGTGTGTAGTTGGCTTGTAGACAATGAAAATCTGGCTATTGTTTGCTTGTGGCTATTCTGGAGTTGCTCTAGCCTCCAGCCCGTGACATTGCTTAGGAAGATGATGATGTTGCCTTGCCCACGCCAAAGCTCTCACATCAATGTGACATACACGGAGGTCAAACAAGAGAGGTGAACAAGAGCAGTTTGAGAATGGAGATGTGAAAGATGATCTAGTTCCACCTTTGAAAATAAGTATACTTTCAAAACAAGATGTGTTCATTTCTCCGACATCTATTGATGCTTCACAATACAATCCTACAAATCAGCAATCCCATAGGCACTGATAATGGGAAAAGAGAAACAAGCTGGCTTTAAAAAAAACCAGCATGTTCCAAGAGAACTCAGCTCACATCCCAGGGAACTCCCCATTGCCCACATGCGTGCACACAACATAAACATATACTGGTGGGTCATTCCAATTCCATTGAACAAGGTCAAATCCCTTTGACCAAGATCAATGTCTCTTGACCGAAGTCAATACTGGGTTCTCAGGTGACCGAAGCCAATCACACAACTATCTTGAGGGCACTTTTGAGACTACAACGTTACGTGTTGGTGGGTGAGATTTTGAACTTAAGACGGGTGTGCACTCGTGTCGGATTTTTTTTGGGCGTAATGATTGCCACACTTGTGCAATAATGGCATACAATTTGTTAAAATTCTTAGTTCTAAACACGACCGAGCTCGACACATGTCATTAGATGCATTTACTCCATGAGCATCCATGTCACAACCACTATGTATTTTGTCAAAAGCCTCCTTGTTCTGAACTCCACAGAGCTCTTCACCTATTAATACATGAACACCAGAGAGGTTGACACACGTCGCTACATGCATTTTGTTATTCTCATGCCAACTCTTTAAGCACCATCACCTAGTCTAACCCTTGGGCCGGTTCCCGTATTCTCCCGAGTTTTTGGAATTGCTACTGCCAATCCACTGGGCCGGCAGATTCGTTTAATATAATCTGGTTCCTTGGACTTAATCCACTGGGGTCCGATTCCCCTTCACTTGGATTCCTCCAAGTTCCTTTAGGACAAAGTCAGTGCTTTGACTAAGTCCTTTCACAAAATCTTTGGTTGATTAAATAAATTCTTAATTAACAACTACCTGGGTCTCTAATCCTGAGTCAAGTCCCTGACTGGAATCTGCCCATCTTTGACCATTAAATAATGCATTGATTCAAATCAAACTTTGATCAACTTTATTAATCCAATGATTAATTATAAGTGGTGACATCCCCTCGGCTTCTAATCTGTTGTCCTCAACAAGCTTCCTTATAGATGTCCAAGATCTCTAGATGGTCAGACAACATGTCTGCATCCATCCACTTGGCATGTAATGCCGAATAGTTCTAAAATTTTACAAGGTATCTGTAAAATTTCCTGCCTTGGGGGCCCTTATGTACAGTATGGTACACAATTTGTTTTGGTTGGAGGATCTCCTCCAAATCTTCCACCACTGGTGGCTCTTCCAGAACTGGTTCCATTGGTTTTGGTCCTGGTACTTCTTGAGAAGACTCACATGAAAGGCATTGTGAATCCTCCAGCGATCTAGCAACTCCAATCGGAAGGATACTGGATTTATCTCATGTATGACTTTGAATGGCCCATAGTACCCGGGGAATAGTTTAGCATACGCCTTTTCTTTACCCTTCATCTTGCGGAGCCTTGTCTTCTCAAACCTTAGAAGTACCCACTCTCCAACTTTGAGGTCAAGCTGCCTTCTATGTTTATCTGCAGCTTCCTTTTGCTTTAACTGAGACCTCTCTATGGCTGTCCGTACCTGGCTGAAAGCTGTCTCGAGATCTCTGACATACTCATCAGCTGCAAAAATCTCATCCTTTGTCCGAAGGATTGGGGGTAAAATAACTTTTCCTTAGATGACCTCAAATGGAGCTTTTCTTGTGGAGCTAGGCATTGTATTATTATAGGCAAACTCCACCAATGGGAGATACTTTTCCCACTTAGTTTTTGCTCAGCCACGTAACATTTAAGCAAATCCAATATAGTGGAATTTGCTATCTCACTTTGACCATCTGTTTGAGGATGAAATGAAGAAGAAGAATTCAACTTCGTCCCCAAGTTGTCAAACAAAACTCTCTAGAATAGGCTGGTCAGACTTTGGTGATCCGTCTTAACAACAAAATCAGCTCCCAAAAGGTCACGTTTCCAATTGGTGAGACCATGGATCACAGCCAATAATTCTTTTTCATAGACCCCTAGATGTAATTCCGCATCACGGGGCCTTCTGCTGTCGTATGCTACCACATGCCCATCCTACTGGAGCACTGCTCCAATGCTGTCTCCGCATGCATCACATTCAACAACAAAGGCCTTGTATAGATCAGGAACCACTAAAATGGACATCCTGAGCTATAATTGGGGCCTCCTCTTGGGCAAATAGATGCTGCAACCGAGGATCTTTCCTGAAGGCCTCCATTTGTTGCATCATTTCCCTGATAGTTTATGTCTAAAGCACCAATCCAAGATTGGCCTTCGAGTGCCAGTTCCAAGAAGGGGGCTTTACACTCGGAGAGAGAGAGACCACTTCAAGAGGGAGGAAAGGGGGATTGGGAAATGGGGCAATGCTGCATGAGAGGACTCCAATGGGGAAGAAGGGAGGTGGGGATATGGGTGATGTATGCACAAGGGAGGAGAGACAAAGCGGGAGAGTATAACCACACTAATAGGTCCCCTGCATTAAGTTTATGGTGTGGTATAGATAGAGCATATGTCGCTTAAGTGTTGAATGGGACGTAGCAAGTTAGTTTAATTGAGGCATGGAATTAATTTCAAGCCTGTCATTATAGTGTTGTTTTCTTAGAGATCTCCAATGACTGCTCTAGGTTTGATATAGGTCGTGCAATTCAAAAACTTAGCGATGTTGTAAAGAGGCAACTTTACTTTTTTTTGATATTCATGCTTAGCTGTATCTGTTACGAATATTACATGTTCTTGTCAATGTCATATTCGATTGGCTTCTTTGAAGTAAGTAGAAAGTCTTCTATTTCCAACGATTCCAGCTATCATGCTTTCACATTGCAAAACTGATTGATCAGTCGTAAACTAAGCATTCTCTATTGTTGATTAATGCAATATATGGTGCATTGAATTTGTGAATCTCAAACATCCTATGTGTAATTTGGTTTCTCCAAGTAAAGATGATTGGTAGTAGTAAAGAGAAAGTTCTTTGTGCACTTTTTGTTTTATTAGCATTAATACTTAGTAAGTCGATCATAAACTTTAGTGAAAATTATTAAGAGTATGTGATTAAAAGTTGATTATTTTGCTTATCAGGCACAGATAATTCAAGTTGGCTGGTTCGACAAAGAGAAGGGGTTTTGGTACCTGCTAAGAGAACCCAAGTTCTTGTCTTTGTGTGTACCTTCTATCCCAACGCCTCAGGATGACACACACACACACACGCAGAGAAGTAGACGTATATTATTGTCCATAGGGGGCAACAGACCCATGGGACGAGAGAGAGAGAGAGAGAGAGAGAGAGAGAGAGAGAGAGAGAGAGATTACTAAAATTTTAGGAGACCGTGAAGGTCTATAAGATTAAAGGTGACTGATACAATGGACATGACGGTGGTGGTCTCAAAATGGACTATCGAGACCGTGTCTACCCAATATATATATATATATATATATATATGTATGTATGTATGATGGACGGTTGGTCTAGTCCTGATACTGATACTGATCTTGATGCAAAATACAAAATACAAAAAGTGTCTAGCAATCTCCAGATTGATCCGCAGATGATGTGGAAAAAAATGGTGCACCAGATTGATGGTACAAAAAAGGGGGGAGGGTAGGGCGCAAAGGCCAATCACAGTGGGGCCGTCGGGTGGGTCGAAAAGAATCTTGCGATGGCTGGTTGGTCTCTGACATCGTGCTGCCTGGTGGCGGTAGCACATCTGGGGCGATGGGGGGCCCTATGACGAATGTATGCAACGGTGACCCCAGTTGGGCGATCTGATATGAGAGAGAGAGAGAGAGAGAGAGAGAGAGAGAGAGAGAGAGAGAGAGAGAGTTTATCAAAGTCTACGGGAGACAAAAGGCCTATGAGACAATCTTGTACAATGCACTAGGTGGGTGTGGTCTCAAGATGGACCCACAATCCCGTAGCAAAAAAAAACAAGTAATATCACGAAGGATAGAACTATCCATGTACATCCATATGTCTATAAATCTATAAAAATATATCAATAGATAGCTAGATATCAATGATTCTCTGGTGTTGAACAGGGGTGCATAAAAGCCATGATGGAGGGCTGTCCTCTAGAAGTCTGTCGTCGCTAAAGTCGGCGGGAGATGACTCAGCGTCGAACTAGTGCCACAAAGACATTGGTCGGTCAGGTGTCGGAACTAGAGAAGAAAGCAGGTATATTAGTGCGCAGAAAAGTAAATCAGTCCGCTGTCTCATCTAGTGAGGCTTTGGCTCTCGATCCCGTGTATGACGTCGGGTCAGTTGGGGTGTTGGATTTGGTAGTCGGAAGAAGTTGGTGATGGGCCTCTAAGCAGGATCTGGCTGCCCCGACTGGTCACGCAATTGAGCACGCATGAGTGTGGCTCGATATTGAGTCATCTCATGTAGGAAGGCGGCGAGACCTCGCTGGTCTGGATAAAGTAGGAGCCAAGTAAGAGGTCCAAATCCGTCGCGGAAGAGGCTGTGGTATTGACCTCGGATGGCATAGTAGATGAGGCATATGGTAGTGAAATGCTCCTCGGACTCAATCTCCTGTAGATCACAAAAGGTACAAATGCGACTCTCTCGTGGAATGCCCTCTGCTCGTCTGCTCTCGATGCGTAGTCGATGTGAGGAGACCCTGAACTGACCAAGAGAAATCCAAAGTGCATGAGGGAAATGTAGTTGTATGTATCCTGGCGGAATGATGAATCCCTCTCGTGAGATCTGGAGACAAGGTGTGCGGTAAAACTCGAGCTTCACTGGAAGCTTAGGGGGGGCCAACCATGTCCTAAACCAATTGGAACCAATGCGGACACGTCCTGTCACCCTCTCATATAAAGCCACTACAGCCCTTATAACCTCCTGTCCATAACCCAAATCCTGGAGTTCTCTGATGAGTCGGGCGTGTGGTATTGTGTCAAATGCCTTGTGGAAGTCCACAAAACAGCAATAGACTCTCTGTCTCGTGTGTCTAGCCTCCTCAATGATGTATTAACGTCGTCAAAAGCCCTCGCGGGGCTATGCGACAAAGAGCGCGACAAGAGATCTCATACAAGCTACATGGGGCTGAAACTGAAAATTTTTTAAAAAAGGGGTAACAATAAGAGAGCAGTACCATAAGCATCTACTGTTTGCGTGGGTGCAGAGAGCAATATACAAGATATCATCAGGATGTATCGTGTCGATCGGGTGCCAAAGTAGCTTGATGAGTAGAGAGGATTTCCTATATCAATAGCTATCGAGTAGAGCTATGACGTGGGGGTGGACGAGGTCTATGTGTATGGCGGATTTTGAGAGACATATCAGCAGTGACACCATGGCTAGAGCGATGCTCTCCAAAAAGGGAGGGGATCAGGCGAGCTCGGATAGTGTAGGCAACAGGCTTGTGATGTCGTCTCCAATCGGCATGGAGCTCAGGGATCACCTCATCAGCTGAGTCAGAGTGACCCAGTACAACCTCAAGTGTGAAGAAGTCAGTAACATGTCGCTGTCTCCTATCTATCTAATCTGCTATGGTCTCTCGCTGCTGCTGTCTCGTTTGTCGTATGAGCATGTCTCTGTGTCTAGGAGATAAAGACCAACACAAACTTGGTCATAGAAATGGATCAGTCATGTGAGTGGACCAAAACCAGAGTCCTCTAGGAAGAGTCAATGGTATCGTCCACGTATCTCGTAGTAGATTGGGCAAAAAACATAAGAAGTGCTCCTTTGTCTCGATCATCCCTGTGGTGCATAGTCTACAGAGTCGTCTCTCTCTAGGGATCCCTGTTGCTCGCCCTACCTCAATCTCAAGCTGATGTGACGAGACCCGCATCTGTCCGATGGCAATCCTCAAGGCGTGTGATACCCGCCGGTCCTCAAGGTACTGTGGTCTAGTGATGAAGCCCTCCTCACATATCTTCGAGAATTGATCACGATAGAAGCGAGTTTTGGTAGGAAGCTCATGGGCTTCGATCTAAACTCTGGATGTATGTAGCTGGAGGAGATCTAACCGAATGATAAGGTTAATCTCATCTCGTGAGGGGAGTAGTGGGGGAGGGGCATCCAGAATGTACTGAAAAGGAGGCAGCCGATCAATATGTATACCATGTCTAGTAAGCCAAAGGGAGACACGTGCATACCACCCTGTGGTGTCGCCACTCTCTGCTAGCCGCATGGAGGAGACTAGTGCTGTCACCAACTTGTAATCAAATCGGACTGACAATGGTCATGCCTGAAACGATGCGACTACCGGCCCACAGGATTGACATTGGTCATGCCTGAAATGGGGAAGAACATGTAACTACCGTCCCACAGGATTGACATTGGTCATGCCTGAAACGCGGAAGAATATGGGAACCGGCCCAAGGGTTGTACTTCGGTCAACCAGGAATCCGGCTTTGACTTCGGTCTTAGGACATTGATCATGAGGATTCAGATCAATGAGGGTTGGATTGACCCAGCAGTATATGTTTTATGTTGTGTGTACACACATGTGGTCAGTGGGGATGCCCACACGTGACTAGGATTAGTCAAAGAAAAGAACTGTTTTATTTGCATGCAAATGAATGGCTAACATTCAACGAGTGCCATGATTGGTGCTAGCTTAAATGTGCAGGTACCAGGTAGGGTTGGATTACCCTCTTGTACATGGAAGTTGCTGGCGATATTTAGGTGCTAGCGATGGCACCTAGCTAGGGGCCGTGCACCCCTAGGATCGAGACTAGTTAGAGACGGCTTTAATTTTTAAAGCCTAGCTAGCCTTTGAGGATAGACTTTGACTAAAGTTGAGCAATAGAGAATTGCCATGTAATATCATTCTAATTGTAATGTCTATTGTGACTTATCCTCACATAGAGAACTCTACCTGTGCATTATGGATGATCTAACTCTCCCACAGGCTACTTTGTAACTGAACTGAGTTTTCAAGTGGAATAAAAACCTTCGGGGGGGTCCAGCCAGCGTGTTGCTCTGGGCCTCAGTCGGGTGTTGAGAGAGGGAGAGGAAAATCTACATTTCAACGGTACTTTCAATTCAGCAGACTGTTTCTCTAGCATGCAACTATGGATGCTTGTGCTCACAATGATGTTGCAGAGATTTCACAGGTGCAGGTATAATGGGGGCAATGATGGTGGTAGATTAGAAAGCAGGTAATACAGGGGAAAGCCCCGTCCCTCGTCTTACAGTGGTATCAGAGCAAGGTCTGCACCTTCTCTGAAAGGTGCATAGATCAAGTGTAAAATACCTGCACAAGAGATGCCTGCAAATGCTGTGGGAAAAGGGGTAAGCAATAGATGCTATCTGTGAAGCAGTAATTGCTGGGAACAAATTTCAGTAAGGCAGAAAGACTGTGAACAGTCAGCTGCACTTGAGAAAATACCCAGAGTCAAAAGGCATGAAGTACTAATTGCATAAGAGCTGCCCAGAAATCAATTGCATCAGCCTGTAAATACAGAGACTGTGGAAGATGCTTGGAAAGCAGTCGATGTGATTTCCTGTGAGGGGCAGATCAGTATGCCTGGAAGGGTTTGAGCTAAGATCAGTAAATGATTACTGTTGGAAGTGTTCTGACAGATGCTTGAGCAAGTCTGAATTCAGGTGAGGCAGACTGGGAGAGAACCTGCCGTGAGCTTGTGTCCTGAATTGATAACGTAAATTGGATCTGGGATAATTCGCGAGTTGATAAAATTGGATACCCCTAGAAGAAGACTGAATACCCACGCCGGATGGAACGAAGGGAATATTGAAAAGCTTGTCGCGATGCAATAATAAATTTATGCTCGCGATTTGTAGACAGTTGGAAGGAGTTTCTAAAGAAGTGCCCACAAAGTGAAAAACTCGTCGCGACTGTCAAACAGAGATAGTGGTATCCAAGAATTGATCATCGCGATGGAGACGACAAGCGGAAATTGCTTAAATGAATAGTGCGAGCTGAAAACTCAGGCAGAAATTTGATTTGGAGTAGAATCTATCGTTCGCGACACCGATTATGTGTTGAGAATTCAGAACCCTTAACCTTTCACAAAGGGGAAAAGTGACTGTCACGATACACAGACGATATTGAAACAGCTTTGCGCTGTTGTCTTGCTTATAAAAATGCTCTTGTGATTGATTAGTTTGCGCCGGAATTCCCAACGTGGAACAGGCTGACTACTTGACGACCGAGTTTCCCCCTGTTAGAAGTTATGAAATGAAGAACTCTACTAATAGATGCTCGCGTCAGGCATGAATATCCACCGGAACGATTTGTGAAGTGGCCCGTGTTAAACTGTGACAGTCGCGAAGAAAGAAATTTGATCACGGCTTTTGGGCAGAACAAGACTGATTCTAATTAATGATTCATTAGTAGAGAGTCGATCACACTCTTTCACTCTGTTGGAAGAAATCTAAATTGGCTGCGTGCTGGAATTCGGTCACGAAGGAACGTCAGCTTCTATTTTAGATTTGTACCATCTTCTCCACAGAAATAAAAATCAAAATCGTGGAACTGTCACGATCCAACCAAGTCCAAGACTGATAGAAAATTCTTGGAGGAGAAAAGATGAGGCGAAAAGCCCCTGGTGATCGAATTACCTATCTACGCAACTACCCGCCTAAGCTATACAGTATATTCTGATTACAAAAAAAAAAAGAAGCAGAGAAAAGCTCCTCTTTGAAAGGGTGATCATAACAATCACAATCAGAAATTACTGTTAAAAAGATACCTTTGGCCAACTTAGTCCTTACCTGAATGTACCTGCTGGTACTGTGTACAGCCTGCATAGAGACACAGGGAAGACAAATAATTGTGAAATCCATAAAAGAAAACCAGTAACTGCACTACTACTGTCAGGGGTATTATCCTTGTGTTACAGCCTGCATATGCCTGTACTCAGTGGATAAACAAAGAAAGTATAGTTTATCAAAAAGAGGGAAAAAGAAACAGTTTTGTGAAATCTACACAAAAAGGTATAGTCCTTCAAAAGTAGAGTCAGAAACTATAGTTACAGTAAAAAGGATGGCTGGGAACGACAAGGGTAAACAAATGCCTAGTTAGGGTGCTCCTGCTGCACCAGAGGTGGACCCACAGATGCCAATGGAGTTGGAACAAATAGTGAAAGAAATGATGCAACAAATGGAAACCTTCAGGAGGGATCCGAGGTTACAACACCTGTTTGTCCAAGGAGAGGCTTCAAGTACCGCCTATGATGTGCCTAGGCCACCTGTGCAAGTGGAAGCACAGCCTGAGTCCAGCAGAAAAAAGGAAAAGAGGGTCCCGTGCTCAGACCAAGAAGAGGAGGCAACAACAGGAACCATCCAGTACCTCTTCATCCTCTACATCCAGCTCATAGTCTTGTTCTTATGATACCTCTCCGGAGCCATCGAGAAGAGAGAAGACAGTTAAAAAGAAAAAGTGTGACAAGCCCAGAGAATTCAAGGAGGGTGGAAAATCCGTGAGATTCATCACCTTCAATGGCAGATATGGGCAAGCAGAGAAAGCTGTTCAATTTGTCAGACAGTTTGATGTAGCGTTTGGAAGTGAGAACTTCTTGGAATCATCGTTGAGAATGGTTAGCCTACATCTTACAGGGATAGCCAGTGCGTGGTGGGAAGCCCAGACGCAGGATGGTACTGCACCCAAGCACTGGAAGGGGTTTAAAAAGGCCTTCTGCAAGCAGTTCCTGCCCAAGGAATTCAAAAGCCATGTAATGAATGCTTGGGACAGTCTGCACATGGAAGCAGGGGAGTCCGTGGATGACTACAACCAGAGGTTTTGGGACTATTACCTGCAGGTCTTGCCATTTAGGAAAATATCCCACAAGACTCAGATGGAGAAGTACAAGGCCGGTCTGACCCCGAAAATTCAGACCCAAGTGAATACCCAACGAATAAAGGGTATTCAAAATCTGATGCATGTTGCTACAGTGGCTAGTCTAATGTACATGCAAGACCCCTCCACTTTGATGTCACGGCAAGCAGGTATGCCGACAAGAAGGAAGCCTAAATCCTACAGGCAAGAAAGAAGGGAATTTCCTGAACGGAGAGAATTCCCTAGAGGGGCAAAGAAAGGGTTTCAACCTCAGAAGCCGAGGGAAAACCGTCACAGCCCAGAGGATTAAAGTTTCAATCCAAATTCAGTCTTGAACAAATTGATATCTTCAGGAAAGAGGGCAAGTGTTTCTGGTGCGGGGAACTAGGACATGTGGCTGCCAGATGCCCAGACAGGCCTCCGACATCGAAGGGGAAAGAGGCAAAGAAGCCACAAAAGCCACCTAGGCCACGAGCTGCAGGGATCCCTGATGTTTTGGGATGCAGCAGGGATCCAGAGGAACGGGAGATGTGTCTGGCTTGGGGAAAGATTCGTGACCAGCCAGCACTGATGGGTGTTTCTTGTACAGTAGGTTGCAGAAAATCATTGCTAAAAGTAGAGGGGAAACTATCCCCGTTGTATCAGATAAATCTTTCAGCAAAGAAATAAAATCAGCAATTTCTGCGTACATGGTTTTTGTCAGGGACACAATCCTAGATATATCTGCTGATTTTAATGTACACAATGAAAGCAATTTTCAATTTTTAAATAAATTCAAAGATTGTTTTTCGGAGGCACTACCAGAACAGCTACCCCCGGAGAGGCCAGAGGATCACATGATAGATCTAGTGCCAGGGAGTGAGCCGCCTAATAGGCCACCATACAGGGTCAGTGCCACGCAGAGGAAGGAGATAATGAACCAGGTTCAGGACTTGCTGTCCGAAGGGTTAATACAGCCCAGCTCCTCACCTTTTTGCTCACCTGTACTGCTAGTACAGAAGAAAGATGGCTCGTTCAGGATGTGCGTGGATTATCGCGCCCTGAACAAGATGACCATCAAGAACAGGTTCCCCATTCCACGCATTGATGATGTCTTGGACAAATTGGGTGGAGCCACTATTTTTAGCAGGATAGATTTGAAAAGTGGTTATCATCAGATAAGGATAGAGCCACAGGATGTGTATAAGACAGCCTTCAGGACTACCTTTGGACTGTATGAATATCTAGTGATGCCATTTGGGTTGACAAATGCCCTTGCCACTTTCAATAGGATGATGGATCGAATATTCAGGCCGTATAGACATTTTACTGGTACCTTCTTTGATGACATCATTATCTTCTCTACATCACTGGAGGAACATAAACAACATCTGGCCTTGGTATTCGAAGAGCTGCGTAAAAATCAGCTCTTCATCAATGGAAAGAAGAGTGAATTCTTCTTGGACGAGTTTCATTATCTGGGACACATTATTTCTAGGGAGGGAGTCAGAATGGACCCTGCTAAAATACAGGCCATCAGAGATTGGACAGAGCTGCGTTCATTGCACGAGGTACGGAGCTTCTTGGACTTATGCTCCTACTATCGCAGATTCATACGGCATTTTGCAGCCTTAGCTGCTCCTCTTCATGATCTGACAAAGAAGAATGCCACTTTTGTTTGGGGAGACAGCCAGAAAGCTACTTTCAAGCAACTGAAAGAGAAGCCTATGATAGGACCAGTACTTGTGGTTCCTGATTTATATAAGCCCTTCGTGGTCGAGTGTGATGCATGTGGGGACAGCATTGGAGCAGTGCTCAAACAGGATGGGCATGTGGTTGCATATGAGAGCAGAAGGCTCTGTGATGCAGAGCTTCATTTGGTGGTCTATGAGAAAGAACTATTAGCTGTGATCCATGCTCTCACCAACTGGAAACATTATTTGTTGGTAGCTGATTTTATTGTGAAGACGGATCACCAGAGCTTACGTTACTTCTTGACGCAGACAAAGTTATCTGAGAAGCACTTCAAGTGGGCAAATTTGCTGTGCATGTTTCACTTCCAGATTGTCTATGTGCCAGGAGTACAGAATAGGTCAGCAGATGCTCTATCTAGGAGACCCCAAGTGCATAATGTCACTATTGCCTATCACCAGGATTTATAGGACATGTAGTCCCAGTATGCACAAGATCCAGACTTTGGAGTAGTTTATGAGCAAATGCTTGATGGGCAGTCTAGCAGTCAGTATTTAATGAAAGATGGGTATTTGATGAAGGACGATTGCCTACGCATAACTAGAGGCATGAGATAGAAAATAATGGATGAATGTCATGCACCACCGTATGTAGGACATAGGGGTATTGCCTCAACTACCCAAGCTCTGGAAAGATATTTTTATTGGCCAGGAATGCAGAAAGACTTACATTTGTTTGTCACAGAATGCCTTACTTGCCAGAAAGTCAAATATGACAGGCATCAAACACCTGGTCTTTTAATGCCTCTACCTGTGCCAAAAGCACCATGGGAGAGTATAGCAATGGAGTTCATATTTGAGTTGCCAAGGTCAAGAACTTGAAATGATGGGATATGGACTATCATTGACCGCTTCAGTAAGCAGGCTCATTTCATTCCAGTCAGGAAGACGATAAAGGTAGACCACATGGCAAAGGTGTTTATTGCTCAGATATTCAAGCACCATGGTATGCCTAAGTCCATTGTGAGTGACCGTGACCCCAGAATGACCAGTCTATTTTGGAGGGCCTGATGTCACCAACTTGTAATCAAATCATTGATTAATAAAGTTTGACCAAGTTTGACTTTAGTCAATGCATGAAATATATGGTCAAAGTGGGTTGATTCCAGTCAAGGATTTGACTTGGGAATCTGAGAGTCCAGTCGGTTGTTTAATTATGGATTTAATTAATCAACTGGAAGAGAAACATATGGACAGGGTCAAAGTACTGGCCTAGTCAAGCAGGACTTGGAGGATTCCGAGTCAAGGGGAATCGGAACCCCTGTGGATTAAGTCCAAAGAACCGGAAGAATGGGACTACCGGCCCAAGGGACTGACAATGGTCATGCCTGAAACGCGGAAGAACATGGGACTTCCAGCCCACAGGATTGACATTGGTCATGCCTGAAACGCGGGAGAACATGGGACCACCGGCCCACAGGATTGACATAGGTCATGCTTGAAACGCGGAAGAATATGGGAACCGGCCCAAGGGTTGTACTTCGGTCAACCAGGAATCCGGCGTTGACTTCGGTCAAAGGACATTGATCATGAGGATTCAGATCAATGAGGGTTGGATTGACCCAGCAGTATATGTTTTATGTTGTGTGTACACACATGTGGTCAGTGGGGACGCCCACACGTGACTAGGATTAGTCAAAGAAAAGAATTGTTTTATTTGCATGCAAATGAATGGCTAACATTGAACGGGTGCCATGATTGGTGCTAGCTTAAATGTGCAGGTACCAGGTAGGGTTGGATTACCCTCTTGTACATGGAAGCTGCCGGCGATATTTAGGTGCCAGGTGACGGTGCCTAGCTAGGGGCCGCGTACCCCTAGGGTCGAGACTAGTTAGAGACGGCTTTAATTTTAAAAGCCTAGCTAGCCTTTGAGGATAGACTTTGACTAAAGTTGAGCAATAGAGAATTGCCATGTAATATCATTCTAATTGTAATGTCTTTTGTGACTTATCCTCACATAGAGAACTGTAACTGAACTGAGTTTCCGAGTGGAATAAAAACCTTCGGGGGGGTCCAGCCAGCGCGTTGCTATGGGCCTCAGTCGAGTGTTGAGAGAGGGAGAGAAAAATCTACATTTCAACGGTACTTTCAATTCAGCAGACTGTTTCTCTAGCATGCAACTATGGATGCTTGTGCTCACAAGGATGTTGCAGAGATTTCACAGGTGCAGGTATAATGGGGGCAATGATGGTGGTAGATTAGAAAGCAGCAATACAGGGGAAAGCCCTGTCCCTCGTCTTACAAGTGCTATGTTCGGGAGCCGCCATGTAGGTAGGTTGTGGACTCTGTGAAGGAAGGTAACAGTCTGAAAGAGGGCATCTATCTATAGCGGTGCCATAGCAAACTCGGCCTGAATGTATTGGTGGGGAATTGACGGATTACTACAAATCATCCTAGAGCCCATGATGACCTGAAGCCGCTCGAATCTGGCCCATACTGCCACTGAAATATCACATGCCCAGAAAGGTGCTGCGTACATGGCAGTCGGTCTGACTAGGGTATCAAAAAGCCAGCCCTTCGTAGGTGGATCCTGGAAATGTGCCTGGAAACATCATCTTTCTAGTCGTGCTAGAGCTTCCTGTCCTCAAGTGAGGCGAGCTCTAGCTGCCTGAGTCATCCTGAAAATTCCTGTCCTCAAGTGAGCCGTGCTCTAGCTGCCTGAGTCATCCTGAAAAGTGGCCCTGTGAACACTGCTCCCAGGTATGTGTAGGATTGTACAATCTCAACTGGTTGGCCTCGGTATAGGAAGGGGCTGGTGGGCATTGATAATCTCAATAGTGCAGCAGGAGAAGTATTGAAGACCATAATCTTGGTCTTCTCAAGATTAACAGACAGATCCCGATCGAGGCAAAACTCCTCCAAGTGTCTCTGTAAGCCCTCTGCTGAAGATGATAGGAGAATAATGTCATCTGCATATAGTAGGATCTGTTTCATCACATTAGTCAAAAGTGATCCCTCGCCGCCAAGCCGGTCAATGAAAGAGGTAATCTCGTCGATGTAGAGGCCAAAGAGAGTCAGTGAGAGTGGGCAGCCATGCTTAACTCCAATAGTGCTCTCTATCTAGCCTGACAGGCCTCCTGGGGCACGGACTCTGCCTCAAACAGACTCATATAGGCACATGACTCCCCAAATAAGACTGTATGGTATATGCATCTCTTGCAGACGTCTGATCAAGCGAGAGCGTGGGACAGTGTCGAAAGCCTTCGTGAAATCCACAAAGCAAGCATAGACCTTTTGACGTTGCGACCTCGCCTCCTCAATGACGGCTCTGAGAGTGAAAATGTGTCGAGAGTGGAATGTTGTCTGTGAAAGCTAGCTTGTCCAATGGCCCGTGGACCGTGTGGCTCAGTGTAGGTGCTGAGCTGCCTTTCTGGAACCGATCCATATATCTTGGCCAAGGTATGACCAATTATTAGTGTGTGGGAGTTCTCTGGGGCCATTTAGTCACCAGCCTTGTATATGGGTATAATGGTGGAGGTACTCCAACTGGGTGGGAAGCCATGGCATACAACATGATTAAACATCTGTGCTAAAATCAGTGCTAGTATTGCATGTTCATGTGCAAAATGCTATGTACGCAGTCCTTCATGATCCTGTGCTCTCTGGTTATGAAGCTGGCCAAGTGCTTCACAAACATTCTGTGTAGTGAGTAATTGACAGGTGGTGGGGCGGGGAATGGATGACATATCAGGTGGAGTCTGATATGGTACATCGTATAGTGAACATGCATATGTATACCAAACCTCTGGATCTGTGATAGGGATAGGTAGCTTTCCCTCTGACAATAGGCTCCACCCAAAAGTGGGATCTCCTCCACGAAAAGAACGGATCACCTCTTCTACTGTGTGTGCTATGAAGGTTCGTCGCTTATAGCGGGTCATGCGTCGTAAATTCTGTTGTGCCTCCTATGTCAACATGTGGCCCAATGCTCATTGGCGTATCAAGTGAGACCTGAGTTCTCTGCATTCATCATCAAACCAGGGGTGCTGCGGCGTAGTCCCAGTAGGAGCGTGTGTAGAAGACTTGGTGGTGGGAAAGGAGCTAGTGGCAGCCTCGTGTATCACTGTGACAAGGGCATCTGATGCACGGCCAAGGTCTGTCTTTGTGCTGAGCATATCAATCTCTTGGGTGAGGTGGCTGTCATAGACATGGTCAAGTGCATGATCAAAGTGGACATGTGTACGGGGCTGCATGCGGAGGGCTGCCTGTGGGGTTGGTGTAGTAAAAGATAGATAGGAATGATCAGCTCCAATACGGGGAGGGGGCACATAAAAATCTTGAAGTCGTGACATAAATGAGAGGGGACCCATCAAGTAATCCACTGTACTACTCCCTCCACCATATGGAAAGCATGTAAGTCCACCAGATTGTGGCCAACGGGTGATCCCATTATAAATGATGTGATCATGTATAGCCTCCATTCCCAACAGGCGATGACCATATCCTGTGACATGTGCATGTGTATCATCTGATAGTCTCAGGGGACCAAGTTCAGCCATGTCAAGTTCAGGTACAATGACACTGTCATTGTCAAAGTCCAACAGTCCCACTTGTCTGTCACTGGTGCGGGCATTGAAATCCCCCAAGAGTAGGATATCACCCTGTGTGGAAAACTCCACGATATCGACATATAGTGTCTCGTATGGGCTATGGCCCTCTATAGTAACCTGACGTGCATATAACGATGTATCTGGTGGGAAATAGCATACCACAATTTAAAGCTGGCAGGTGTCTTGAAGGCTGATTTTGATCCACATATGATGGGCATATTTCTTGGTTCTAACAATGGAAACGTTAGGTCTGAGGTGTGTCCGGAAAAGGACAGCCACTCCTTCTGAGCCTCGAATACCAGTATCTCTTCCGGTTTCTTTTTTGTGGGCTGATTCCCATGTGTACCCATTTATGATGGGCAGTCGTATCTCTGGGCTCTCATGTGTCTCTGTGTAAAAGATCAAATCTGTCACCATTTATTGATATCCCAAGATTAATAAAGCATTGACCAAGGTTGACTTCGGTCAAAGGATGTTTTTAATGGTCAAAGTTATGTTGACTTTTAATTAATGATTTAATTAAAGTCAAAGAGTTCGGAGGATACGGAAAGACTTAGAGGATTCTAAGTATAAAAGGGGAGGATTCCCAAGAAGCACTCTTTAATGTGCTAGTGACCTGGTCAAAGTCAAAAATAACTTGGAGGATTCCAAGATGTGGGGCACTGGACCCAAGTGGTTTAAATTCCAGGAAATCCAGAGAATAAGGAATGCGACCTGGACCCAAGTGGTTTGATTCCAGAAATCCGGAGAGAAAATGTTAAAAAGGGGCACTGGACCCAAGTGGTTTAAATTCCAAGAAATCCAGAGAAAAATTAGTGGGACCCGGCCCAAGTGGTTTAATCCAAAAATTCGGAGAGTTTTAATGGGGAACCGGCCCAAGGGATTGATATTTAATCATCCAGAAACTCGGTGTGACTTTGGTCAAAGTGGGTTGACTTTGGATCAACCTAGTATTATATATTATTATGTGCACATATATGTGTGTAGGGACGCCCACTGTGACTAGGATTAGTCAAGTTTATTATTTTTAAAGATGCATGCAAGGCTAACAATTAATGTGTGCTTGTTATGGTGCCATTAGTATTGTTACAGGTACACCGGTGAACAAAAGGGATTTTAATGAGTGGGACCCACGCACGAGCTTGCTAAGGCTCATGTGACTGAGCGCGTGCAAGAGGATTCTAGAGTGTGTGAGTCAAGCTAGCTAGGTGGCTTGTACCTAGCCTTAGAGGCCTATGCTTAGGCATATGGCCAGTTACTATTTTTGGAGGTCTTTAGATAAGCCTCAACTTTTGTAAAGAAAGGAGTCTAGTTTTTGTGGATTGCTACAGATTGGTACAGCAGGAAGGGGGGATCCAGAGATGCAGTTGCCCTGGATCCTAGTCGGGGTGTGGTGTACCTTTCACATGTATGCTTGAGCAGGAAACAGAGGAAATGAAACAGTAAAGAAAAAAAAATGGTCGTGCTGCAGATTGTGATGATTCCTGTCTGTAATTGATGAAATGAAGCTGACTGTGTTGTTATAATATCCCTGTTAGTAAAAGTCTCATTGAAACCACCTGGATCAGACCATAGAGTGCCATTACAATTCCACACAGCAATTCTGAATTTGTTACATGCATTTATCCCCGTGTTCTGACACCGTCATAATTCAACATTCTCTTTCTCCTCAATTATTCACTCTTGTCAATTTTTTCTCGAATGATAACTCTACCATCTCGATAAATGGCCCATTTTCCAGCTTCTCTAGCTGCCATCACTTTCTTTAGGCCTTTCCGCTTATGTTCCTGTTGTAGTAGGGTGAGGTCATCATTGAGATAGATCTTTGTGCCCTTCAGTACAGCCCGCATTCTGAGGAGAGTAGATCTATCTGTGGCTGTCCGTAATTTCAGTACTAGTGGACGGTTGGGAAGCTCTACTTTGCCCACTCTCCATGCGGATTCACACGTGAGGTTGACGCCCATTTTAGTGAAAAGGGTTTCAGTATCTGACATTGGTGTGTCTTCCATTTCCAAACCTCGTACGAGGAAATTTAGTGCCTTACTATTCCGTCTTTTATCTTCTTCCAATGATTTATGGAATAATCAAATTTGCGCTTCACACCCTCGTGTGTATGAACTTTCTGTGTGTAGCAGTTGTAGAGTTGGTTTGTAGAAGGTTGCTATGTTGAAACCGGTGTTTGTGTTTGCACAGTGAAATTTGGGAATGTCAACTCTTGAAGTCGGTGCAGTGTGGAGTTCTTGCAGGCATAATATTGTTGCGCCAAGCATACTATTGCATTGAATAATGTCTTCTGGTGGCATGGAAAAGACCTTGTGTTAAGGCTTTGTATCGTTGTAGTGCTTGGGTAGGTTTTTGCCAAGTTGGGCTGGTCGAGCAGCCATTTGCGAGAGAGAGGGGAGGTAGATGGAAGGGGGAGCGGGAGCGAGCTCACAATAGCAGCTCATGTTAACATTATGAAGTATTGAAACTAGGTATGATAATCAAAATTTGCACTGGAAATCTCGTCACCTCTGAGGGAATAGTCAATGGTGCGGATGGAATTTTTAAAGGATCTAACATGATTGCAAAGCCTCCCTTCACCTGGATTGAGTTCAAAGACATTCAAGTGAGTGCTCAATCTCGAGCAGCAATTCGCCCTTATACAATGCCAGCATACCGAACACATGGACACCAATTTTCCAATTTGTGTGAGCTTTTAGTTTGTCCCTTCGATATGGTGGCTTCAAGCTGGGAGCCCGTGGTCCGATAGGATCCCCTCCTCTTCCAAAGCCTATCAAGTTACTTTGACAAAGCAACAGGTTATCATGTTGAGGAGAGGCGCCACAGACTCCGTAGGTACTTCGGTGTATGGGCGTGTCATTGGATACAGGGGATTCAGTGCCGATGACTTCGATTCTTGTTTCCACAAATCACCCTCCATTTTCCTGGCTTTGGCGGCCGAGCTTCGCCCCATTGTTAGGGATTGGGGGGCACACTTTGGGTGGGTCATGTAGGATACTTTCGCAGATGTAGTGGCTGCCGCAAGTGTCCGTTGAGTTCGCTGCTTGATCCCTCTAGTTTGCCTTCAGAGCTAGAGATAGTGAATGCTGCGAGGGCTATTTCTCAGAGTCTTCTCGTCATAGGACTTCTCGATCAGTGCTTGAGGTGCCATGGATTTGGGCGCTAGGCGCGATCATACCCTCGCTTCATTAGAACAGAGCCCCCTCTTCCTAGCCATTCGAAGTCGACAGCGCAGGGCGTAACCCGCCAAAAGAGTGCCCCACCAGATGGCGAGGGATGGATGAAGGTTGTAGGAAAAAAGTAAAAGAAGAACAAATAGAAAAGCAAGCCTTTAGAGGTTGATGAGGAGGTGGAGTGCAGTAGACATAGTAGGAGCTTCTCTCCCCGCTCCCCTTAGCCCCTTCCCAACCACCCCCACCCCCACCCCCTCCCAACCCAACCCCCCTGTAGAGGAGCCAGTGATTGCAACCCTACAAGATGTGCAAAGTACCCCCTCCACCCTACGAGTTGTCAGCACCCAAGCAGGAGAGGAGGTACCTGTCACCATTTATTGATATCCCAAGATTAATAAAGTGTTTTGACCAAGTTTGACTTTCGTCAAAGAATATTTTTAATGATCAAAGTTATATTGACTTTTAATTAATGATTTAATTAAAGTCAGAGAACTCGGAGGATTCCGAAAGACTTAAAGGATTCTAAGTATAAAAGGGGAGGATTTCCAAGAAGCACATTTAATGTGCTAGTGACCCGATCAAAGTTAAAAATGACTTGGAGGATCCCAAGAAGTGGGGCACTGGACCCAAGTGGTTTAAATTCCAGGAAATCCAGAAGAAAAAGGAATGGAACCCGGACCCAAGTGGTTTGATTCCAGAAATCCGGAGAGGAAAATAAAAAGGGGCACTGGACCCTAGTGGTTGAAATTTCAGGAAATCTAGAAGAATAAAGAATGGGGCCCAGCCCAAGTGGTTTAATTAAAAAATTCAGAAAAGTTAATGGGAACCGGCCCAAGGGATTGGTATTACATCATCCAGAAACTCGGTGTGACTTCGGTCAAAGGGATTGACCTCGGTCAAAGAGGTTTGACCTCGATCAAAGTGGGTTGACTTTGGGTCAACCAAGTAATTAATAATAATATGTGCACATATATGTGTGTGGGGACGCCCACTATGACTAGGATTAGTCAAGTTTATTATTTTTAATGATGCATGCAAGGCTAACGATTAATGTGCGCTCGTTGTGGTGCCATTAGAATTGTTACAGGTACCCGGATGTATTAAAAAGGATTTTAAAGAGCGGGACACACGCATCGGCTTGCCAAGGCTCATGTGATCGAGCGCGCACAAGTAGCTTCGAGTGTGTGTGCGGTAGCTAGCTAGGTGGCTTGTACCTAGCAGTTAGCGGCTAATGTGAAGGCACATGACCAGTTACTATTTTTAGAGGTTTGAGATAAGTCTCACCTCTTGTAATGATTCTAGACTAGTTCTTAGTTCTGGGATTTTGGAAGACAGGCTGCTTCTGCAGTTACTTGTAATAAAACTTTCTTGCAATAATACCAAACCCGCAAGGGGGGATCCAGGAAAGCAGTTGCCCTCGATCCTAGTGGGGGTGTGGACTAGCTTTCAAATGTATGTTGTGTATGAAGAAAAAGAGCAGAGAAAAGAAACAAAATTTTAGACGTGCTGCAGTTTTGTGAATCTCTATGTGTGTAATCTTGAAAAGGAATAGCCTGTTTATGTTATAGTATCTCAGGTGGTTCGTCCCTAGCCTACACCTTAGATCCGCGCATCCCCTAGTTAGGCCACTCTGCGCATCCCCTAGTTAGGCCGCTCCACTTCCTTTTCTTCCTCACTCGGTTCTCAAGAGTTGCCATTGGAGTTGTACCGCTCTGGCCCTTGGGACTATCTAGATGTGCTTGTTTGGGCATCAATATTTTCTTTCTCTGCAAGGGAG
Organism: Dipteris shenzhenensis; assembly: GCF_047967505.1. NCBI lineage: Eukaryota > Viridiplantae > Streptophyta > Polypodiopsida > Gleicheniales > Dipteridaceae > Dipteris > Dipteris shenzhenensis. The sequence goes on from NC_141608.1 coordinate 55,186,480, forward strand.
TAAATGGGAAGATCACTGCTCTTGCCCCATCAGATGGACCGAGTTACTCTTTCACGCTTCTCAATGATGGGACCAAGGAGTGGTCAGATGACCTTGCTTGGGAGGCCGTTTGTGCGTAGACTCATGAGCAAGTACAGGGATGGATTGGCACCATGGCTGGAGAGTTACTTAGGCAACAGTTTCAGGCAGGTGATGTTCGCTTGAGGTGGCACCGCAACGCCAAGTGGTTATGCCTTACAGTGATCGTTAGGCCTTCGCTTCATTGAATATATCTACAGTATTTTTGGCCTTGTACGGGAGCGAAGCTCAGGGGCTTCAATGGCATATCCTTGGGTGAGATCTCGAGTTGGCTTGAGAAGGCGTACACTCATGGCACGAAGGGGCTTACTCCACTGCTGAAGGTTTTAGGGAACGATTTGGATGAGTGAGACCCTCCCCTCTAAACCTTCACAAAAGCGTCTTCGTTTGTTTGCAGGGATTCCATCGACGATGTCGACATGGTACCTTGGTTCCTGGGTGCGCGCTTTGGGTCGGCATAGAGACAAAGGGTTCCAGGATTGGGATCCTCATTATCTACGCACCTACAGATCTTCGGCGGAGGACTTCCTTCTGGCAGACATTGGCAGATTCGGCCCCTGAGGTGGATTCATGGATTATTGGAGGTGACTTCAGCAATCTCTAGACATTGGAGGATCAGCAAGGCAGGGGTTCAGAGTTAGCTGGCATTGCGCACGTGGACTAGACTACGTGGGAGTCCTTCCTCTTTGCAGTAGGAGGGAGGGACAATTGGAGAGAGCCTTCTTTTAGCATATGGCCAGGGAGTGTAGATTTCTCTTGGGGCTTGCGGCGGGAAGGGGGTAGATTGTTGGAGCAGTTGGATCGTTACTAAGTCAACAAGTGGAGAGTTGGCAAAGGTGGATAGTCCGGGGTGGTGCCTGGGACGAGAGTGTCAGATCATAGTCGTGTGATCATGACTCTAGACGAGGCGGCTCATTCCATAGCCTCGGTTCTTGCAGGATCCTGGATTCTTTCTCTTTTGGAGTGGAGGTTCATAGCCATATAGTGGATCTGTGGGATAGGGAGTGGGATGTTTGTGGTGACTTGGCGGAGCAGGTGACACAGGCTTCAGCAGATTCGAGCAGCATTTGTCAGGAGGCAGGCCCAGCCAGAGTAATGGGCCAGGGGGAGGGGTCTCCGCAAAGACCTCCCTTCCATTCAACGTATGCAGCAGGCAGCTCGAGGTTCGGAGGAGCTCCGGCTTCAGGAGATCCGTGCACGTTCCATGCTGGAGGAGTCAATGCAACGACAATCAGATTTCTCCTTCCATGCTTCCACATCCTTTTGGGCGAGGAAAGGTGATAGGATGAGGTGTGAGTTCTTTCAGACACATGGTCAGAGAGCAGGTTTGGGGCAGTGTGTCAAGCAGCAGGCGCAGGCGTAGACCAAATGGTGCGGGTATAAACAGCAGGTCGCAGCAGGAGGCAACAGGTTGTGGATGAGGCAACAGGTCAGGGGTAAAAAACAGGAGGCAAGTATATCAGGGTGGAGGTGATCATCTATGGCACGTGGGCCAGGGCGGAAGTAAGCAGCTATGGCGCGAGGGTGCAGGACAGAAGTGAGCAGCAATGGAGGAAGAAGGAAGGAGGCAAGGAGGAAGAGAAAGAAAGAAGAAAGAAAGTTTAGATAATTGATACAGTGGGCATTACGGTGGCGGTCTCAAAACGAACCAGCCGAGCCGTGTCTACCAAAAAATATATAGAGGATGGTGTGTCTAGTCGTGACACAAAAAATGTCTATCTCTATCTCCAGATAATACAAAAATGTTACAAAATGGTGATACAAAAAAAGGAGAGCATGGCAGTCATCAGAGGCCAATCACAAAGTGGCCATTGGGTGGGAGGCTGAAAAAAATCCTGCAATGAATGATTGGCCTCTGACGTCTCGCTGCTTGATGGAGGTCGAGGTCAGTTGTTGGGGGCGGCAAGCGGCCCTGTGGCGGATGAGTGTGATTGTGACTCCGGTAGGGCATGCTGAGAGCATGGACGTGAGGTCGTGGACCCGGATGTGTGTGTGAGAGACATAGAGAGAGAGAGAGAGAGAGAGAGAGAGAGAGAGAGATTACTATTGTCCACAGGAGACTTGAAAATGTCTATGGGACAATAGAAAACCTGTTCATACATCAGTACAAGGAGGCCCTGAGGCAGCTCCTTGGGAGTATCAACAGATATCTTCACAAAAAGGAGAAAAAAGAAAATGATATGAGCATACCAACATCTTTGTTCACCCGCGTAGGCTAAAGACATAGAGAGTCAAAGTCAGCCAGTAGATGAGGAGCCGTACTCTTGGATCCTGTGTAGATATGTGATCACTTGGAAGCTTGCATCAAGCTGTATTGGAGGTGCTCCAAACATGGCTAGAACAAAACAATGCGGAAGTGATGGCTTGCTACAAATCCCGTGCAAGCATGAGAATCTTTCATTGCTCTACTCTTGCCCAATTTGCATTTGAAGGCCAGTGCGGGATATAAAATCCGGTAATATACATAGGGGGCCCATCCCTTTGCATTTTTAGCCATAAAAAGTGCTTATATACATCCACTTTGTGTAGCTCAATTGTGCTCTATGGATGCTCCTTATAATAGCAGGCAATTGCCCTCCATCCTCTTTTACCAGAATGCGGTTGCGCATCACATATCCGGGCCAGGGGGCTCTGGAGCAATGATGGCGAGACCTCCTGCGCTCTAGGGCTGAATAATGGTCTGCCAAGCCACTCAAGCTAAAACCACACAGGCAGCTCCATTTCAAGATTACAGACAGAAAATTAGACAAACTCCAGCACGATCATTTTTGTTCTTTTTCTTTCGTGTTGCTTTTCTCTACTTCGTGCTCAGCATGCATTTGAAAGTACAGGACACCCCGACTAGGATCCCCAGGGCAACTGCATCATTGGATCCCCTCTTGCGGGTTTGTATTAATTGCAAGAAAGATCAATTACAAAGAAATCCTGCTGTAGCAGCCTGTAGCAGTCCAAAAGCTAGACTAGATTCTTTACAAGAGGTGAGGCTTATCTCAAAACCTCCAAAAATAGTAACTGGCCACATGCTTACACCTTGTGCTTCACTGGAAGCTTAGGGGGGGCAACCATGTCCTAAACCAATTGGAACCAATGCGGACACGTTCTGTCACCCTGTCATATAAAGCCACGACAGCCCATATAACCTCCTATCCATAACCCAAATCCTGGAGTCATCTGATGAGTCGGGCGTGTGGTATTGTGTCAAATGCCTTGTGGAAGTTCACAAAACAGCAATAGACTCTCTGTCTCGTGTGTCTAGCCTCCTCAATGATGTATTAACGTCATCAAAAGCCCTCGCGGGGCTATGCGACAAAGAGCGCGACAAGAGATCTCATACAAGCCACATGGGGCTGAAACTGAAAATTTTTAAAAAAGGGGTAACAGTAAGAGAGCAGTACCATAAGCATCTACTGTTTGCGTGGGTGCAGAGAGCAATATACAAGATATCATCAGGATGTATCGTGTCGATCGGGTGCCAAAGTAGCTTGATGAGTAGAGAGGATTTCCTGTATCAATAGCTGTCGAGTAGAGCTACGACGTGGGGGTGGACAAGGTCTATGTGTATGGCGGATTTTGAGAGACATATGAGCAGTGACACCATGGCTAGAGCGATGCTCTCCAAAAAGGGAGGGGATCAGGCGAGCTCGGATAGTGTAGGCAGTAGGCTTGTGATGTCGTCTCCAATCGGCATGGAGCTCAGAGATCACCTCATCAGCTGAGTCAGAGTGACCCAGTACAATCTCAAGTGTGAAGAAGTCAGTAACATGTCGCCGTCTCCTATCTATCTAATCGGCTATGGTCTCTCGCTGCTGCTGTCTCGTTTGTCGTATGAGCATGTCTCTGTGTCTCCTCATCTCTAGGAGATAAAGACCAACACAAACTTGGTCATAGAAATGGATCAGTCATGTGAGTGGACCAAAACCAGAGCCCTCTAGGAAGAGTCAATGGTATCGTCCACGTATCTCGTAGTAGATTGGGCAAAAAACATAAGAAGTGCTCTTTTGTCTCGATCATCCCTGTGGTGCATAGTCTACAGAGTCGTCTCTCTCTAGGGATCCCTGTTGCTCGCCCTGCCTCAATCTCAAGCTGATGTGACGAGACCCGCATGTGTCCGATACCAATCCTCAAGGCGTGTGATACCCGCCGGTCCTCAAGGTACTGTGGTCTAGTGATGAAGCCCTCCTCACATATCTTCGAGAATTGATCAAGATAGAAGTGAGTTTTGGTAGGAAGCTCATGGGCTTCGATCTAAACTCTGGATGTATGTAGCTGGAGGAGATCTAACCGAATGATAAGGTTAATCTCATCTCGTGAGGGGAGTAGTGGGGGAGGGGCATCCAGAATGTACTGAAAAGGAGGCAGCCGATCAATATGTATACCATGTCTAGTAGGCCAAAGGGAGACACGTGCATACCACCCTATGGTGTCGCCACTCTCTGCTAGCGGCATGGAGGAGACTAGTGCTGTTACCAACTTGTAATCAAATCATTGATTAATAAAGTTTGACCAAGTTTGACTTTAGTCAATGCATGAAATGTATGGTCAAAGTGGGCTGATTCCAGTCAAGGATTTGACTTGGGAATTCGAGAGCCCAGTGGGTTGTTTAACTATGGATTTAATTAATCAACTGGAAGAGAAACATATGGACAGGGTCAAAGTAGTCAAGCAGGACTTGGAGGATTCGGAGTCAAGGGGAACCGGAACCCCTGTGGGTTAAGTCCAAAGAACCGAAAGAATGGGACTACCGGCCCAAGGGACTGACAATGGTCATGCCTGAAACGCGGAAGAACATGGGACTACCGGCCCACTGGTCATGCCTCAAACGCGGGAGAACATGGGACCACCGGCCCACAGGATTGACATCGGTCATGCTTGAAACGCGGAAGAATATGGGAACCGGCCCAAGGGTTGTACTTCGGTCAACCAGGAATCCGGCGTTGACTTCGGTCAAAGGACATTGATCATGAGGATTCAGATCAATGAGGGTTGGATTGACCCAGCAGTATATGTTTTATGTTGTGTGTACACACATGTGGTCAGTGGGGACGCCCACACGTGACTAGGATTAGTCAAAGAAAAGAATTGTTTTATTTGCATGCAAATGAATGGCTAACATTGAACGGGTGCCATGATTGGTGCTAGCTTAAATGTGCAGGTACCAGGTAGGGTTGGATTACCCTCTTGTACATGGAAGCTGTCGGCGATATTTAGGTGCCAGGCGACGGTGCCTAGCTAGGGGTCGCGTATTCCTAGGGTCGAGACTAGTTAGAGACGGCTTTAATTTTAAAAGCCTAGCTAGCCTTTGAGGATAGACTTTGACTAAAGTTGAGCAATAGAGAATTGCCATGTAATATCATTCTAATTGTAATGTCTTTTGTGACTTATCCTCACATAGAGAACTATACTTGTGCATTATGGATGATCCAACTCTCCCACATTCTACTTTGTAACTGAACTGAGTTTTCGAGTGGAATAAAAACCTTCGGGGGGGTCCAGCCAGGGCGTTGCTCTGGGCCTCAGTCGAGTGTTGAGAGAGGGAGAGAAAAATCTACATTTCAACGGTACTTTCAATTCAGCAGACTGTTTCTCTAGCATGCAACTATGGATGCTTGTGCTCACAACGATGTTGCAGAGATTTCACAGGTGCAGGTATAATGGGTGCAATGATGGTGGTAGATTAGAAAGCAGCAATACAGGGGAAAGCCCTGTCCCTTGTCTTACAAGTGCTATGTTCGGAGCCGCCATGTAGGTAGGTTGTGGACTTTGTGAAGGAAGGTAACAGTCTGAAAGAGGGCATCTATCTATAGCGGTGCCATGGCAAACTCGGCCTGAATGAATTGGTGGGGAACTGACGGATTACTACAAATCATCCTAGAGCCCATGATGACCTGAAGCCGCTCGAATCTGGCCCATACTGCCACTGAAATATCACATGCCCAGAAAGGTGCTGCGTACATGGCAGTCGGTCTGACTAGGGTATCAAAAAGCCAGCCCTTCGTAGGTGGATCCTGGAAATGTGCCTGGAAACATCATCTTTCTAGTCGTGCTAGAGCTTCCTGTCCTCAAGTGAGGCGAGCTCTAGCTGCCTGAGTCATCCTGAAGATTCCTGTCCTCAAGTGAGCCGAGCTCTAGCTGTGTGAGTCATCCTGAAAAGTGGCCCTGTGAACACTGCTCCCAGGTATGTGTAGGATTGTACAATCTCAACTGGTTGGCCTCGGTATAGGAAGGGGCTGGTGGGCTGTGATAATCTCAATAGTGCAGCAGGGGAAGTATTGAAGACCATAATCTTGGTCTTCTCAAGATTAACAGACAGATCCCGATCGAGGCAAAACTCCTCCTAGTGTCTCTGTAAGCCCTCTGCTGAAGATGATAGGAGAATAATGTCATCTGCATATAGTAGGATCTGTATCATCACATTAGTCAAAAGTGATCCCTCGCCGCCAAGCCGGTCAATGAAAGAGGTAATCTCGTCGATGTAGAGGCCAAAGAGAGTCGGTGAGAGTGGGCAGCCATGCTTAACTCCAATAGTGCTCTCTATCTAGCCTGACAGGCCTCCTGGGGCACGGACTCTGCCTCAAACAGACTCATATAGGCACATGACTCCCCAAATAATACTGTATGGTATATGCATCTCTTGCAGACGTCTGATCAAGCGAGAGCGTGGGACAGTGTCGAAAGCCTTCGTGAAATCCACAAAGCAAGCATAGACCTTTTGACGTCGCGTTCTCGCCTCCTCAATGACTGCTCTGAGAGTGAAAATGTGGTCGAGGGTGGAATGTTGTTTGTGAAAGCTAGCTTGTCCAATGGCCCGTAGACCGTGTGCCTCAGTGTAGGTGCTGAGCTGCCTCTCTAGAACTGATCCATATATCTTGGCCAAGGTATGACCAATTATTAGTGTGTGGGAGTTCTCTGGGGCCATTTAGTCACCAGCCTTGTATATGGGTATAATGGTGGAGGTATCTGTCACCATTTATTGATATCCCAAGGTTAATAAAGTGTTTTGACCAAGTTTGACTTTTGTCAAAGAATATTTTTAATGATCAAAGTTATATTGACTTTCAAGGGATTGACCTCGGTCAAAGATGTTTGACCTCGATCAAAGTGGGTTGACTTTGGGTCAACCAAGTAATTAATAATAATATGTGCACATATATGTGTGTGGGGACGTCCGCTATGACTGGGATTAGTCAAGTTTATTATTTTTAATGATGCATGCAAGGCTAACTATTAATGTGCGCTCGTTGTGGTGCCATTAGAATTGTTACAGGTACCCGGATGTATTAAAAAGGATTTTAAAGAGCGGGACACACGCATCGGCTTGCCAAGGCTCATGTGACCGAGCGCGCATAAGTAGCTTCGAGTGTGTGCGGCAGCTAGCTAGGTGGCTTGTACCTAGCAGCTAGCGGCTAATGTGAAGGCACATGACCAGTTACTATTTTTAGAGGTTTGAGATAAGTCTCACCTCTTGTAATGATTCTAGACTAGTTCTTAGTTCTGGGATTTTGGAAGACAGGCTGCTTCTGCAGTTACTTGTAATAAAACTTTCTTGCAATAATACCAAACCCGCAAGGGGGGATCCAGGAAAGGAGTTGCCCTCGATCCTAGTGGGGGTGTAGACTAGCTTTCAAATGTATGTTGTGTATGAAGAAAAAGAGCAGGGAAAAGAAACAAAATTTTAGACGTGCTGCAGTTTTGTGAATCTCTATGTGTGTAATCTTGAAAAGGAATAGCCTGTTTATGTTATAGTACCTCAGGTGGTTCGTCCCTAGCCTACACCTTAGATCCGCTTAGTTAGGCCGCTCCACTTCCTTTTCTTCCTCACTCGGTTCTCAAGAGTTGCCATTGGAGTTGTACCGCTTTGGCCCTTGGGACTATCTAGATGTGCTTGTTTGGGCATCAATATTTTCTTTCTCTGCAAGGGGATAAATGGGAAGATCACTGCTCTTGCCCCATCAGATGGACCGAGTTACTCTTTCACGCTTCTCAATGATGGGACCAAGGAGTGGTCAGATGACCTTGCTTGGGAGGCCGTTTGTGCGCAGACTCGGGAGCAAGTACAAGGATGGATTGGCACCGTGGCTGGAGAGTTACTTAGGCAACAGTTTCAGGCAGGTGATGTTCGCTTGAGGTGGCACTGCAACGCCAAGTGGTTTTGCCTTACGGTGATCGTTTGGCCTTCGCTTCATTGAATATATCTACAGTATTTTTGGCCTTGTACGGGAGCGAAGCAAAGGTGGATAGTCCGGGGTGGTGCCTGGGACGATAGTGTCAGATCATAGTCGTGTGATCATGACTCTAGACGAGGCGGCTCATTCCATAGCCTCGGTTCTTGCAGGATCTGGAATTCTTTCTCTTTTGGAGTGGAGGTTCATAGCCATATTGTGGATATGTGGGATAGGGAGTGGGATGTTTGTGGTGACTTGGCGGAGCAGGTGACACAGGCTTCAGCAGATTCGAGCATCATTTGTTAGGAGGCAGGCCCAGCCAGAGTAATGGGCCAGGGGGAGGGGTCTCCGCAAAGACCTCGCTTCCATTCAACGTATGCAGCAGGCAGCTCGAGGTTCTGAGGAGCTCCGGCTTCAGGAGATCCGTGCACGTTCCATGCTGGAGGAGTCAATGCAACGACAATCAGATTTCTCCTTCCATGCTTCCACATCCTTTTGGGCGAGGGAAGGTGATAGGATGAGGTGTGAGTTCTTTCAGACACATGGTCAGAGATCTTCAAGGGAGCAAATTCGCAGTTTCAAGGCCCAGGATGGTAGCCTTGGGATGGCCCTAAGGAGGTCATGGAGATTGCCACAGGGTATTATTGGACACTGTTTCTGTAGGAACAATGCATGCCAAGGATATTGTGTGCTAAGTCTCATAGACCATGTTTCCCTATTTGGGAGGGGGATTTGCATGTTCTGCTATGGTATCTATAGGAGCTGGACAACGTGGGCCAACCCGTAACCGGGCGTGGGCAGATGCTCATGAGAGCAAGTGACTGGGCGTGATGCTGATGCGTGACCTGGAGTTGATGCAGCAGGTTTGGGGCAGTGTGTCAAGCAGCAGGCGCAGGCGTAGACCAAATGGTGCGGGTATAAACAGCAGGTCGCAGCAGGAGGCAACAGGTTGTGGATGAGGCAACAGGTCAGGGGTAAAAAACAGGAGGCAAGTATATCAGGGTGGAGGTGATCATCTATGGCACGTGGGCCAGGGCGGAAGTAAGCAGCTATGGCGCGAGGGTGCAGGACAGAAGTGAGCGGCAATGGAGGAAGAAGGAAGGAGGCAAGGAGGAAGAGAAAGAAAGAAGAAAGAAAGTTTATTAAAATCTTTGGGAGACCGTGAAGGTCTACGAGACTAAAGATAATTGATACAGTGGGCATTACGGTGGCGGTCTCAAAACGAACCAGCCGAGCCGTGTCTACCAAAAAATATATAGAGGATGGTGTGTCTAGTCGTGACACAAAAAATGTCTATCTCTATCTCCAGATAGTACAAAAATGTTACAAAATGGTGATACAAAAAAAGGAGACCATGGCAGTCATCAGAGGCCAATCACAAAGTGGCCATTGGGTGGGAGGCTGAAAAAAATCCTGCAATGAATGATTGGCCTCTGACGTCTCGCTGCTTGATGGAGGTCGAGGTCAGTTGTTGGGGGTGGCAAGCGGCCCTGTGGCGAATGAGTGTATTTTTAGCCATAAAAAGTGCTTATATACATCCACTTTGTGTAGCTCAATTGTGCTCTATGGATGCTCCTTATAATAGCAGGCAATTGCCCTCCATCCTCTTTTACCAGAATGCGGTTGCGCATCACATATCCGGGCCTGGGGGCTCTGGAGCAATGATGGCGAGACCTCCTGCGCTCTAGGGCTGAATAATGGTCTGCCAAGCCACTCAAGCTAAAACCACACAGGCAGCTCCATTTCAAGATTACAGACAGAAAATTAGACAAACTCCAGCACGATCATTTTTTTTCTTTTTCTTTCGTGTTGCTTTTCTCTACTTCCTGCTCAGCATGCATTTGAAAGTACACGACACCCCGACTAGGATCCAGGGCAACTGCATCATTGGATCTCCTCTTGCGGGTTTGTATTAATTGCAAGAAAGATCAATTACAAAGAAATCCTGCTGTAGCAGCCTGTAGCAGTCCAAAAGCTAGACTAGATTCTTTACAAGAGGTGAGGCTTATCTCAAAACCTCCAAAAATAGTAACTGGCCACATGCTTAAACCTTGGCCTTTAACTGCTAGGTACAAGCCACCTAGCTAGCCACACACACCCACTCTAGAATTCTTTTGCACGCCCTCGGTCACATGGGCCTTGGCAAACTGGTGCATGGGTCTCGCTCTTTAAGAATCTCTTTTAATTCACCCGGGTACCTGTAACAATACTAATGGCACCATAACAAGCGCACCTTAATTGTTAGCCTTGCATGCATCTTTAAAAATAATAAGCTGTACTAATTCTAGTCACAGTGGGCGTCCCCACACACATATATGTGCACATAATAATATATATACTTGGTTGACTCAAAGTCAACCCACTTTGACCATGGTCAAACCTCTTTGACTGAGGTCAAAGACCTTTGACCGAGGTCAATCCTTTTGACCAAAGTCACACCGAGTTTTTGGATGATTTAATATCAATCCCTTGGGCCGGTTCCCCATTAAAACTTTCAGGATTTCTGGATTAAACCACTTGGGTCGGTTCCCATTCTTTGTTCTCTGGATTTCCTGGAATTTTAACCACTTGGGTTCAGTGCCCCTTTTTTATTTTTCTCTCCGGATCTCTGGAATCAAACCACTTGGGTCCGGGTTCGATTCCTTGTTCTCTGGATTTCGTGGAATTTAAACCACTTGGGTCCAGTGCCCTACTCTTGGAATCCTCCAAGTCATTTTTAACTTTGATCGGGTCACTTTGACTTTGACCGGGTCACTAGCACATTAAATAGTGCTTCTTGGGAATCCTCCCCTTTTTATACTTAGAATCCTCTAAGTCTTTCAGAATCCTTTGAACTCTTTGACTTTAATTAAATCATTAATTAAAAGTCAACATGACTTTGACCGTTAAAAAGATCCTATGACTGAAGCGGTCAAAACTTGGTCAATGCTTTATTAATCTTGGGATATCAATAAATGGTGACATCCCCTCGGCTTCTAATCAGTTTTCCTCAACTGAAAAGCCTCCTTATATACATCCAGTAGCTGCAGATGAGTAGACAAGATGTCCTCATCCATCCACTTGGCATTCATAGCATAATAATTTTTAAAATTTACAAGAAATCTAAATTTCTTTACGCCCTTGGGGCCCTTATGTACGGTATGGTACACAATCTGCTCAGGTTGGAGGATCTCCTCCAACTCTTCTACCTCTGGTGGGTCTTCCAGAACTAGATCCACTGGTTCTGGTCCTTGGTACTTCTTCAGAAGGCTAATGTGAAATGCATTATGTATTTGCCAATGCGCAGGCAGCTCCAACCTGAAGGCAACTTCATTGATCATCTCAGAAATCTTGAAAGGACCATAGTTTCTGAGTGACAACTTAACATACACTTTTTCCTTGCCTTTCTTCTTGCGGAGTCTAGCCTTTTCAAACTTTAGAAGTACCCAATCTCCCTGCTTGAGATCCATGTGTCTTCTATGTTTATCTGCAGCCTTCGTATGCTTCTCTAGAGACCTTTCAATGGCTGTCGGCACCTGAGTAAATGCTGTCTCAAGATCTCTAACATACTCATATGCTGCAAATATCTCATCTTTTGTCCTGAGGATAGGTGGCAGAATCACCTTCCCATAGATGATCTCAAAGGGTGCTTTTCTTGTGGACGAATGCACTATATTATTATATGCAAATTCCACTAGTGGAAGATACTTTTCCCACTCTGCTTTCCGCTCAGCCACATAGCATTTCAACATGTCCAATATTGTTGAGTTTGCTATCTCACTCTGACCGTCTGTCTGGGGATGGAATGCAGAGGAAAAATCCAGCTTTGTCCCCATGTCGTCAAACAACGCTCTCCAGAATAGGCTGGTCATTCTGGGGTCACGGTCATTTACAATGGACTTTGGCATCCCATGGTGCTTGAAGATCTATGCCAAAAAGACTTTTGCCATATGATCTACCTTGATTGTCTTCTTGACAGGCAGGTAATGGGCTTGCTTACTGAATCTGTCAATGATGGTCGAGATACCATCATTCCCATTTCTCGTGGTTGGCAATTCAAAAATAAAGTCCATTGCAACACTTTCCCACGGTGCCTGTGGGATTGGTAGAGGCATCAACAGGCCAGGAGTCTTGTGTCTGTCATACTTCACTTTCCGACAGATTAGGCATTCAGTTACATACTAAGTATGTCTTTCCGCATGGCTGGCCAAAAGAAGTACCTCTCTATTGCCTTAGTGGTGGCTGCAATTCCTCGGTGCCCAGCATAAGGTGGTGCATGGCACTCATCCAAAATCTTTTGCCTCATCTCTTGGGTCACACATAAACAGTCATCTTTCATCAAATATCCTTCTTTGACTGAATATTGACTTGAGGACAGTCCTTCCTGCATTTGCTGCCATATTTTCTTAAAATCAGAATTAGTGGCATACTGTTCTCTCATCTTTGCTAAGTCCTGATGATGCGCAATTGTAACATTGCTGATCTGTGGCCTCTTGGACAAAGCATCTGCCACTTTATTCTGAGTCCCTCGGGTGGGTATGATCTGAAAATGATACATAGACAGCATATTTGCCCACCTCATATGCTTCTCAGATATCTTGGTCTGAGTAAGGAAATATCTCTCATACCATCGCGCAGGAGCTCCTTCCCTTCCGCTGGCAGCTCGTTGCACCTGCTCGGGGATTACCCACCTGCGTAGCTGGTGTAGCCCCGCACCTCAACTCGCACCTCAGCAGCTCATCAGCCATCGCACAAAAGCAACGCCGCTCAGTTATACCATCGCACAGGAGCTGGCAGCTCGTTGCACCTGCTCAAGGATTACCCACCTGCGCAGCTGGTGTAGCTCGTAGCCCTGCACCTCAGCTCGCACCTCAGCAGCTCATCAGCCATCGCACAAAAGCAACGCCGCTCAGTTTGGTCAGCTCGCACCTCAACAGCCCGTCATACCATCGCACAGGAGCTGGCAACTCGTGCACCTGCTCGAGGATTACCCACCTGCACAGCATGACCATGCTATGTGAGCTGCCCATGTGACTCAGCTGTCCACGTGACTCACTTGCTACTGCATGCCCTGCCCCATGTGCGACCTGTCTGCTTGGGACCTTTGCCCCCTGAGATTGCCCCCTGCGTAACTCTCTCTCCCCCTCGCTGCCTCCAGTCCGCCACCTGCCTTCCACGCTGCCTGTCTCCAGCTCCTTGCCTCCAGCCGCCTACGCTTCCTCCTACCTCGCTACCTGCTGCTGCTGCTGCTTCTGGGTCTCCCGATTGTGACCTGCTGCTATCTATCGGACGGGAACTGCTGCCCCATGGTCTGAGGGCCCTGGTAAGCTGCAGCCTTGACTTGCCACTGGCCACTACAGCAATGATGAACAAGATTTACCTCTGCAGGAAACTGTGCACCTAAACAAATCCTACCATGGCCCACAAACCCAAACAGTCTCCTAAACCAATTGTGGGAGACATCGCAAAGCGCATCTCCAGGAGTGGATTAGCAATTGACAGCCAACCAGTCCTGAAAACATCGGGTGCAATGGGCACCAACGCAGTTCTTTCCCCCGCAGCCATCATCTCTACTCCGATCTCTACTCCGACCACTGCCTCCCCCACCAGTGTACCCAATACCCCCGTTACCACCGCCCTCAGCCTGCCTCCCACAGGAGAGGGTCACAGTCCCTCACTCCCCACCCAGCTCCCTTTTGTCTCTACCACTCTTATGTCCCGCCTTCCCCTCACTCAGCAGCCTTTCTCCACTCCCCTGCCATATACATCCAGCCTATCCCCCGCGCCCCCCCAAGCATATGCCATGTCCCAGTTCGCACCCCCCCGGGCCCCCTCCCGAGACAATTGATTACATCTTTATGGAGCTACATCGACTACGGGATCATACCGTAGCACAAGATCAGCTTATTCAGAGCATGCGCCAGGAGATCACTCACCTCCGTTAGGAGGTTGTCTCTCTCACTGCTACAGTTACAGCGACCCCGCGCACTATACCTGAGGTGGAGGAGCGGATCGCTACTATCCAAACTGCTATCGCGGAGACTACTAGATGGGTGGATGTTGCGAGACGGGCACCCAAAGCAGCCGTTTCAGCCACCATCGCCGAGCAGGAGTAGAGGGCCAGTAAGGCTCTCAACATCCGAGTACGAGGTATCCCCCGCGCAGATTTCCTCACCTCCTTAGCGGACGCGACTGCGTTCGTGACCTCTACCCTCGGCATCGCCGAGCATGGGATCGAGCATGCATGGCGCACGGGACGGGACCCCACACGCCCACAGCCACTCATCATTCGATTCAGAGATACTCAGGCTCGGCTTGCAGCACTCAGGCAGCGTGCTACACTACGAGACCACCCTACTATTTTCATGGATGAGGATCTCACACCTATGCAGGTGGAAGAGCGGCGCACCCTGCTTCAGCAGCGAGATGTAGCCCGTCAGGAGGGGAAGTGGGCTGTCGTCCGAGATGGCCGCCGAGCCCCACCAGGTACTCCAGACACGGTAGCAGGCTCCCCCCCCCCAAAATAGGGATACATGGTCTATGAGACTCAGACTTAGCACACAGTACCCTTGGCATGCATCATATGGAACTGTAATGGTACCCTATGGTCTGACCCTGGGAATTTCTCAGAGTCATACACTGGACGAGACATCGTTTTCTATACAGAGACACATCAGAGCCCCGAGCGCCCTCTCCCCTTGGTCAATGGCTACTCCTGGGAGTCAGTATTTCGTGACGAGACCAGAGATACTGGGGGGTTCCGTTGATCAGGCGGAGTTGCAGTACTCTTCCGTTCAGCACTCATGAGCTTGATATCCGTGGTCAGACGAGATGTTCATGCCCGTTACCTCTGGCTCCGCTTTCGACGTCCCTCCACATGCGACCTCTTTATTGCAATCTGTTACGTTCCCCCTGAGACGTCACATTTCGCACGGAGGCTACGCGAGGATACAGGGATATCCCCCTACTTAGACCTTTACTCAGACATTGTGGAGTTTTCCAGACGCGGAGAGGTCCTCCTTGTTGGGGATTTCAACGCAAAGACAGGTGCACATCAGACATCACTCCTGGATTTCCACTCAGATCCGGTCCTTTTACCTGAGATGGACACAGGGGACTCGGGCTTCCCCTGCTCCTCGGCAGACAGTCATGCTCCCGTTACTGCGTATGGGCAGGCTCTTCTGGACCTTGGACGTATACATGATTTGGTCATCTACAATGGGCTAGATCGGTGGCCTGCCTCCTCTGGTTTCACATGTTTCCCGCATGGCGGAGAAGCCAGCATCGTCGACTACATTTTGGGATCTCCTGCTTTAGCCACACAGATCACTGACTTCCGTACTGCACCCTTGCCTCCAGGAGCCGACCACACTTACCTTTTCTTTCACATCCTTGCGCCTCGAGCCCCTCCCAGCCACACTCCGCAGTACACTACCTATCATGATATACACTTTGATCATAACCTTTCACCTGATTACTCAGCCCACCTAGCCTCCCTCCTCAGACACATAGACAACGTACCCTCTCTAGATCATCGAGCTGCCCTCATCACCCACTCCCTCCATGATGCAGCACGCCACATATTCCCTTCCACTACTCAGTCCACCCGCCCTCCACCCGTTGGCTCCACCCCTTGCAATAGCTGGTATGATGACGAGTGTAAAGCATTACGCCGCACACTCCGACTCACGACCCAGCGAAACGCTAGGGCCGACCCACATCTCACCAGGACTTATCGCCGACTAGTCCGCCGCAAGAAGCTAGCCTTCCTTCGCCAGAATGAGGATATGCTACTGAACATTCTATTTAGTAGCAACTCCAAGGATTTCTGGAGGAAATTTCTAGAACGCCGATCTCCTTCCCCCCTCACAGACACTTCCCTCTGGTACTCCTACGCACGTACATTATATGATATCCTTGATCAGCCTCCTCCCGACCTCTCAGACACCCCCCGCCCCACCTCTTGCACCCTCTTCACAACCCAGGGAGTCACCCACGCAACGCTTAAGCTTCATAATGGCCGAGCTAAGGATCATGAGGGCCTATGCACAGAGTTTGTTGCCTATGGCATCAAAACTCTAGCCCCAATCCTGGCAACGCTGTTCAATGAAGCTGTCTGCCACGGGTTCCCCAGAGCCTGGACCCTGAACACTATCACCCCCATCCACAAAGCAGCAGATCCCATGGATCCAGGGAATTACAAGACCATCATGATTGGACATGTTATGTCCAAGATCTATGCATCAGTGTTAGATGGCGAGGTCAGTGCTCGCGCAGAGATACAGGGGCTCAGGGCATCTGGACAGGCCGGTTTTAGGACGGATCACTCGACTTACGATCACATTTTTACACTTCGAGGAATCATTGAGGAGGCCAGACACAGGAGACAGAGAGTATACTGCTGCTTTGTGGATTTTCGCAAGGCATTCGACACCGTTCCCCGTGCTCGACTCGTCAGACGCCTGCAGGAGTTAGGTTACGACTCAGAGGTTATCTAGGCAGTAGTAGCTCTCTATGAGCGGGTGATGGGCCAGGTCAGGATTGGCACCAGCTGGACCTTAGAGATCACGAGCACTATCGGAGTCAAACAAGGATGTCCTTTGTCACCGACTCTCTTTGGTCTCTACATCGACGAGCTCGAGACCACCATCAGGACACTCGGAGGTGCAGGTTGCTCTCTTGCGGAGGCTGTCATCTAGATTCTCCTATACGCAGACGATGTAGTACTACTATCCTCTTCTGCTACTGGTCTTCAGTGACATCTGGATGGACTTCAGGTCTTCTGTGATACCCATGACTTGAAGGTCAACCTTGGGAAAACCAAGGTGATGATCTTGAACACTTCCAGACCGGCTATGCACCGAGAGCAGTTCCTCTTCACCGGAGACCCTGTTGAGATAGTTGACTCTTATACATACTTGGGCGTTGTCTTCTCCGGCCCGATCCTCACGATGCGCCCGGCCATGCATGCCAGGATCAGTCGAGGCTATGCCGCTCTTGCCAGGCTGGAGCGACAGTGCTACCACTCCCACTTCTAGGACCCGCGGACCAAGTCTCTTCTTTTTGATTCTTTGGTCCGCCTAGCAGGCATGTACGGTAGTCCGTGTTGGGGAGCCGATCTTTCAGATACAGAGTGGGCTCGAGTCGAGCGGCTACAGATACTGATGTTTGCTCGGATGATCCGTAGCAAACCATCGGTACCCCACCAGATCATTCTAGCAGAGTTCGGCGCTTCACCCCTACAGCTCGATGCGGCCTTTCAGACTATCACCTACACAGAGTCAGGGATTTCAGCTCCTCCGACGGTCGCCTCCACCTACCTTGGCTAGCCCTATCCTCCTCTATGGCCTTATCCGCTGATGGGGACCAGCGATGCTGGTATAGTCGTCTTTCCAGTTGGTTCACCCGACTGGGCCTTGACTTGGATCGATTGCCTCCTTTTCAGTACAGCCTCGACGCTCCACCATCTCCCTTCTCCCCCACTGACCAGGAGGTCAACCGGATCATTCGAGCGGATCTGCTCCAGCTCCACACTTGGCGGAGATGGTTTCTTCACCCCGAGCTTCTTGTGAAGCTCGACTTTTATCGCCGACACTGCCTCCAGATTTCACAGGAGGGCTTCATCACACCTCCGGGTTACACACAGCTTCATCTACCGCATGCACTCCGGATCTCCCTCGGTCAGTTTAGGGTCTCGTCACACCGATTACGGATTGAGAGCGGACGCGCAGAGGGTATCCCACGAGAGGGCCGTATCTGCTCGCTTTGCGACCTATAGGAGATCTAGTCAGAGGAGCACTTTGCTTTCAGATGCCCCATCTACTATGCCATTCGAGGCCGGTACCACTGCCTCTTCCGCGACAGATTCGGCCCCCTCTCACACATGCTGCAGTTCCCGGACCAGCGATGCCTAGCCGCTTTCCCACATCGGATGACTCGCCACCGAGATGCCTCTCTCCGAGCACGGCGACACCCTTAGCACACACAGCGTGAGGACAGCCAGCGACCCATCAGTGATTTCTTCCAGTCACAGGATACCTCTTCTCGGTCTAGCCGACGACGCGGACGTGAGCGAGAGCCAGAGCCACGGCAGTTGCACCAGCGGACCGACTCACACATCCGGATCCATGACATCTCGTCTTTGCTCTCTGCCCGCCCCACCGGGGTTACCATTGCCCTTATACCCAGGGTCACCCGCCGCCCTCGACGACCGAGCTCGACTAGGCTGTGTGACGTTAGAGGCCAATCATCCATTGCAGGGTTTTTTCCGGCCTCCCATTTGACGGCCCCTCTGTGATTGGCCTCTGACGATCACCACGTGCACATATATATATTGTATCTCCCCCCCTTGGCTTATTTTGGGTTTTTTGTATCATCTCGAGGTAGACACATATTTTTTGTATCAGGACTTGACACACCGTCCTTCATAACCCCCTTTTTAGAAACGGTTGGCTGGCCCGTTTTGAGACCGCCACCGTTCTGCCCATTGTATCAGTTATCTTTAGTCTCATAGACCTTCACGGTCTCCCGAAGACTTTAATAAACTTTCTTTCTTTCTGGTTGGCTGGCCCGTTTTGAGACCGCCACCGTTCTGCCCATTGTATCAGTTATCTTTAGTCTCATAGACCTTCACGGTCTCCCGAAGACTTTAATAAACTTTCTTTCTTTCTGCTGCGTCCTGCTCTCCTGTGAGTGTGACCTTCAAGAGACCTGCTAGGAGAATTGGAGTATGACTCCCCACTAGCTGTAGAAGACAAGCTACGTGTTCTCCTGCAAGAGCGACGGGACCGTCTTCTGCCTTCATGGCGTGACGAGGAAGACCTGCGGGAATGCGTGTGATGACTGCATTCACGGTTTCATCTCCCTCTTTCTTCCACTGACCTGTCCCTTTCCAAGGGCAAAGCAGGTCCTTCGACAGGAGGATTGACTAAACTTTGGAACAGGGGATCTTGCCTAGCCTCTGCCAGTTCAGCAAGTAATTTCTTGTACCGTTCTTCTTTACTTCCCTTCTGTCCTACTGGCACGGGTTCTTGTGAAGCCATTGTGCATATATAGTGAAGTGCATCTGCTGCCTCTTTGTCCACTGCTCTTTTACCTGGATGGTTTCTCAGCAATCTGCAGGCATAAGAATCCTCAGATTCAGAAGTGTACAGGCATACCTTGACTTTGGATTTACTGTTGTCCTTGCATGTCAAATACCCTTGCACAGGCTGTCCCTACAGCTTCAGATCTTCTGACTGAACTGTCCTGGCATTACTTTTTTTTTTCTCACTCAGATGTTTATCCACAAAGCATATGCGCCTAGTATACCCAATAGCCAAGTGCTGAGTGACTGTCACTTTCTCAACAGAGCAAAAAAAAATTAAATGTCCTGTTGAAACTGCACCTTCAAGGTTGCATCATTTAATTCTTACAGGTCTTGCTGTACCGAAGGAGTGCAATAGTGCTTCTTCAACAATTCACTTTAGTTAATCACTTGCATGCAACTTCAATAGCACACAGTTGAATGCTAAAATCAATCAGTGCATTTGAACAGATTTCTTGCACAGTTCGACCGACAAGACATTCACACTTCTTCTTTGCATCGTTTTCTGTCAATAGACACGTTCTGTGTATATGTTATTGTCGTCAAGCTGTTCACACTGCTATAACTTATCCAATGACCAAGTGGTTGACACTATTGAATATTATAAGATGTACCATGCAGGCCTGTATCGGGTAGTTCCCCTGTTCACCCTTGATATACACGATCACCTCAGAAGCACAACGTCAGATTATCGCGATTTTAATTCCCTTTATCGCGATTGATATCTGGTCGCTTTTTCTTCCGTTATCTGAATCAACTTTTGTAATCACTTCGTAGGTTCTGATCACAAGTTTTTTTTTCCTACTTAGACACTCCTGTGCGTCGCGCTTTCTATTTCTTCACAGGGATTATCTGATATCTGAATTGCAACACGACTATCTTTGCATATGCCCCTTCGCGATAGTCTGTTCTTCTCGATTTGGGGAAGAATTCTGTTGCACGTGCCTTGAGCAATGGCACCTAGTCGACTTCGCTCGGTACAGACGTATAATCTATTTTCTTCCTTAGGAAGGTGTCGCATCTTCAGGGACTCGTCCCCAATTTCTATCGGGGCCTAAATTTTTCTAAGATTCCTCAATTCACAGTCGCGGCACATTTACATCCGTCACACAGAGAATTGTTCCCCACTTTTAATTCGGCAGTTTTTTGCACGCTCTATTTTTGAATGAGTCCAGAGCATCTCAAACTTCTCCAAAAGGAATTCTTAGAGAAGACGTCGTGGTGATATTCGCCTTAAAGAATTACTCACACACTGTCGCGATTGAGTGTTATGTCAGAATTTTTCGTTTCTGACTGTCGCGATGCTATTTCCTTCTGGGAATTGCTCCTTTTAATATGTCGCGATGCTTCTTTTTTTCCATGCATCTTCAAACCTCTTCGCTCTCAACTTTGTGTGTCAAGCATCTACCCCCTTCACTTGCACGTTGATTATTGCTGTTCTAGGCATCTTCCCCCACAATCACTTCATGATTTTTGACGAAGGCATCCTGCTGAACAACATTTCTGCTCCAATTTCTGTCGATTCCCAAAAAGGGGCTTTTTCTCAGAAATGCTTCTGCACGATAATTGTTCTCAGAGTACTTCCCAAAACCATTGTGATTCGAGAGAAGCACAGAACTGAGCTCTGATACCACTAAAACCACACAGGCAGCTCCATTTCAAGATTACAGACACAAAATTACACAAATTGCAGCACGACCTTTTTTTTTTTTTCTTTCGTGTTGCTTTTCTCTACTTCCTGCTCAGCATGCATTTGAAAGTACACGACACCCCGACTAGGATCTAGGGCAACTGCATCACTGGATCCCCCCTTGCGGGTTTGTATTAATTGCAAGAAAGATCAATTGCAAAGAAATCGTGCTGTAGCAGCCTGTAGCAGTCCAAAAGCTAGACTAGATTCTTTACAAGAGGTGAGGCTTATCTCAAAACCTCCAAAAATAGTAACTGGTCACATGCTTAAACCTTGGTCTCTAATTGCTAGGTACAAGCCACCCAGCTAGCCACACACACCGACTCTAGAATTCTTTTGCACGCCCTCGGTCACATGGGCCTAGGCAAACTGGTGCGTGGGTCCCGCTCTTTAAGAATCTCTTTTAATTCACCCGGGTACCTGTAACAATACTAATGGCACCATAACAAGCGCACATTAATTGTTAGCCTTGCATGCATTTTTAAAAATAATAAACTTGACTAATCCTAGTCACAGTGGGCGTCCCCACACACATATATGTGCACATAATAATATATATACTTGGTTGACTCAAAGTCAATCCACTTTGACCATGGTCAAACTTCTTTGACTGAGGTCAAAGACCTTTGACCGAGGTCAATCCTTTTGACCGAAGTCACATCGAGTTTTTGGATGATTTAATATCAATCCCTTGGGCTGGTTCCCCATTAAAACTTTCAGGATTTCTGGATTAAACCACTTGGGTCCAGTGCCCCTTTTTATTTTTCTCTCCGGATTTCTGGAATCAAACCACTTGGGTCCGGGTCCCATTCCTTGTTCTCTGGATTTTCTGGAATTTAAACCACTTGGGTCCAGTGTCCCACTCTTGGAATCCTCCAAGTCATTTTTAACTTTGACCGGGTCACTTTGACTTTGACCGGGTCACTAGCACATTAAATAGTGCTTCTTGGAAATCCTCCCCTTTTTATACTTAGAATCCTCTAAGTCTTTCGGAATCCTCCGAACTCTTTGACTTTAATTAAATCATTAATTAAAAGTCAACTTGACTTTGATCATTAAAAAGATCCTTTGACTGAAGTCAAACTTAGTCAAAACTTGGTCAATGCTTTATTAATCTTGGGATATCAATAAATGGTGACACAAGCCCTAGTATCAGTTGTGTCGTCTATACCCACCCAAAAAAAGTTGTGGATCAGCCTCCGCAACTGCACCACGCAAGCCCACAAAAAATACCAGTAGGAGGCCACGTACCAGGCCATAGCCAGAATGACCTAGTTCACCACTAGGGCACATCCTGTTAGAGAAAGGTTGGCACTACTCCAGAATGCACGCTTCCTACGGATGGAGTCAAGGATCGGAAGGAATTGCTAAGCTGGGGTAATGCCAAGGCCCGCCTAGAACCCTAACTACCGGAGAGTTCGCCCCCTGGGGATACACCTTAAGTCCCGCTGAGCTTGAGGCTAGGCCAGCACCCAGCTTACATCCTCGCCCAAGCATTTGTCTCCATAACAGTTATTGACCAGATTTGACTGCCACAACAAGTGGCCTCTTCGCTCAGGTAGAATCTCTTTTCACAAAGTCGTGTAGCCCCAGGGCCCTATGATACTTGAATAAAAGACATCACCTTGCTTCTCAATTCACTCTACAAGGTGCTGCAAGTAGGAGGGGTAGCACTGCTCCTCGCACTTTGCTACAAAGAGCTGCAATCAAAACATGGCTGCTCTAGGTACCATGATAGAAAAACATAAAACTTGAGGTGGTTCTGCTGCAGACCACTTGAAGAAATATGCGGAAGCTTATTGCCCAGATTGTGAGAGAAGCAAGAGATTCAAGTCATAGAGAGAACAATATACTGACAACCAGAAACATATTCCTTGAAGGAAGATCTATAGCAAAACAACAAATAATGTATCCACGAGTGTACACCGATTGCCTCCAAGGCTGACCCTATGTCTGTCGTAGATCTGTCCGCAAGGACTTAATGATCCTGCTTAGGTCTGCCCTGAGTGTCTGCAACAAAGAGTGCTGCTACTCATGAGTATGCGCCGAGTGCTCCACTAGGTCTGACCCTGTTTCTGTCCACCGAACCTTCCAACAAGTGGCAAGGACACACGTGAAATCGGCCTTCAACACATTTTGGAATGAGGCTGCTGCAGCAGCACTGTGAAGGAAACATGGCAGGAGTGGCAGCAGATGAACTCTGTCAGATGATGTGTTTAAAATGAGGATGGGCAGCAAAGGCCCCTCTTATAGGGCTTAAGGGAGTGGCCAATCAGCCCCTTGGTTGGCCAAGTACTGACCAGTCATGGTTGGTGAATAGGGCAGACCTGACCAGCCCTGGGGTTGACTTGGCTATCAACCAGTTTTGGCTGGTTTGCCAGCCTGCTTTGGCTGGCCTTTAGCTGGGGTTATAGGCCTACCTCCTATCCCCCTTTTTCTTCCTTTATGCAGGTCACTTAGGCATCTTTTCTGCCAGCTTATTTCCTGGCCCCTGTGGCCTTTTTTCCCCCATCCTCCTGGTCACGTGGAACGGTAAACTCAATCACGGTCTTACACCTGGTGAGCAGAGCCTCCACCTGATCCCTTGTACAAGTTTCGAGAGTTTCAATCTTGTTCTTTCAGCGGTTTTTCTGAAGTCATTAAAGAAGCAAAGCAACAGAGTATCTTTCTCTAGAGGACCTTCTGAAGTTGCACTATTAAGAGCTGCTTATTGCCTGTGAAGTATTTGGGCATAAAGCCTGTTTTAACCCAGGTGGAGATTTTCCTCCATTGAAGTTGTGTACTTTTTCTGTAAGGTTAATTTCTTTGCATATTAGCTGATTCTTTTGTTTAATTTTACACACTTTTTTTTTGGGTTGGAATCCATTTGCTATCATATTACAAGAGGCATTTGTCAGTAAAGGGAGATGTAGTTACAAAATCAGAAAATTTTCATTGTATGACAAGTAAGTAGGATACTCCAGAGGCTGGACCTTCAAAACAATCGAACAACAATTGGCATAAAGATGCCCCTGAAGAAAGGATATTTGGCAATGGGGGGATCACCAAAGACTCTATGTGGGTGCATGTACACAAATATACATGTATGCACTTAGAGATAGAGATGTATATAATAAGGTCTGCAGGGAGGGAGATGTATATAGATTCAACTCGACCTTCATGCCACTGAAAACGAAAATCGAACTCAATACGCGATGCTGAAGGTTTATATAGTATAATGATCTTTGAGGAAGAAAGAGCCATGCGTAATATTTTGGGATGAGCTCAGGAAGATGGTATCCTTAGTATCATTGACAAAATCATATTTTCTTGCTTCAGGGGTAAACAAAAGCGTGGTCGGACACAATCCAGGGATGGAAAGAGGATTAAACAAGCGAATGAGCAAGACCTTGCTGATGATGCTGTTGATGGCGGGTCACGATTATGAGTAATCTTCAGCATAGAGACCAATATTAACTGAAGAGTTCCCCCTCTTACATCTTGGGACTAATAAAATGTTAATTTAGGTTGTGCAAGCTAGCTCATAAGTAGTAAGTTGAGTAAAGTTTCTGTTTTACTGTATCAAAGTAACCCAAAAGTAGACATTTCGAGCCCATTTATGTTGCTTATTATAGGCACATCCACCTGATGCAAAGTGCTCGGTGTTCCATTCCACCTGAACCTGGTTCATTTCTGTATGTGTCAGCAGCTGCACAAGAAGGGGGAGTATGTTTTTTGCTTTGATAACAATCTGCTTGACGTTTGTACATCTGTTTTGGCAATAGAAGGTCCTGGAGAACTTTATACAGGTGCATGCAAAGGGTGATAGAAGAATGGTTTTTATTATGAAGTAAGTAAAGGTACACTGCATAATCTTTACTGTGTGTTGATCATGTGAATTTATTTGTACCATATTCTGCTCATTGTTATTGCACGGTTTCAAATGTTATGGGAATTACCAATCTTCAAGTCTATTCACAAAGAGAGGCTGACAATCATACGAGCGACAGCGATTATATCCTAACATGCATCACGAGATATGTGGCTCATGGAGAGTAAGATCTTATATATATATATATATAGATAGAGAGAGAGAGAGAGAGAGAGAGAGAGAGAGAGAGAGAGAGAGAGGATATGATATATTAAGAGTCTTTCAGGATCTATGGGACTGGTGACCGCTATCAACAAATAGTGATCTATAACTAGTACTTGTTGAGCCAGCTTGTGTGCTAGTTCAAGTACTCGGTTGTGGATTAGCTTGTTGCTCTAATAGATTTTTCAGGTTTCCTTTTTTTTCATCACAGCTTCCTTTGATGTGTGCATATGCTCAGCATCTTAGGATGCTGATTTTCCACCTCCTCTGTGGGGCAGAATCTGCATATTCTTTCTTCTCTTGGGACCCTAGGTCTTGCCCACCTTCCCTTCTCCACCTCTAGATCATGTGAGTTAGTTCTCATTTTACATGTTAGATGTCTCTTAAACATTGATATGTCTTCTCCAAGATATTTGTGTATTAGATTAATTTCTAATTTGTAAAACTGCATGCTTTTCCCTGGGTCTTGCAATAATTTTAGTAGCATCTTCCGTATCACTAACTCTTGATCCCACATGCATCCTCTAGTATATCCACAGCTGTTATGCCCCACAATTCCATCCCATCTGGGTGCCATAGTGGTTTGTGTAGCTTCCAATGCCTCGTGAGTTTTCCCAACTTTGTTGAGGTAAGCCATGTAACCCCCAATTCCCCTATGAGAAATCTTCTATGTAGAGTTTCTATTCTTTTCCAATAGGCCCTAGAGGGCCTAGGAGCCCATGCTTGGAAATCCATAAAGGGTCATTGTTTGTAAATGCTTAGTGTATAGTAATTTTCTCATTTCCCGTTCCATAGGTGTGGCTTCTTGCACTTATTTTGGAAGCTGTACAAAGCTTTCAAACCCCAAGATTCTTCTTTCTACACATGCATTCCACTTGTAGTTATCAGAAAATTCCAGCCCTAGATATTTGTACAAGTTGATTGTTCCAAAAGGCTCCCCTTCAAAAGTCACATCAATCTGTTTATTGTGAGTTCCAATTACCATGAATTTGTCTTGGCTATGTTGACCAGCAATGCTGAATGATTGTAGAAGACCCCCAGTGCATACAAATGTGCTTGCATTTTTTGCTGAGCTTTTGTGGAGAACATCATCTACGTAAGGCATAACATGCCACATGGACTCCCTTTCCTCTGTTTATCTTGATCTATAAAGAGGCCGAATATAGTTTGTGAGAGGGGGCAACCCTGTTTGACCCCTATGTCATGGCTTATTATAACCTTTCCTTTGGAACATGATTCATCTACTAGTGCTCTGCTAACAACTAGCACTTTCTTGTAGAGCTTGGATGTGGCTTCTGTGACTTCCAAAGGGTCGTGAACTCTTTCAAGTCTTGCCCATAATTTCTTACAAGGTAGTATCTCAAAGGCTTTCTTGAAGTCTACAAAGCAACAATAGATGTCCCCTTTCCTGTCCTCCATTGCTTCTCTTATGGCTACTTGAAGGTCTATTGTTGAATGCTTGAGACAGAAACGTGCCTGCCTTATTCCTTATTCCTTCTGCCTTTGCCCATCCACCGATTTATTATTCGAGTATGGTTCCATATAGGTTTGTCCATCATGTTACTTACCATGATGGTTCGGTAGTTTTTAGCCATCTTGCTGTCCCCTCCATTTTGGATTGATATGATCTTGCTAGTTCTCCTTTCCTTTCAAATGCTTATTCTTAAGCTTGGTAAGCATTTTCTTCATACCCCAATGTGGGAGGACAATAGGTACTCTCCATGACTTCTTAGGTGCTTGAGCTAGAACATATCCACCCCATTCTAGTATTTCAGCGACTATACCTCGTGTTTTTGGGGCCTTTCCATTTGATAGCTTTTCTTCTGTTATGACATTATGTGTTGACTTGGTAGAGAAGTCGTGAGTGACCCTCTTCTTCGTCCCTCTTGAAGAGGTCTTTGATATATTGGGTCATGTCCCTCTCATGTTGATTGTTGCCATATAATTTCTAAAAGAACTTTCGGGGGTTCCGTTTTAGCCTCTCGAAACTCTGAAGTTGCTTTCTCTTGTGAAAATTCTTGTTTTGGTCCTCACTATCTGTTTGTAGACCTTGGCTTTACCCTCCCTCTCATTTGCGTTTGCTGGTTTCCATTCTCTGTGTGTTCTTAGTCATACCAGTGGTCGTAGGGCATGCCTTTGGTCCTCCTCGTTGCAAAATATGCATGGGGTTTTCAATAGTATTTATGTGATACATTTATCCATTGCTTTGCATGTAGAGCGCATCTTACGTTGATAGAGACAAAATGAAATGGGGAAAACAAAAAACAGGAAAAGCTCTGGACCTTGGTAACTGAAAACATTGTACCACCTCTACTCACAAGATATCTTCCTCACCGCAAAATTCAAAATGGTAAATACATTCAGGAAGATCCTCCTCCTCAGGTAGTGTAATATCAGCCCACTCTTCATCTCTAACTCTCAATAACAAAGACCAGGTGTCACCATGGACTTCCGAGAATAAAAATTTAATATAGAAATCATCACTGAAGAAAATTTCTCTAACTTCATTGTCAAGCTCAAGTGATAAAATCATATCCAAACATAAGAGAATAAGAAAACCTTTTTTTTGTAGCCATTGATGTCGGAAATCTTTGAGGGATCAGCTTCAGTGTAGGTTAATAAGGCATGAGCACATGCTCCTGACCGGGGCAGGGTATCCAGACCATAACATAAATAACTGTGACGCTGACTCCCATGATCAAGACTGATAGAGAATCATAAAATAATAGCCTCATAAGTCACCTTCGTATTAGTACAAAAAAACCACAGCAACAAAAGACCAAAACAGAGATGGCTTGATAGAATCAACCACACCATGCACCAAGAAGCCTTGTCATGAGCAGACCCAATGAAACTCCAATGAGACACCCTCAACGTTGGACTTCCTCAATGTTTCCACCAAAATGCTCAATAATTTACTGACGATTCAGTAGCACAATTAAAGATAGCACGAGCTTTAGCAAACAACTTCCTCATTTCAGAAAACACCTTTCAGCTCCACGATGGTCCCTTCTCTTCATGATCGACAGAAAAGTTCAGTCACCTTCATCTTGTGTACACCAATGAGCATTTCCCTCAACTATCTTCATGCGTGGATAAAATCCTAGGAAATTGTTTTACTCCTCAAACAAGATCAACAATCATTGCTTGTCTTTAATCTACATGTGATCATCTTCGTTGATATGAAACATGGATGAAGTCTTCTCTGCGCAATCACATCATCACGTCTCTTTCCTCTCGATCGTTCTTGCAGGAGACTCTCTTCACACTCTACCCACTCCTCCTAGTTGCCTCCTCTGAACCCATCATTCTCCAAGAGTATTCCGTTTTTTTCAAGCACGGGTAGGCCAACAAAATAGCAGATGATCCTTTCATACTTCCCCACGCATAGGTGCGAGTGCTCAGAATTGACTATCTCCAAAGGAAAGGAAGAAAAAAAATCACGTCACTCGTCGTTCAGTTGTAATTCGTATGAGACGTCTTTGTCCACGAGATTCTCCACCTTGACATTCTTCATTGCTGTAGGCCCACACAAGCTTACTTTCATTATCTTAACATTGTACTTCTTCAACCGTAAACCATTTACCCTATTTTTGTGCATGGCTCCAACCAAATCTTCTAGTTGATATGAACCATGGGTAAACTTTTTCTTCACCCGAAATGACCCCTCCCATTTCGTCATAAATCTTGTCTTGAAAGTAAAATCCAGCTTGCTATCATACCGTAGAACTAAATCTCCTTCTCTGATTTCCTTATCTTTGAACTTTTGATTTGCTCTTCATTGATTCCTCTCTTGAGTTAATGCATAATGCTCTACAGCTTTTAACCTATCCAATTGCGCTTCCTGCATATCCAACAATCTATTTTCATAAGCAACATTTGACTTCTCAATTAACTTCATCAACATTTGAAGCGCTGGAATTTCCACCTCTAGTGGTAGTAATGCTTCTTTATCAAACACTAAATGAAATGGTGAGTACTGCATTCCTTCTTTCATTGCAACCCTATATGCCCATAAAGCCCAAGGCAAAGCCACATCCCAACTTTTCTCATGCGTTTTCATCATTTTGCCAATTACCTTTGTCACTTCCCAACTAAAATATTCATTCATAGCATTGCATTGTGGATAATACGGACTAGCATACATGTGTTTGATTTTTAGCTTATCACACAACATGTCCATCAATTCACTTCTAAAACCAAGTCCTTTATCAGAAACCAGCTCCAAGGGTACACCAAATCGGCAACAAATATCCTCATAGATAAATTTACATATTGACTTGGCATTGGTAACCCGTACTACTTTTACTCCGGCCCATCGAGACAAATAATCAACTACAATAAGTATATAACAATTCCCTCTAGCAATCATGGGCAAAGGCCTAATGGCATCAATTTCCCATTTATCAAAAATGTTATATGCAATTATAATGTTTCTAAGTTCTGGATGAAAAACCCTCTTCCCCATCTGATGACACTAAAAACAAGACTTACACCAATGACAGATGTCTCTCTACAAAGAAGGCATATCCTTTTGTCAAAATTTTTATTAACATTATTTTGAAGGCAAAATGTCTCCCACAAATACCTTCATGGTTGGCCTCTAGTATGTGCAAAATCTCCTCATGCCAAGGTATCCTCTTGAGAATTAAATCAGCCCCTTTCATAAACAAGACATCATCTATCAAACAATAAGGTTGGCATGATTTCACAAAGCTATATATTTTCTGCTTCAGAACTTCATTTGGAACTTTGTCAGTCATAAAAAAATACTCTTCTTTAACCAAGAAGTCTTTTCCTCTGTAAAGTGGCTCTGGCACTTTGATTGCATTCACATGTTTCTCTTCTAATCCTTGGGCAACATCATGAGTCTCCGCATTCTGACTCCTCATCACATGTTGCAATGTCCAAGCATCAAGTTGACCTAACAATCTTTTTATAATATTCATTCATTTCTTAAGATGTAAATGTTTTGTCTTCCAAACACCTAAGATTTGCTTGACAATTAATAAAGCATTACCTTTGATTACTAATCTCTTAATGCCCAAGCTAATACAGGTCCTTAGTCCTTCATACAAAGCTGAGTACTTTGCTTCATTGTTGCTGCCCACCCTTAGCTAAATACTTCTTTTCTGAATTTGCTTACCCCCAAGGTCATAGATAACAATGCCGCCTATTGCTTGATTTATACTCTTCCAGAAAGAACCATCAAAAAATAAAACATGAGAATCTTGCAGTATCTCTTCCTCCCTAGCTGTATGTTCTTCAATCTCCTTTACTAAAATCGGACCATCTTTATATGTAAGCAAATCAGCTAGTGATGCCCTGGTAGAGTCCTCAATAAAGAAGGTAAATGAATGCTCATGTAATTCAGTTACCCATTTAACCATGCATCTAGAAAGATTAGTATTATTCAATAACTGTGGAAGCAAAGTGCAACTAGTAAGCACTATAAAAGGCTGAGGCAAAAGTTAAGATGCTTACTCTCTCCAACTTATGACCTTTCACTACTTCACACTCATCCCACTTAATGACAAACACTAATTTTCCATTGCAATCTAAAGAGACAATAAACAGCCATCAATTCTATGTATAAATATGAAAATCAACAAGATTTCTTGTGAAAACACATTATCAAATACGTTGCACACCTCCTACTTTCATTCTATAGAAGTTGACGATGACATTTTGAACCTTTTGCACATCTAAGAAAACATTATTGTACTCTATGTATTGAAATATATTGGCATGTTTATTCTTATACTTTTTTTGTCATCCTATGCTCTTTGGAAGTGGAGCTCTGCATATCTCCATTGTATCCATTATATGAATAAGACCCCCCAACAAGTCTTGCACATCAGAATTTGAGCTTTTCCTTGATTCTTTAACATGATATAGTCTCAGTAACAATGGATTCTTTAAACCACGAGTACGAAGTGCATTTAGAAAGACACTATACATTGCCATGTATCCTTGCTTGTTAATCTCCAATGTGTCACAAGCT
Organism: Dipteris shenzhenensis; assembly: GCF_047967505.1. NCBI lineage: Eukaryota > Viridiplantae > Streptophyta > Polypodiopsida > Gleicheniales > Dipteridaceae > Dipteris > Dipteris shenzhenensis. Next base: position 55,217,551 of record NC_141608.1, read on the forward strand.
TGCACTACCTCGAAAGGATCGACTATGGACTTCAAATCGTGTTGAAATGTGCAATGTCCAATTGTTGGGATATTGTATTGGTACCCTAGAGGGGTATCATTGTGGGAATTATGGTAGCCACACAAGAGGATGTGGACTACATGAATGGATGTGGGACATTGGTCACACAAGTTGGATGTGGATCAGAGGATGCCACATAGTAGGCTTATGCCTTGAGACTCTCTATATAAGAGGTCTATTATTGTATTGTTCATAAAGCATTGGAATACATTGTTGAGTGTTGCTTATTTGGTGTATCTCTCTCATGGATTATTTAGTTTGGTTTGATCCTCCGTAGCATTGCACTAATCTTGCATTGCCCTAGGCTTAGTGGCGGTCTCATTCAGTTTCTTATCACACAGTTGATTAATCACCACTCTTCTTAGCTCTGAAATAGTACAACATACATTTGAAAGCTAGTCCACACCCCCACTAGGATCGAGGGCAACTGCTTTCCTGGATCCCCCCTTGCGGGTTTGGTATTATTGCAAGAAAGTTTTATTACAAGTAACTGCAGAAGCAGCCTGTCTTCCAAAATCCTCTCTCTCTCTCTCTCTCTCTCTCTCCCCCTCTCTCTCTCTCTCTCCACTTTGTCATCAAGGAGATGAGGCAATTGATATTGTGCTACAGGATCCAAGCTCGTGTCACATAAAAAATGACAAATACACTCCACATGATTGCTTATTTGATACATCAAAGTATTTAATAGGGGTTCAATTTGTAAGAAAACAATACAACATCTGTGCTCAACAGATAACAGGATCTCGTGCGCAAGAGAGAAAAGCAGATAGTATGTTTTTGAGTCACTTTATGTCTAAGCATCTTACCCTTTTGAGTGTAGTTTAAGCTATCACTGATTCTATGATCCTAGGGGTTTAGTGTTTGGATTTAAGATTTGTTTCTCTTTAATGTGAATTATTTACCCTTTTAAGTATAGTTTGAGCTATCACTCACTCTATGATCATAGGGGTTTAGTGTTTGGATTTAAGATTTGTTTCTCATTAACATGATTTACCCTTTTGAGTGTAGTTTGAGCTATTACTCATTCTATGCTCCTAAGTTTAGTAACTTTTGAGGGAGAGCCATCCTTAAGTGCTACTCTATTACCCTATAGGTAGTTTTACTGCTCTCGTAATTGTTTGGTTCTTGACTGGACCTGCTCAGGATCCTCATGAGGATCCTAAAATTAGTTTTTTGAGGGTTTCTAGCCAAACTAATCTGGGTGAAAATTCATTTGCTTGGAAGCGCCTTTTAGGATCCGCGAGATAATCCTAAGATGAACCTTGTGATGATTTTATGTGATGGTTCCGATTCAAAGTAGTATTCTATTGACTATGAGAATAAATTCAAGCACTGGTTGACCACCCTCATGACCCAGTCGAGGATCTTGGAGGGGACTTGTTTGATGAAATTTTGCAATTTTAGTATTAAGGCAATAATGAGGAGCACTTTTGGGTCACTTGGGTTTCTCTGGTATCAGTTTGCCTTGGATTCATGATCTTTGTGAGGATCCTAGAAATGATCCAAACCGATACTGAATTGGAATGGTCATTGGGTTTCTTGTTGTATGCGGGTGATGTTTTGACTCTCAGTGAAAGATCCTTGAAATTTGTTTTCAACCCAATTAGTTGGTTCCTTAATCACTTTCAGGTGTAAAGGAGCGAGGGCACAAACCTAAAATTCATCAAAATGGTGCTATAACATTATGTTAGGATCCGTGCAAGGACCTTGAGATGAGCTTTAGAAGTGATAAAAAAAGTCTCAACATTGTTAAGAGGTAGAAAAGATACAAAATGGGTAGTTTGGTGCAAGGTCATGATCCACATGAGCATCTTCACTTGGCCTGATGCTTAACTGAAAAGAGTACAAAGATAAAAAAATGCCTTAGGAAATCCACAATTGAAACTTGGTGACAATTCAGATATAATCAAAAGCTATCAGAATATCTTGAATTCCAGACTATTTTTGACTAATGTCAGAGAGGTAGGTGGATGCCAGGATGGAACAAGTTATAGGTCATTGTGTTAGCTTGTATGTGAACATAGGTGTAAGGTTGTACATGAACATAGGATCCACACCATGATCTTCAAGGTCTTTCCAAAGATCTTGGCAAGATCTTTGTGACTCTTTCTTTGACAGACTTTCAACTCGAGAATCGACTAAAATTCAAATTTTCTTACAAATTTTAGGTGGGTCTCATTGAGGTGTACACTTTTCCTTTTTACTGCATCTGGATCCGAGTTGAGGTGCCAAGATTTGTAAGGATTTATGCGAGCATTTGATGCGATTATTTTTAGCCGATGTCATCGTTATGGGCACCGAATCAGTTCCGATGTGGAGATATTTGGTACGATGTTGTCAGATGGGATGTGGGCTACATTTTTATTTTTACGGGATCTCGATCCGAGCCCATGTGGGACAATTATGATCCGATTTGGGATTGCACGGGGCATGCCATTGGGCCGCATTGGAGTGACAGAAGTTCGGTAGCATCCGCGGTTGACATATTGTTGTGGGTACTCGTGACAGATTGGGGTAACCTCGACCCGATGCGGTGGCCACAAGTGTACGCATTGAGGCACAATTTTTGAGTGTCGAGAGAGATTCAAAAGATAGCAAAAAGTGTGGTGTTTTGTGTGGATAAGGGAGATTAGGGATTATCTTGGGGAAAATCCATCCCCCAATCCCCTCCCACCACTCACCACTTGGCACAGGATGGGGGGAAGATGTCATTGGGGGAAGGGTCTTTGTTTCATTGGGGGGGGGCAATTTTTCGACTTGGGGGCATCATTGTAGAGGGGGTTTTTGAAGCTTTTCATCCTCTCCAGTTCCATCTGTTGCTTCAGAAGCTTTTCCTTCACCTCCTTATGTAACTTCAATAGCTTCATATTTAGATCCTTCATCTTCTCCAAGTTCCCTTCTCCTTTTACCTTAGAAACAAGCTTCATCTTCAGCCCCACGATGAGTTTCATCTTTTGCTACAAGAAGCTTCACCTTCTTTGTCTTCCCATTGCCAACTCTTCTTCACGCTTTTGCTCTACTAGCCCGGTGTTGCACCTTCATTTTCATCTTCATCTTCTTCTCCTAAACCTGCCTATCGGAAAAGACTGTGCCTTCCTCTGTTTTCAACAACAACCCGTCTGATGGCTGTTGCATTCGGCTTCTTTCATGCATACTTGAAGGATCCCCTGTCGTGGAGGCACAAAACAAGAAGTTTTCAGCATCCATGGTGAGCAAGGTTTCTTAGACATACAGCAATCCCTCTTCTATGTCTCGACGCCTTAACTCAGATACGACTATTGAATTGGTGATAGAGATTCCTGCTGCATTCCACGTAATCCCTGCTTAGATGATTGCGAACATTGGAACTCAAGTACTCACCCCATTACTGCGAGCAACTCCTTTCATGTGTCAACCTTCAACTATGCCGATTCTCTTGAGGAGTACCGTGTTGTGGTGATAGAACTTCGATTGATAATAGGTTGTAATAATTGTTTGGAGCTCGTCTTGGGAGCTCTTGGTATGCCAGTGTAGCCGATTATGTCATGAGCACTTCCATCACCAATTCTGACATCAATTTCATTGCAGTTTTGACATCAATTTCGTCGTAGTTTTGGCATTAATCTCATCACAGTTTTAGCCATGTCCTCGTGCATTCGTTTCTTGCTTATCTGCCATGCTTGTCGCTTAACAGCTCCATGAATCTATCCTCAACTCCGTCGGCAGTTCGTTTCGTCCGTCATCAACTCCATTGTCGTCCGTCACCTCATTCGTCAATACCATCACCTACGTTTCCGTCAATTGCGTATGCTCATAGCTCCGTCATTTTGTGAGCTAAACTATCGACCAACTACTCAACAGTCCTATCTACGACATCTCCAACATCTAACGCGCGTGATTCCATCGCGGCACCTCTTTCCGTCGCGCGTTCCGTCGATGGATGCAGTCCGTCGGTCCTTTCGGCAAAGGTTAGTCTTTTTTTTTGCAAACCTTTATCAAGACCTTTGTTAAGAGCCCACCAATCGGTAAACGACACGTGGTGGCCTGTGAGTTTGACATGTGGACCAACCGATGATCGACACGTGGCAAACAATGTGGCAACCTATGGTTGCGACACGTGGTAGACGAGGTGGTAGCTTCTCCTTTCGACATGTGGCACCTAGCTAGGCAGCTAGCTAGGTTGTGACATGGTAGCTAGCTAGGCCCGACGGGTGTGGCAGCTAGCTAGGCTATGAGGTGGTAGTCAACTCAGTCAACAATTGACTTTGATTTGGACCATTTGACCTTGATCGACTTGATTTGGCATCCGACTGGCAGTTGGCATCCGGTTCAGTTGATTAACCAAGTTAGCTTGGCATCTTTTGAGCATATTCTACGAAATATTCCTTGAAAAAATTGGTTGGAAATTTCTTGTGTTCAAGTGATTTCCTGTGGTTTGGATTGCCATGGTTTAAAATTTGAATTTTTTGCATTCTGCTCATTGGAAATTGCCCTTAAGAATGCCGAAATGAAAAATACAAAAAAGCAACTTATGTTATTTTTTCATGCCGGATGTGCTTGTAATGTCTGATTTTTATTCCAAAATTTAACTAGGGTACTTGCTTTGTTAAACTAGCCAAATTACGGAAAACGGAACCCTAGTTTGTTGGATAGGCTAACGACACCGGAATGGAATTATTCAAAAAGCAAGTTATGCTTATTTTCTGTGCCAAAACTCTTGGTAACATCAAAACTTCATTCGGATGTAACCGTAGAGTACTTGCTTTGTAAAGTGAACCTGTAAATGGTGATTTTCCACACGGTACCAGTGTTTTGGTTTATGAACTCCTAAGCGAATGCTATCCTAAGGACTCCAGACATGAAAACATAATAAAAACCCTTTGTGTATAATGGTAGAGCAATATACGGTATGCATTGGTCATCGATTTCAATGAGAAAAGTGTAATTTTCAGTGGTTGATGCTTGCTTGATATGTGGATGTGCATGACATTTAAGCATTAATGCATGCAAAGAATTCAATTAACATTTGGACATTGGGATTACTAGGGTATAGGGGTATACATTGGGGGCATACATTCATTGGCATGAAATAGCACCCACATGTATGTTGCACATGAAAAGGGAAAGGACACCATTGTATCTTGCCGAATGCGGCATTGAGACCTTTTGCACAAACCTAATAAACAGTGAAAATCAACAATTTGATAGAGTCAGCTTATAGTTTGAGCGTCGACCCATTCATTGGGATTGAAACTGAGTGGAGGCAAATGGCTATTGAGGTAACATGGGACTTCTAGAATGTATTCCAATGTCTTGCAGAAGATAGCACTTAGGCGACGAAAGCGATCAATGTTGCCACGCATTATTTGCTCATGATGCTGAAGTGATCGGATCATTGTTCCTTGGATATTCCATTCTACACCAGAGTATGGTTCGATCATTGGCCAATGAATGGTGTGACCTCTATCCAGTGTATGTTGGCTTCCCATTTTTTACATCGTGGAACTGGATAGAACTTGGGATGGGTTCTAAGACAAGGAGATGTTGTGACGCCAAAAATTGATATTTTTAATTTGGCATTGGTATTGTTTTCTTCTATGTTTGATAAGAGTTTGAGTATCAAGTGATAGCCTAGATGATGTGTGGTATGTTGACTCAGGTGCATCAAACCACATGACAGGTCATGCAGAATGGATGTAGGATGTAAATTGGTAGGTTAGGTCAATTGATCCTAGTCATCATCCACATATATATTTTTTGGCGCAGTTGCCGAGGAGATAGTGAAGGTTAATGCCACATGTCTCTTGAGAGAGTAGTAAAGTCTTTTGGAAAAGTTTTTAATGTCCCAAATCTTTGTCGTGCCCTTGATCTTTGATTCTTAGCCTTTATATCCCTGAATCCACTTTTGCATTCCATTGCTCTTGAGAATAAAAGTGAGCTCATGATATTCTCCTTTAATGACACACTCATTTTATTTTGAATCCCTTTTCCTTGGGCAAGCTCCTCCATAATATGCTCATCATACTTGTTATGCAATTGTAGTGGCATACCATGATCTACCTCCCACGACTTGATGCCTCCAGATCCGAAATGCGAAGATCCAATGGTCTCCATCTAGATGCGTCGTGTCTCCACATGTTGCCTGCTCTTCATACCACCCTCTACTCCTTTATTTACCTCCTTCCACTTGTGTTTATGGGCAGTGGTAGGTTTCTCCATGGGATAGCCACCCGCCTCCTGATTTCCCAATCATCATACACGAGTTTCTTAAGGTGAGATCTTTTATTACTTAAGATCTCCCTTATTCGCGTCCTTTCCCATACATTTGAGAATGTCGCATGTGGGGGATTGGGGTACGGACTATGTACAACCTCTATCACCTCTCCAACTAATCGACTATTTTGATATTTAAATTTAATAAAACAATTTATGTGCAAATTTCACACTACCCCATGCATGAACTCCATTACCTCTTTCCCCCTTGCATCCATCAATATCTTGCCCCTATCCGTCACATCATAGTATATTTCTGCCTCCACCTCCTCCTCATCCTCACTATCTCTTCTAACTCTTCTCCTAGCGCGTGTCCTACCACTTCTCCCACCATAGCATCCACTGCATCCTCCACTCCCACTCTCTTTACTATGGCATCTACTCTGCTCTGTATTGTGGGTGGAGTCACGACTGGGGGATTGTACACATGACTGTGGACGTGACACAATTCATGACGATGGCTATGAGGGAGTACATGATGGTGGTTGTGAGTTCTGATGTGATGATGCTTGGGAGGGGGTGCATGAGTGTGTTTGGTAAGGGGTATGTCTCCTCAATGCACGTGGGAGAGGAGAAGCATGCCGTCTTGTTGGACTCGCAGGCACAGATGGCAGTGGAGTGACATTGGCACTCGAGAAGGGGGGTGGACCATACTAGGGAATCTAGGAGGGCGATGGGCATACATGTACTCTGTCAGCTCTACTAGGCCCAGTTGGTGCCCAAAATGAGCTAGCATCCCCACGAACCAAATGCCGTACACAAATGGATTGGATGAAGGACCTAGATTCATGAAGAATTCACACAAAAAAAAACATAGCATATAAATTTGATTCCACTCTCACATGTAAAAAAAAAAGCATAGCATGGAATCCCTCCTCCTCAATCTCACATATCAACACTACTTCTATTGAATTTTGTTTGTCAGATAGGTGTATGCTAGCACATTAGTCTCATTGATTCATTTACTTTTACTTACTCCCTTACCTTTTCCCCTTACCTTCTATTTCCCTCTTCCTTACCTCCTCTTACTTCTTTCCTTCTCTTCCTTATCTCCTCCTCTTACTTCTTACCTTCTCTTTCCCTTACTCCCTTACCTTCTCTTCCCCTCTTACTTCCTAACCTTCTCTTCCCCTCTTAATTCTTACCTTCTCTTCCCCTTACTCCCTTACCTTCTCTTGCCCTCTTCTTCCTACCTTCTCTTCCCCTCTTACTTCCTATCTTCTCTTCCCTTTGTTTCTCCCCTTAGCTTCCCCTTAACTTCTCTTCTTTATCTTCCCTTACCTTCCCCTTTCTTTCCTTACCTCCTCTACCTTTCTCCTTTTATAACAAATCTAATTTGTGACTAACAAAGAACAAAAACGAAATCGAAATCAAAACATATATAGGCAAGCAGCAAAAAACGAAGATAGAAACAAATGCATAGTTGCCTGTATGCATCTGTCAAGGAACTCGTCAAGAAACGAGTGTATGCATCTATCAAAAAACGTGTATATCTGCAAGAGACTGTGCAGACAGACTACACACAGAAATACACATGTTGCTACATGCGACCTACCGAAAACATTTTTTAAAAACCGCTGATCTCTGACAAATGTCCCTAAAACATCACACCAAACTTACATTTTCATATGCAAAAGTACACAAACAATTACTCAAAGTGTAGAGAAGGAAAGATGACAAAGGATAGAGACAATTGCATGAGAAAAAAAAGACATTTGCATAAAGAAAAGGAAGGAAAGAGACAAGATAAAGGACAAACTGACTCACCTCTAGAAAAGTGAGTCTTCTTTTTGGCTTTTGTGCTGAGGTTTCCTCCCTTGTGATCCTCCTTGCACTTGCCTTTCTTTGTCTGTTGGATGAGGGAAGATTTGGCGGTGATGAAGAAGAGGAAAGAAGTGAAAATGAAAGGTATTTGGGGTACCCTCTTCACTATGGACTCTACAAGGGCTTCCTTCCATGAGTTCCTCTCTCGGACCCCACTCAGCCATAGGGAGGATGAACTCTTTGTAATCTTTGACAAGACCTTAGATGTTCTCAGCACATACATGGGAGCTAGGGAGGACTTTGAGGAACTCATCTTGTACATTGCATACCAGCTTGATGAGTCCACAAAAAGATGGGTTCCCACATTGATTACCTTATGCTCATTCATGATTATGACTCTAGGTTTGATGAGCAGTTGCAACATTTCTGTGTGCAACTTCTTGAAGATGGGTTCAGGAATGTGGACCCAGATGTCCTCATTGATTTAGGCATTGTTGGAAACATAGGCACAAAGTTCCTTTCTTGGGAGATGACATTCATTTTCTTGCTCCATGAGGGACACTTGGATGAGGACAATTCATCCTCAAAATCTCCTTCCACTACCTCTACTACACTACATGTTCCTACAAAGGGCTCTAACTTCTATGAGGAGTTGCTTGTTGATTTGCAAAGAGAGGAGGAGGATGCATCCTAAGCGCTACAGCTACTCCTGCATGTTTCAGAGGACCGGCTAGTGTCACCAATGAGGCTTCCACATTGGGAACCCCCCCTGAGGTCCCTTCAATGGACATATGGTCCCTCTCTCCCCTCATTGTTGAAGGGCAACAATACCTCTTCCTCCATGACATTGAGACTCTTTTTAACTTATGGGAGGATGAGGCACTTAGGGTGCTATGTGGGTTTGATGTGGACACTAGCGTGGAAGAGCCTGCATTAGGGGAGAAGTGAGGTCTCAAAAGGGCCTCCAATTAGTGTTCCTAATTTCATGGGATTAGGGAGGATTTGAGGTGTACCAATGAGAGTGCTCCTTTTAGTGGGGCAATGCCATGTTGAGGTGGAAGGTGCAGGCAGCCTCTATTGGCTAGACCTCTTACACATGGGACCCTCTCCTTCTCCCCATTGGTCGTGTCTCTTACACAATGGCCCACTAGAACCCAACCCACTCCCCTCTAACCCATGTTTAACCCTCCTCCCATGTGTACCTTCCTTTGTTGATACCCACTTAGCATTCAAGAGGTTGCAGGTGCTAGCCTTTCCCTCCCTCCACATTTTGAACTTGTGGACCCCTTTCCACATCTCCCCTCCCTCCTGCTGCAGTTCTGCCTCCATTCTTGCACCTCTGTCCCTCTCCTGGGCATCCTTCTTCCTGCTCTTCCCACTGCAACTGCTTTTACTCCTCCCCTCATCCACGCCCTTCTTGCATGCCCCTCTCTTGCTGCTATTGCTGCTTCTGCTCCTCATCATCACTCCTCAACCATCTCTTTGCTAGACTTGTTTCTCCACAGGATCACCCCTCTGTTGCTGTTGCTCTTCCTTCTAACGTACAGTTGCCCTGCAATCATGGTGAGGGGAAACTCCACTAGGCCATCCAACATGGTGGCCTCATTTGTGCTCCACAACACCAAAGATGCAGGCGATGACTGGCTCCCTTGCACATACAGCTTGAACGACTGGATAATCATGAAAGGATTTGCCAAAGGTCCACATAGGCTTCCAAAGAACAAGAGAGGTGACATCTTACATGAGTGGAAGGGACGCATCTTGAAATTCAAGTTGGGGAAGAAGAGATGGCTTGCAAAGATGCAACATGTGTACATGGCAAAGGACATGTTATTGCCCCCATCAACAAATCAAAGACAGATACCTTTGCATTGTAAGTATGTTTTTATTAGTTTGATCTTTTGTCTCTTCCATATTCACATTGGATGGCTTGTTTTCCCATGACAGATATATTCCCTTTAGACTACGAAGAATGGGAACCACTTGAGTCATTCATTGGAAAGTTTGATGCGGTTCATGAAGATATAGGCAAGCTCTTGCATGATGGAGAGTCCTCCTCATCTTTGCAACAGAGAAATATGTACTGGTACAATGCATGTTACATTACTCCCAAAAGAAAAGCATCGTTTGGCCATCTTGAATCCATTGCAGCACCACAATTGGACGAGATTCACTGTGGCATGGAGGATGCCAAGACATTGACATCTTTCAAGGAAAAGATCAGAAAAGATATGGCCATGGCAATGAAGTTCACATTTGGATCCAAATGGTCCAAGTTATCTTGGTTTATGCCTTTGCACATTTTCGCTCAATGTTTTAAAACTGTTCGAATGCATAGAAGTGCTACTATGTGGACTTGTAAGAATGTTGATGAAAATGTGCTTGAGGGTTTGCTTGGTAAGAATTGAGATTTACGGACAGGTCAATAGAATGGTGATCTGTTTCGGTGTTATGCATGCAAAGGCAGTGTTGTGGCAAGATACCACATCGCACAGCAAGTATTCTATTTGGCATTCCAATATAGGCGTTGGAAAAAGATAGGGGACTCTTGGTTACCCCTTGATTCTAATGCAAAAGACACCAATGTGACTTTATCTATTGAACTTCATCGTGAAGATTTGAAGTATGTGAATGTCACCTCACAATGGACACTCAAGGACGTGGGGGAACACCTTCTGGTCATGCAAGGCCTTTTGGAGTCTTTTGTCTTTTTGTTGGATGGTAGAAGGGTGCCTAAGCGCCAAGAGAAGTGCTTGCGTAGTGAGAAATTTATCCCTCCTACAAAATTGCAGATCACAAGTCATTTTGTGGGGAGATAATGTATCAATATTCAATTGAACAATGGATTTACTCTCTTGAAAGTCAATTCAAATTGTCTCTTTCCACTTTGTTCTTTGCATTGGTTATGAGAATTAATTTTTATAATAGTTTTTTTAAATTATTTTTTAAGAAACGGCATACATATAAGCGAGCCTTCATACTATTGATCCTCACTTTACCTTTTCACCTTACACAGCCTCCACTCATCTTCATCCAACCACTCACTTTCTTAACACATTCTATTGCCCTCTTGACTATGGACTCTGTAAGGCCTGCCTTCAATGAGTTCCTCTCCCGAACCCCACTCAGCCATAGGGAGGATGAGCTCTTCGAGGTCTTTGACAAGACCTTGGATGTGCTCAGCACATACATGGGGGCTAGGGAGGACTTTGAGGAGCTCATCGTCTACATGCAGACTCATTTCAAGGATTTTGCATACCAGCTTGATGAGTCTACAAAGAGATGGGTTCCCATTGACTACCTTTTGTTCATCCATGATTATGACTCCTGGTTTGAGAAGCGGTTGCAACGTTTCTGTGTGCAACTCCTTGAAGATGGGTTTAGGGTTGTGGACCCTGATGTCCTCATAGATCTAGGAATTGTAGGAAACACAGGCACAAAGTTCATTTCTTGGGAAATGACTTTCATTTCCCTGCTCTAGGAGGGACACACGGATGAGGAAGGTTCATCCTCAAAACCTCCCACTTCCGCTACTACCTTACATGTCCTTGCAGAGGACTATGCCTTCTTTGAGGAGCTGCTAGTTGATATGCAAAGAGAGGAGGAGGAAGCATCCCAAGTGCTACAGCTACTACTGCACGCTTCGGAGGGGCAAGCTCGTTCCACCAATGAGGCTTCCACATCAGGAACCCCCCCTGATGTCCCTTCGATGGACATATGGAGCCTTCCTCCCCTCATAGTGGAATGTCAACAATACCTCTTCCTCCACGACATTGAAACACTTTTCAACTTACGTGAGGATGAGGTACTGGGCGTGTTATGTGGGTTTGATGTGGACACCAGCGTGGAGGAGCCTGGTATCTTGGGTTATTCAGAGCAATCCCTTGAAGAATACCTTGCTACAATGCTGGCGATCATGAAATCCGTAGACACAGCTATCTACCATGCCTTGCGAGATGCTATCCCCACACCCCCTCCTCAATCAACCGAACCCCATGCCTTGTTCCAAGGTTCCATCAACATCAAGAATGCAAAGAACTGAGATAGGAAACTGCTTATATATTGCATGGAAAGAACGTCAAGATTACAATGCCTCCAAGGCAACATAGGATGAAAATGACAAATAAGAGGCCTCCAGGGCATCATTGGGAAATACTGATCCTAATCCTAATGCCTAAGGGCAAGGTCAGAGCGAATGCGATTCGCTAGGCGGAGGTCCCTGTCCATCAAAGTCACTCGCTTGGCATGGATGGCACACAAGTTTGCATCCTCAAAAATACTTGTGGCCATCTGCTCTGCAGCTTCTTGTATCGTCCCGAGTGCAGCTGCACTCCACCACACTTCCCGTTTCAGTGACTGGGAGATCTCCCACACTACATGCTGGAATGCAGCACGGGGGATAACATTCTCCACAGTCATCTGAAACTTCCTGATTTCTTGAAGGGCCTTCACACCAGGCTTCCTTCGTCTCTTGACCTTTGGAGGAGGGGGTGGCTTTGGTGTGTTGGTCCATGGCCTCTTGTCATTCTTGAACTTTTTCCTGCGCTCTTCTCTTCCCTGCACCTCAGCCGTCTCCTGAGCTTGCATTGCCATCTTCTTCTCGTACTCCTCCCTGCGGGTATTAGGAGTGGTCTTTGTCCTACGCTTCAACAGAAAAAGTACAGCTAGTTCTGAAGGAGAGGCAGCAAGAGATGCTGCAACCTGAGCAGCAGCCTAAAAGGTGAGTACTTCCACCGTTTGCTGGACAGTAGGAAGAACAGGTGCAAGAATTGACTTCCTTGCTATCTGCTTCATTGGCACGGTGGAGCCAAGGTCCTGAATGTCTCCCAGGCCTTCGAATAAAGTCCGTTCCTCATTTTTGGGCTGAGGCAGAGGCTGTGGGTCAGGGAGAGGGGAGTCAGGATTGGGCAGCGGGTGAGGGGATTGAGGAGGAGAATGGGCGATAGTGTGGGAGTCAGGACTAGGCAAAGGGGGAGGGAGTGGATGAGGAGAATGTGGTGGGGTGGTGGTGTGCTGATCTATGGAGTCCATAGTAGAGGAGGATGCAGAGGTGGAAGAGTTGGCGGTCGAGTATGAGGAAGGAGGCTGGGGAGCTATTGGTCTACCAATGAATCTAATTCTAGCCATAATAAGAAGCATGGGGCTCAAGTCCCTTTTAAAGACCCTTTAACCCCTCTTTTAAGGACCCCATGCAAAAACCCTAATTTGGATGGATGTTTTGGCCCCTCCCCACCCCCTCTTCCCGTCGCCAGCCCTTCCCATGACTATGCTTGCCACCCCGCCCCCCCGTTGCGAGTGCATACACAATTTTTTTTTTTGCACATTCTTGTTTGAACTATTTAGAACATGAACCATTGCATCACAAAGCCATGTACAAACACTTAGTTCAATGCAAGAGCATGTAAGAAAATCCATTTTACTCATGAGAGCACCAAATACAATTCATCCTCAAGCACATCGAGGGATCCATTTCAAGCCTTGCCTAGACCTACTTTGCAACCACCGTGAAACTCCAATAGTGCCAGTAGATGCCTTCCAAGCACATTGTCTTTTGTTCTTGGACACCTCCTGAACTGCTCGAACAAGTTCGGATTCCCTTGCTTTTCTAATGTTCAAAGTCCTTCCTATTATAGTTCTGTAGAACCAATCAAACATCTCGTGCAATGCATTGCTATGAGTGAATCCACCTCCATGCCTCGTATTCCTAAAGTACGCAGCCCTGGCATGATAATGTGACTTCTCCATACCTTGTGTGTTCCAAATAGATAAAGGCCCCCATCTTTTCAAGGACCATGGACCATGTGCGAAAACAATGTGCTGCAAACATGAAAACATATTAAAACCAGAATTCACACATAACATCAACAAAATATGTCAATAAAAAGATGATTACCATGTAATGTGTTATATGTGTCTCTCCCCATGCTTTTACCATTAGCTGTGTAAATTCTATCACTGCCATCCTGAACTTTTCATAATACATTTCATCCGATTGACTCTGGCGAAGTAGTTTCACAAAAGCATTGAGTTTGGGCCACACTTTTGCTCTCAAGGTCATTGTTGAAGGGTGTGAAGCATTATTGGTGGTGCACTCACACAGAGCTTTCCAACACTCCCAACTTGAGGGACTATGAGGCAATGTATGCTTTTCTTTTCCAAGATTATGGTTGGACAAGAATCGCCTTGCCTTTGCTCCACCCATGGATACTTTGGCAGGAAGATTTTGTGTTTTTCTTGACATTTTCTTGTCCTCCTTAAGTCTCACATGTCCACCATGGAATCCCATATCAGAAACTAACTTCTCGGCCTGGGAAATACAATGTGCTGACAATTTTGCGGGGATCAAAGTCCAAGCATAAACAAGATGCAAGTATAACAACTTGTCAAGTATGCGTAGTTCTACATGTAGGGTACATATATGTACTCTCTCTAGCAGGATGGGCAAGATTGGATACCACTTTGAATCTTATCAGGGGCTAGACATTGGTCACAAGAGAGAATGCCATTCTCCCATTGCAAGCCTCCCTTTTGGGCCTTCTGGGAAGACATGCAATAAAGGCATGTGAGTTTGGCAGAGGCTCCTATGTCACAACCAAACAAGCACTTCAATGTCTTCAAGTCACCGGCAAGATGCCACTCGACTTGAAATGTGCCATGGCCATCCACCACCAATGTTTGCCCTTCCTCTTGCCTTTTAATAATCTCTGCTATGCCAGCTCTTTGAAAAAACCACTTCAATGTCTCATGGCACTCTTTTGGAGTTTCAAAAGCTGCGAGCCACCATATGTCTCTCTCCGATTGCACTGAGAATTCTTGTACTACTTCCTCATCCCCTTGAGCAAACTGCAAGGCTTTGTTCATGAGGTAAATGCTCACCCGCTCAAGCTTGTGTTCTTTAACCAATTGAGCTTCATCCATTTTGATAACGAACACCAACTTGCCAAGACAATCTATGCAAATGAGAGAACTAATGAGGGCAACGGAAAATGCTAATGCCTTGATGAAGATCTAGGAAGGAGGATAAGCTCCCAGCAATAGGAAGGAGGAGGGAAAAGTGGTAGAATGCAGGTAGAGTGGGAGGAGGAGGAGCAGGCACAGGAATAGAGAAGGGAGGTAGGAGGAGTACGCATGGAGGTGGAGGAGAAGAAGGAGAAGGAATTTATGAGGAGGGGAGGGACTGGGGAGGAGGAGGAGTGGGTGTCCAAGAGGAGGACGACAAGGGGGTGGGCATCCAATAAGAGGAGGAGGAGGAGGAGGAGGAGCAATAGCAGAAAGGGTGAAAGTGGGGGAGGAGAAGCATGTGGATGGAGGGAGGGGAGAAGGAGGGAGATTCAAATTTCAAATTTTGAAATAGTGGCCCCCTCCTTTGATGGGCTGAAAAGTGAAAGGTGGTGGGCACCCATGTGGACTGAATTGTGGGCTTGGGTTAGGGGGTTAGGCCCCTTTTGGAGCCCACCATGGGCTTTGCATTAGCCCACTAATCCATTTCCTTACAAGGCCCTTTTGAGACCTCACTTCTCCCCTAATGGTATGTTGGGTTGTTCAGAGCAATCCCTAGAGAAATACCTCACTACCACATTGGCAACCATGAAATCAGTAGACACAACTATCTATGATGTGTTGCTGGATGCAATCCCCACCCCCCCTCCTCCATCAACTAAACCCCATGACAGATTCCAAGGTTCCATCAACATCGCCTAAGAGCAACCTATGGATTGCGACCAAGCTAATATGGTGAGTAAATTTGAATCATTCTTGTAGAAACTTCTAGCTTCCACCATTTGTATTGGTTTGCTAATTGTATGTTGTTACATTGTTGTAGGAAGTGGTGGAAGTGGATGAGTTCTCCACTTGGAGAGGCCAAACACGAACTATGTTTGGTCATGATGTAGCACTAGCACACTATCTTGGCCAAGCACTTGTCCTGATAGTTGTATTTCATAGCAAGTTTTCTCCTAGAGGGCAATCAGAGCTATTGAAATGCAAGGCCCTTTCATGGGTGGGTTATAGCGCATTCCAGTATTAATTGGAATGCATACAAGGTCATTTTGGTGCACCGTGCAGCTGCTCTCAATGATTTTGGTGCAATATACATGGGATGGCATTGACAACTACTGCAAAAGTGCTCGGTAAAGATGGAAGTTTTGAAGCACTTACTAGTAATATCTAAGGCAATAGTAGCTAGCATCATGAAACACAAGCAAGACAAAATCTAGTGTATCTCTTGTGTTATGGATACTCTTTTGTATTAGATACTTTTGTGTAATGGATACACTCTTGTAATGTATATTCTTGTGTAGTGGATACTCTTTTGTATTGGGTACTTTGTTTCAATGGATACACTTTTGTGCTATAAATCCCGTATAATTTTTGTATCTCTACCCATGAATATTACTTATCTCTACATGTAGTTGGTTGTAAAATGCACTTGCATATTCATTTTTCAATCTTGCATTGGTCACCTATCTTGAAATTTTGCAAGTGTACGAGTAGGATAACTACGTGTATACATGCATTTTCACGTAGCATAGCTGCATTCATACACACGATTTCACACAGTGTAGCTATGCTGGTACATGCAATTTCACACAGTCTAAACGCATCCATACACGCAATACAGAGACTTTTTGTACTTTAATTAAAAAATTGATCATGATTTTATGTTTATTGATTTGTACACAAGATGTCACCAACCTCTTCAAGCAGTTCTGGTGAATATGAGACAATGCGTCACCATAATCGTGATGTGTGGTTTGCACAAAGGATCAAGTATATGTGTAATCGATGTCAAGGATGCATTGTGTGAGCCCGTCGAATTACCTTGAATCACATCCTCATGTATGGAGAATGGAATCAAATAGGTTTAGAGGTGAGTAGATGTAAATTGATAGTATCCAAATGACTCATGGTGTCCAAATTAATGGAGTTGTAATATATATACTCTAATTGGAGTAGGATGCAGTACCACACAATAACATGGTGCCTTACGCTCGACATGAGCATCGAAGCATCGACAAGATGATGCTAGAGCTTTGGGATCTATTGTCAGAGATGAGTGGGAAAGGGAAGACAATAGCCCTACACCCATGAAGTTGTGGAAGAGGAAGCGTTCGATGATATGATGCAAAATCTTTTTAGGGATGATCCCAAAGGTATGGACAAGGATGATATGGAACAAGAGCATCTTTACAAGGCTTCGTCGACACCGGTATTTGAAGGGTGCACATTCTCTATTTTACATGCTTCACTTGAACTACTAAATCTATAGACAATTTATAGATGGAGCAATGCAAGTCTTGATGCATTATTGAACCAAGCATTCTAATTTGAATTAGTGGTTAAGGGTTTCACAATTAATAAATCTCAATATGTTTTAATTGTTAATTGATGATATGGAATGCAGGCTCTTATCAAACATGCTTCCAAAGGGAATAGACTACCCACCTCAAGAGACATAGCGAGGCGCTATGCGGCATCTCTTGGAGGATTGGATTATGATCACATACATGCATGAGTCAATGATTGCATTCTCTTTTGTGGGATGCATAAGGAGGCTCAACATTGTCCCACTTGTGGCAAAGCAAGGTATAGAACAAATGTGAAGAGTTTTGATGTACCTCGTAAAGTCTTGCGACACTTTCCTATAATTCCTCGCATAAAACACATGTTCAAGTGCAAATCCATAGCTGAGCTCATGTCATGGCATTCATGATATCGATCGAATGATGGCATGTGGAGGATTCCCTTAGACACTCTTGCTTGGAAGCATATTGAAAATGAGTGGCCCAGCTTTAAAACAGAGCCCAGAAACTTGAGACTTGGCCTAGGTATGGATGGAGTGAATCCATTTGGTTTCAAAAGTACCGCATATAGTGTGTGGCCAGTTGTATTGGTGAATTACAACCTTCCACCATCAATGGTGATCAAGAAGGGACATCTTATGTTATCCCTTCTAATTTCAGAGAAACATAAACTAAAGCATATGGACGTTTACCTCGAATTGCTGATTGATGAGTTGGAGGAACTATGGAGAGGTGTTACAGTGGTGGACATTAGTAGGCCTCCCTCCTCTCGACACTTTGACTTGAAAGCAGTGTTGATGTGGACAATGCATGACTTTTGAGGATACAACGATTGTTCTGGTAAGAATTCAAATCAGCTCTCTACTCTAATACTATTGGTTATATTAATTATAACTATCGGATTTATTATTCTAACTTTTATTTATATTTTAATAGGTTTGAAAACATTGGGTAAACATGCATGTCCTGTTTGTGGCCTTTCATTAGTACATGAGTATGCCGACGGTTTATGTAAGACTGTATTTGATAATTGAAGGGAGCCTTCACAACCACTAAGAAAAGAAGTGTTGAGCAACTATACGGGTTGAAGTCCCACGATTGGCACAAGATGCTCCAAGAAAGTGTTTTCCAATTCTTGTACATTGAAATTAAACTTTGTAATGCCATCAACCATATATACATGTGCTCTTATGTGTGCAATTCATACTACCTACTAGCATCGACCATTGTGCAAACAAGAGTTTGAAAAAATGTATTTATAAGATGGGCGATCTTGTGAGGTATGTAAAACCCATGTCAAATCGCCCTTTATTATACCTTGCACTTTGATTTGATAGTTTTTCAAAATGAATGTGCATGAGGTATAACATACTATTCATTTGTTTTCCAGATATGTTAGCTCCAAGGCAATTGATCCAGCCATGTTGGATGATGCACGCATTATGGCAGTGGAGGTGATTTGTTTGGTAGAGAAAACTTTTCCGCGAACCATTTTCACAAGCTAGCTACATCTCATTGTGCATTTGGTGGACAAAATTGCTTTATGCGGCACTGTGCATGCACGTTGGATGTTCTTTCTAGAGCACTTCATGAAGACCTTAGAAGACTTTGTGAGACAAAGTGCAAGGCCTGAAGGAAGCATGGCCGAGGGTTGGTTGATACAAGAATCTCTTGTATATATTTTAGAATTCCTTGGTCAAGTGGACAACTCTTTACTACGACTATGGAGCAATGAACAGGACTTGAGGATGACCTCTATTATGCCTCAAGGAAAAGGACAGAGTAAAGTAATTAACAAAGTATTGATTGATGATCTTAATTTCACTTGCATCCTTAATAGTGATGTGACGAGCAGATTGGCTACTAGATATGAGGATGCAAAGACAAGAAAGCAAGCAAAAAGAGCTCTCTTTTGGAGGCAACATGGCTCTCGTAAGGTGTACCCTAAGAATCTAGCAATACTTTCGAATGATATCCATGTTGATTGGTTGCATGAAGAAATGGAGAGAGCAGAGAGAGATGAGGGCTACATATCACAGCAGAAGAATCGGAGTATGCACAAGGATTAAGGTACATGGAACTACCATTTTACATTAGTTGTAAGTGATTTGCTTTTAATGTTTATTCACATTGCTTACACAAATATTGCTTCTATTTTGGTATAGTGTACTATGTTCAATGCTATATGGTGTGAAGGAAAGCATTTTCGAACACAAAGAATTGATGGTAAGTGGAATACACAAGATTGCGTTTTCATTACTAGCTTTGAGGGAGCCAATGGAAAAGTGGATGATTATTGTGGCACAATCCAAGACATATTTAAACTTGACTTTCGTCACTTCTTTGTGTATGTTTTGGATGTAAACTGGCAAATGAATGTGGTGGAAAAAGGACCTAACGCAACGATAAAATGCCATGAAAATGGCTATGTCACTATTGACTCTACAAAGTTTTGGTAAACAAAGAAAGATAGGCTCATATTGCCACAACAATGTGAGCAGGTATGCAATATTTTTTATTCAATGCGTTTTATGTACATATGTATCTAAGTTGATGTACCCCTTGACTTTTGATATGCTAATTAATTGCAATATGTATATTTGAGTAGGTTATTTATCAGCCAATGATGCATGATACTAAATGGTGGTACATCATCCCTATTGCACCACGTTCCAAAGTGATGTACAATACATTCACTGATATGGAGCACATGGAGGATGTAGCAGGCCGCAATGAAGATAATGTCGAACATGCCAATGAAGATGTTGTGATCGATGATCAAGAAATAAGAGATCTTCATGATAATGAGGATGAGCGTGCCATTTTTCATGATCATAAGGATGACCCTACCATTGATGATGATGGTGATGTTAATGAGGATGATTGGGGCATCGGTACCATTATCAATGGATAGAATATCGATAGTGGAATAAATTTAATCATAGACTTACAAATTGATTAAATGGATATTGATGTTGATCGTTTGGCAAGGATGGATCTCATTGAAGATGAGATCGAATCCTAACCAATCCATCATTGTATCATTCTAAATTGATGACAATTCTCTTGTATATGTTGTCTTTTAATTATCATTTCATGATTTGTTTTTGAATATAAATTGTTGTAAATGTATTTAGTGCGATTGTGTAATGATATATACTATAATGCACTATGAGATGTTTTTTTTAATAAAAGGTATGGGATTTTTTTTAAAGAAATGATTTTCTCTGCTATTGCATGTAATAACACATGTATATTTACATCTATAACACAGGGTTTATGCATATATACACGCTTTGATATACGCATTTTTAAAAGTAGATATACATGCAAAATTAGATGCACATATACACATGCTTGATACTATCATATACATGTGCAACCATACACGCACCCGTAACTTATCGCGTGTATGCAACGCATGTATGGTAGCATTGTCTTATAGTGTACAACCATAATAACCTCATGGAATAAACCATAAACACATATGCTACCAACATAGGCACTAATTTGTTGACATAGGCATCATAAAAAGAATCATAAAACAATCATGAAACCACTGCATCCATGGCTAATTGATCCAAGGCATAGAGCATAACTAGCACTATCAGCATAGCCAAGAACCCCACAATGACCACTTCAACATCACCCTCATATGTCAAGGTAATGCATATCACATAGATCCACCAATAAGGATCGAAGTGGCAACACTCCACTACTACATGTCCACTACATGTGCCACCTTGTGAAATCACCATGAAGGTACATGACAAATACAACAGCTTTTGCCACCCAAATTGGTCCTCCTTGATCATCATTCTCCGATTCTAGACCTGGTGCCAAAACTACAATAGAAAGTCCCTCTTCGATTTCAACAGCTAGACCCACTGCAGTTGTCCATGGCATGATGTCTGAAAAAAAGTATATGCGTAATATTTCACACTTGAAAGTATTTGGTTGCATAGCTTATGTTCATGTTTCTATTGAGAGGAGAACTAAGCTAGATCCAAAGGCAGAAAAATGCATCTTCATCAGGTATTCTCTGCAGCAAAAAGGGTACTGTTGTTATAACCCTTCCACTAGTAGGATACAAGTAAGCAAAGATGTAGTTTTTGATGAAATGAGTTATTGGTATGAAATGGACCAATAATAGAAGATGCAGATGCAAGAAATGATAGTGCTATTATAAGTGTAGAGCAACAATCACAAAGTCTGAGTGGAACTAGTGAGTCCTCAAAAAATGGATCAAAAACATGGATAGGGAGACTACGATCTAGTGGCTCTTCACATGGCAGTCCAGCTAGTGGTATACACGTATCAACTAAAGGGAAGGAGAAGTTGGACCCTACAACTGTCTTTGATGTCTCATGTGGTCACTCTCATATCTCAATATGCACCTAGCCGCATCCAAATGTGGCTTCCTTAGCACCTCCATAAACTGACACACAAACCCCATAGTGCTAGCTTAAATATGGTTTGGTGTTAGTCATGTATATCAAACTACCAACTATGCATCTGTACATAGTGACATCTTCAAGAAACTTCTCTTTTTCTACACCGAGCTTCACATTCTACTCCAATGGAACAGAAATGGGCTTATAACCTGTCATGCCATATTTGAATACACATTTTCATAGATTTTCAGCCCTCTGGCCACTCTTTCACTCCTACTCTCCTTTGCAACCAACTAACGGTTTTCGTAGGGTAGTAGCAAGGAAAACAACGGCAAAGAATCAAGCAAGGCTGCTTACCTCCCCAGCAACGGCGCCAAATTTGTTAAGCCTTCGATGGAGACTAACATGTCGTGGGGATCTTTAGCCAAGCCGCTTTGGAGAGCTTGTCCTCCAAACAACTTCCTGTGGGAGCTCATTTGTATGCAGTTGTGCGATGTTGTCACGGACACCATCCTTGGATTCAATCCGAGTAGCTAGACGATCGTAAGGGGGAAGGGAATGAGAAGAGAAGAGAAGAGAGAAGAATGAGCGTGGTGAAGGGGGAATTGATCGTAGTCGTAGCAACAAGAAAAGAGTAAAAGAAAATTGAAGCAATGGACATCAACACAAGGATGAAGGGAACTTGCTCTCTATTCCATACTCAAGCATAGGAAAGAATGATGACCAAGTCAACCATCTTGGCTTTTATACATGGACCTTTTGAAGGGAAGTTTAACCCTAATTTCCTACCTTAGCTTTTCTAGCCCTTATCTGACACTCTTGGCCCACAATCTATAATAGATAGCTCCATGACAGGTTCAGAGGGTGCAAAATCATTCGATTCCTGTATACATCGGTACCATGAACGGAAATTAAGGACTATGGGATGAAGAGGTAATTGGTATATCTTCGTTTGATCCTCGAGGCATAGATCGCCTTGAAAAAATGACATAGCAAAAATTGGATGGATGTAATATGTATGCTTTTCGAGGAGGGTGGTGAATTGAAGAGGGGAGAGAGGCTGAGTGAGGTCTATAGCCCATAAAAAGAGGAGAAGGGCACGAAGACCCTAGTGAAGGCACCCTCCCACCCACATCAAGAGGAGAACAGCAAGTCGATGACCTACTACCTTAAAATCAATACACAGATAACAAAGACGTGCATCAAGGTGGAATCTCGACCAACAAAGGAGAAACATAGGGCATACAAGAGACCCTGAAAAACACAGGTCTGCTCCCACCCAGGAGAGAAGATGTTGGGGATAAAATTTCCCACAAACAGCGGACATCAAGTTCTACAACATCAGGCCCGAAATGTAGGGCGAATTTGTGATGACAAGCAAAGAAATGGATGAAAAGCCAACCGCATCAAAATAAATGTTTTGTGGTTGCATACTGCATGCCACAAAAAAAGGAGGCGGCATCCTTGATCTTTATAATCAGAATGCATTCTACAATCGTGCTCATAGATTTACAATGCAAACACTATTCAAACCCCATACGAGGGTGAAAAAGAAATCCCTTCTTTTGTGCACGACTATACAAACATCCTTTCATCCGGGAGAGAAAGACAAAGCAGTCATTGAAGAAGCAATAGCGAATGCCAAATAGAAGGCAGATAATTGTTGTGATCCCGGTGATGAACATGCCAATGCTAATAATGAAGCTATCCCTACCCACAAAGGAGACAATGCAGTTTCTCTAAATCCCGTTCTCGATGCCAATGTCGAGGCCCATGCTGATGCTAATCAACCCTCACAAAGGAAACAATGAATGGGACAAAGATGATGAGCTTGAACAAGATGATAATCGTTCAACAACTCTTGCAAATAGCTATGATTTTTGCCTTGCATCCATCGATGACATCAAGCAATGTGAAAAAGTAGTAGATGGCACTGTTCCAAAGATGGGTAATTTAGAAGCAAAAAGAGGGGCGGAAGATCCTACAAGCAAACTAGATTACCATGGTATAGTCTACAGTTATGATTATCATGATGAAAATGGTTCTTTAACTATGCCTGTGATACTACATATGGAGGAGAGAGTTGGTAATACGCTTCCAATTCAGGCAATCCAACCACTTGCAAACGATACATGTTGTTGCCATGAAATAGACCGATTTAGAAATGATCAAGAACATGAACAAAATCTGGCTGCACCCAAGATCAAGGGAAATGCTGAAGATAGAGATCAAAATTCACAGCCTTATGAAGATCAACAAGAACATGATAAAACAAACGATGCAGCTAAAGACACAGATGTCACAATTGGTACAACCTTTCACTTGCTTTTACACATCTTGAGGGGGAATGTCCTAATACAAGCTTGTGGAAAGTATTTGCAAGTTCAAGTTCATGAGATGATAAACAATCTACTACACAAGGCTTAGTTCAAAATGAAATCAGAGTTACAAGTGTTCTTCCTCATGCAGTCTATCCTAGATTCTAGATAAACATTCTTTGTATCGCATATTTGTATATACATCATAGCATATAGAATAACTTTGCAAAGCATCACAAAAGGGGATGCATCTCTTATTTTTCTTTGCAAAAGAACAGTCAAGCATCCTCACTCTATTACTCATTAGACTTTTCGTCTTAAGGGGGAGTGTAGAAATGTAAGACTCAAAGTCATATTTACATATGCACTTAGCATGTGATGTGAAGAGGTGCAACTCCTCTAACCATTACGAGCTATCATCTATGTATTCAACTATTCTGATCAATACATATAACCAATTATGCGTGACTCTAAATTCCAACATCCTTTTCTTGACCATTGCTTGGTTCTTCATCTTCAGGCTCTTTGCCTTTGTTGAGCAGTTTTGCTCTGTCTGGCTTGGTGTTGCACGGCTCTAAGGATTGATTTTGTTGTTGCAGATCTTGGCCGAGATTAGGAATTTGGGGCTCAAAGGATTGCATTTGGTGCATATCTTGGCCGAAATTAGGAGTTTGGGGCTCAGAGGATGCTACTGCAGGCTTCACATCTTGGCCGAAAAATTTGCCACACTTAGAGGAGGGCCATTGTGTCATCTTATTAGGCTGGTTGCATATCATTGTCGCTTTTGAGAATTTGGTAGAGGGGTAGGCATCTAAATAGTGAGCCCACACAGGCACACCAAGAAGGGTGGCTTGATACCATGTTGGAATCAAGAATACACACAGAGAGAGTTCACGCGGAAGCCATAATCGGAATACACTTATTGAATGAAGTAGTTACAACTATGTAGTACAACTTGTGACTATTACGAATGGCTATAGCTCTTCGTATTTGATTGTTTGTTTGTCTCTTTAGACTTTAGTGTCTTATTTCCAATAAGGGATGCAATGGAACTAAATGCTACTTTCAGTCAAAATGAGTCTATTGTCCTCAGTGGTTCATCATAATCTTTCCAAGTGTAGTCTCTTGGAGCAAAGGATACGGTTATAACTACATGATTCAAGGTTCTAGTTTGTATTCTTTGGACTCTTTGGAAAATGAGTTATGTAAGAAAGCACAACAAAAATTGTAAGCTCAAACAATACGCATCTCTTCTAGAAGGTTATCAAACATTGTGGATTCTACAGGGCATCAATTTACAAGAGGAATCATGAGAAATTCTCTCGATCAGTAGTCCTTTGAATCTGCAAATAACTCCTCCATCTCCTAGGTCAATCAGACGTACTTCTCCTTTCCATAGGCTTTGCAAATATTAGCAAAACAAGAACATTGCAACTTATATTTCTTCCCCATCTATCTCTACATGGGTTCTAGGGCAATGTGGCATGTCTCTTGAGTCTCATGTTGGATATTGTGCATAAAATTTGGAAACGCCTCAGCCAACAACATGACATCCATAAGGGTATTTGGAAGTTTTAAGGGATCCTATCAATGTTAAAGGGTTGTCCCACTCAATTTAAAGCCCTTTGTGCATGGATAAAGATGCACCACCAGCCTATAGATGGAAATCACAGTAACGCTTCTTTGTGCATTAGTTAGAGGGACGGACTTAAAAATGGAAACATAACATTTCTGGAAAAGATTAGAAAGTTGTTCAGTCAATGGCTTCGAATTCCCAATGTGAAATTTCCACCCTCTGTGTTTCCTCCCCCACCTTCAGAAAGATCAATCAATAGTTCCTACCGTGTGCCCATTTGAGCATGTAAATCCAACAATGTGCTTGGGGTACACGTGAAATAATAATCGGAGGCTAATCTAAACTCAAGATGACGAACCAGCCCAGCAAGAACGACGTAAGTGATGATGGTACTCTGTCGCATTGAGTTCTATCTATAATTTAAATTTTTAGAACTATTCATAGTGTCTTTTAACACATGCAGTTTTTCCAACGGTGCAGGAGGTCTGTGGTGCTCTTGGATGCATATAAGAGACTGCCATTAAAGCGATTCTGAGAAACATAGGCCAATTTTGGGTTGTTGTATCTATGTATTCTTCTCACTTGGTGTGACTCATGGTTGCTTACCACTAGTCTTGTTAGGTAGAATTTTTGGTGATGTAGAATTGTTGTTGTTTGCCCTTGTGAGGCAGAACTCTATTCTTCAAGATTGCAATCATAAATTTTGACTTTGCAAAATATCTGAGAATATGTCCACTATTGTTAGAGAAGCTTGAGAAGACAACTTCCAAGAATGGAAGTTCAAGATGAGAGACTTCCTTATGGGAAAGGGAGTATGGCCATTCATCAATGGTGATGAGAAACAACGTCCAATTTTGGGTGCTACTCCTACTGCTACATATTTGATGAATGATGAGAAACAACCAATTTTGGGTGCTGCTCCTATTGCTGCATATTTGAAGAAATTTAAATAGTGGCATGAAAAGTCCAGGATGGTCATGTAGTGGTTGTCTTTGAATGTTTCAAACTCCATGATTGTTTATATATAGGATGCAGAGATGCTGAAGGAGGCATGGGATGCATAAATGAACATGTATAGCACCAATACCATTGTGTAAAAGATGCAGCTCAAATAGGAGTTGCATAATGTGTAGAGGAATAAGCTGACATAAATGAGTATTCCATGAAGGTTAAAGGCCTTGCAGATTCTCTTGGCTCAATTGGAGCACCTATTGATGATGAGGACTTAGTGTCTGTGACCTTGAATGGTCTTGGGAAAGAAAATGCACAATCTTGGACATCCATTGGAGTCTGCGAGACGTTTCTTGATTTTTAGAAACTTGTTGCTCTCTTGTTGAGTGAAGAGCAAAGGAATGGAGGTTCAGCCATAGGAAGTTTTGAAGAGTCTGCATTCTACTCAAATCAGAATAAAGGTAGAGGTAGAGGAAGAGGCCGTTTTGGTGGCCATTCACGAAATCAAAACCAATAGCAATAATAGAAGAGCCAGTTCTTTGGAGGAGGACGTGGTAAGTCTAGAGGCCGGGGGAGCCAAAGAGGATGTAGTTCATGGCAAAGGAGTTAACAAGTAGATAGCAATATAGAGTGCTATTATTGTGGGAAGCTTGGACATAAAGAGAAAACCTGTTATAAAAAGCAAAATGATATCAGAAATGAAAAGTTGCATCAAAGCAACTATGCATCATCCAGTAGGCATGGTGATGATAGAAATGAGTGCCTTTTTGTTATGCAGCACATGGTGAACATGACAAAAAATGTTGTAGATTGCAAAAATGTATGGTTTGTTGACTTAGGTGCTTCTAACCACATGTAGAGTCATGGTGATTAGTTTAGTGATGAAAAGAGTTCACATGCATACATACATAAATCTCGGAAACCTTTCATAACATGATTACTAAGCAAGTGCACATTGTATCCATCCAAAGAAATACGAGCTCTCAATTGCATATCAAAGTAGTCATCCATTCATGTCAAAAATTTCAGCATAACCACGGCATAGAGATCCATAGTAAGCATGCTTTCACGTCCTTTTCGTGACAATTACCAAAGCAAATGAGTATTCCGTTAAAAAAACAAAACATGATTCAACCTCCCATACATGACAAACCCGGGGCACAGATCCAAGACTAAAAGAGGCTGA
The DNA here is from genome assembly GCF_047967505.1 of Dipteris shenzhenensis. Lineage (NCBI taxonomy): Eukaryota > Viridiplantae > Streptophyta > Polypodiopsida > Gleicheniales > Dipteridaceae > Dipteris > Dipteris shenzhenensis. Next base: position 55,245,354 of record NC_141608.1, read on the forward strand.
AAGTTACACTTAAAACTGTGCACCAGATGGGGTGCATTACCATGCCAACAAGAGCCTGAAAACCACCACAAGAAGGCCATATTTCCATGCCTAGAGGCTAAAGTGCCTTCACACACAAGCTTAGGACATGAACCTTAGAAGAGGCATTAAGCAAAGCTGTAAAAATAAAAGAAATGCAAGCTTTTCTATGAATGTTCATGAACGGAGACTACGTAATGGAGAAGAAGATCGATTCATGGATTTGTAATGGTTTTACCCGCTGTCCCTTGTTTCTTGGAGCGAGCAACACATGGAGGGGGTGAAAGATAAGATCTAAACCCTCGGTTTGAGAGAGGCAACAATCAAGACATAACTTGCCAACGTGTGAAATGAGGTAGTACATGAGATGAGATAGCATATCCATCAATAGCCACAATGTAGCGACCCATTTATGATGTTCATAAGGCGACATCGCCATTTTTAAAGTCATGACTCATGGATAGCATATGGGCCTATTGCTACAACTGTTCTCCGCGACTCATGATAACACAAGAAATGCAACATGGTAACACGGTAGTTGAGTTCAGCTCAGAGAGCAGTGATAAGCACACGCGTAATTATGGAGGAGAATCAATACTTCAACGTACATTCCCAAAGTTATGGATTAACGGAGCTCTTTCGCAAAATTAATCGATTCTAAAGTGTGGTGATCAAGTGGAGTGTCGACTCTTCTTGAGTCTAATTTTCCGTTCCAAGTTTGTTCATGACCTCCATCAATCTCACATCTCTCAGAATTTTCTTGCCCTTGTCCTCTTCTGGTCATCACTTTGCCAATACACCACGACTTGAACACTCGTCCACGCAAGCAAAACTGCAAGGAAAGCCACGAACGCTCCCCTTCTCTTGATACAATAGCTATGGTGTGGCATGCATAAGCATACTCACAATAGTAGCGAAATGCTTTCCGCCGTCGACATCGTCAATGTGTTTTCCACTTAAAATATGCATTGATCCCATTAGACGAGATCGTCTTTCCCGCAGGCTTGCACAAGCTGTGCCACACTGGTTTGATGTGTCCACGCGATGGTCAAAAAGGTGTAGGTAGGTAAGTGTGTCTACGGGCTTCCATCTCTTTTGTGTGGTAAGTACGAGTAGTAGATTATGTGAACTTGTAATAGCGGCCTCCTCATCCTCCTGCGGCCAGCGCGCATGCCAGTCACTTCTCTCCTCCACCAAGGCTCTGATCTTCGTCGCTGCTGGTGCACTCCTCTCTTCAACCACCATCTCTACGTCTCTCCTAACATTTTGCAGCAGGAAGGCATTGCATCGCCCTGCATCTTTGTTTTTGGCCGTTTGAACACCGCTCTGATCCATCTTTGTTTGTATTATATCAATCCGAACAGCTTGAATTGTTAAAAGTTGAGTATGGCAACTTGTCTTGTATTTCTTATCTTGACCTTCGTTTTTCCTTACAGACCATGGCTCGAGCTCTTGAAAATTTAAAGGACCTCATGCAAGCCGAAGGTTTCACATACGTTGGCCTTTGAATCGGACAACAGCACGCTCAATTCGAGCTTGATGTTTGCGGTTTGCCAGTTGGGTCTAAGTGCACTGTCACGGATCATGGCTCGCACCACTGGAAGAAGTACTACAGTGGGGATGCACTTCCTCACTTTATGAAGCGAAATATTCGATCGTGCCAGGAGCGTTGCACTCACCCCTCGCCCCCGCCGCCAGCCCCAGCTCCTACTCCCGCAGGCGAGGGTGGGCGTACGTAATTAGAATTAGTTTGGAACCCATGGGCTGCACTTGAGGATTTTGTAACTTTTATCTCCCTGGAGTTTAGAAATATGGCTGGAACTTGATTTGTTTGAGTGCAATAACAACGTCATTTTAACTTTTAAAAGTTCCGGAGTCGGGTTGCTCAAGAGGTGACACTCACACAACAACCTTTATGTTGCAACTTCGCTCAATGGCAAAAAATGGGCATACACAATCAAAAATGGCCACTTCTTCGAGTGCCTGCTTATATAATTGTCTTGCAATTAGTTGATAAGGAGCAGCGTCCCTAATCAACCTTCTCGCTTTAGCCATATCTACAGGTGTATCTGTGGGTAACCCATTGGTTAGATAATGACATATTTGTTCCGCCCACTCTGGAACTAAATCCACTAGAAAAAAAGGTGCATCTGGTAGATCGTTGTCCACACCAATTGGCTTTTCTCCGTTGGGAATTCGTGACATATGGTCGACAAGAACATGTGTTCTTCCCTTCCTGACTGCGACTGTGAAGTCAAACTCCATCAAAATCAACAGCCAACATGTAATCCTTCCCATCATGCAGGGTTTATTTACCAAGTACAGAAGTGCTTGGTGATCCACAAAAAATACAAATTTGTTTGCCAATAGGTAATGCCTGAATTTCTTCACCGCATATACCATCGACAAACCCTCTCTTTCTGTAGTAGTATAGTTTCTCTTTCACCGGGTTGAGCTAACATACATCCTATTGCGAAGTTTGATGCGTCAATATGAATATGGAATATCACATCCCAGTTCGGTGATCGTAGGATTAGTGTTGATGCTAAAGCTCTTTTTAAGGCATCATATGCCTTCTGGCATTCATCTGTCCACGTAAAGTTAATTAACAATCGGTATAATGGTCAAGCTAGATCCGCGTACATATAGATGAATCTTCGGTAATACCCTGTGTGTCCGATGAATCGTTGAACACCTTTAAAGTTCGTTGGTGGGGGTAGTTTCAAGATCAACTTGATCTTATTGAAGTCTGTGGAGATTCCATTTCTGGACACCACATGACCTAGGATAACACCATGCTTTACCCAGAATTGACATTTCAGTGGCTTTAATGAAATCCTATATAATCTGCAACGATAAAAAACCATTCATAAATATTTTAAATGTTCTAGCCATCGCGAATAAATGCATAGGTCGTCTAGAAAGATCTCTAGCCAAATTCGCAAGTACTCTTTGAAGGCTGTACTCATAAGTCGTTGAAACATTGCTGGGGCGTTAGTTAAACAAACGGCATCTTTCGATACGCGAATGCTCCCCATGTTGTGGCAAAGGCCGTCTTATGTTGGTCCTTGGGTTCAATGGACACTTGGTTGTATCCAAAGAATCCGTCCAAAAGACTATACGCTTCATGACCTGCCACCCTTTCGAGCACATGTTCTGTGAATGGCAAAGGGTAGCGATCCCTTATTGTGGCTGCATTGACCTTTTTGAGGTCAACACACACTCGTATTTTTCCATTCTTCTTCGTTACGATTACAATGGGGGATACCCATTCTGTATGCTCGATTTCATGTATGAATCCCGCATCTAGGAGTTTGTCAATCTCCTCTTTCACTATCGTTTTATACTTAGGATTCATGTCATAAAGGCGTTGTTGCACTGGCTTCGCATCATCACGTATGGGAATTGTGTGTTGCACCACTTCTGGTGGCACACCCTTCATATCCTCGTAAGACCAGGCAAAACAATCCTTATACTCCTTCAGTAAAGTGATCAAGTCACTTCCTTCCTCTTGTTGAGGTCCACTGACACAAAGACGGGTTTAGGCGTCTCTCTAGGCCCAGCTAGGTTGACTTCATTGACTTTTGCAAGCCCTTCATAGACTCCATTGTCATACGTGTCTGCTATATGCTTCGCTTTCTGACAAAATATGTCTCGGTCTTGAATAGTATAGGACTTGAAACGTCCCGGGACATCCTTGTGATCTTCTTCTTCCAGTGACTTAACCGAAGCTCGTTCTAATAAAGACGGTCGAGACTTCTTATTGTTCATGGGCATACTTTTATGTGTTGGTTTAGGCCATGTTTCACATTGTGTCTTAGGTGAGGTTTCAATAGATTTCTTGGGTTTTCTAGCCTTCGGCGTTCTTTTCTCACCTCTATCTTCCTCCTCCTTTTGCTCTTTTGAAGACGAATCTTCTATCTTCAGGGACCCTACTGGAATCAGGATCTCTTCCATCCTTCTACCCCAATCTTCTGTAAACTCGTGATCAGCCGTGGTCGCCTGGACATATCTTAACCATTGAAGGTCAGATTCCACATGTGCTACCCCGTCGTCACCCATTTTAGTTGTGGTGTAGGAAGGAGTTGGTATTACCTTCCTTCGCTTAACATGCTGTAAGTTTGGCTTCACTGGTAGTGCACTCCTAAGCTTCTTCTCGTGTTTGACTAGGTTGATCATGCGGAGTGGGACTATCGTTCCCTCCGAGCCACTCTCATTCTTAACCATGTGAGTTCCTCGTTTCTCTGGTATATCTATGGTTGCAAGTAAATGCATCCAATTATGCGAGTACTCTGGCTCAGGTAGAGATGCATACCATGTTTCATCTGCATCACCTCCCGTTATCTTCTCATTCGCCGCTTTAAACTGATTGACAGTTGTGGTCCTAGCGGTTGTTTTTGATTTGGCAGCAAATAAGTTACCACCTAGTGGACGAGATTTCCACGTCGTTAAGTCCACTTTTGTCACTGAAGTATCCTTCTTGAGATAGAGCGTGTTGGATGACCAATCATGCACTACTCCTGCTGTTCTCAAGAACGGTCTTCCTAGGATAATGTCGTACGAGTCAATTGGGTTCTTAAAGTCCATGACTACAAACCACACGTGATAAGTGATACCAAAGGCTTTGACCTTTAAGTCCTTTACCACCCCCACCAGCCTTGTAGTGGTTCCCTCAGCCAACTTAACTACCAACGAGGTTTTCTCCATGAGCGAGCTTCCCCACTTTTCCCAACATTGTTTTGTCATTATGCTCACTCCGGCACTACCATCTAGGATGGCTTCCACCTTGCTTTGATGATAAGATATCAGAGTGACAGCATTAGAGTCGTCACTCTCAAAGTATTGGCCTAACTTATTGATAGGTACCATTGGCGTATCGTCTCCTAAGGTTGACTCCTCTTTCATCCAATTCTCCTCATGAGCTTCCGTCATTGAGTCGAGGTGTCCGTTCATCCAGTCCGACAAG